>NC_140937.1:100108052-100450552 GCF_014529385.1 Adiantum capillus-veneris | reverse complement strand
TCAAACCCTGTGGTAAGACCCTTTGTAGCAACTGCTCAACTAGCAGGTAACAGTAACCAACATAGTTTACCGTGTATATAATGATGGAAATCAACTTGAAAAGTTTAATTTGTCCGCTACCGCGTGGTAGATTGCAAAATTATTTCCTTGAAAGTCTAACTGGGAGAGATCAAACTGTGATCCTCAATGCAGATCAATTGTGATCCGCAATGCCTATGGGATGATATAGCAGTCACCCGCCAGGTTTTACCCCAAAACAATATGTTCACACTCCATAGTGCCATGGAGAGAGCAGGAAATCCACACAAGTGAACTGCTTAGCTCTTGTGGATAGCCATGCTATTGCAAGTGATTGCTGCATCTATACTTCCTTGTAGAGATCAACTGTTGTGAGGTGAAGATCATCAAAGAGTGTCTCATTGAAAACATGTAGTGCAAAAATGACACCCTAAACATCCGTAATGACAAGAATCTTGCTTGTCCATTAACGTCGATGTGTACTCCCCTCGGTAGATCTATTTGAGCTGGAGAATAATCTCCCAAAGAATACCAACAGTTGGGTCTTACCCGAGATCTGCCAATGACTCTTAGCCAGTGTGTGTGGCTCATATCCCTTGTGGCAATTAGTGTTCAATCGAGGAACCAATGAAGACTAATTTAGATGGCATCTGGCCCAATTTTTAGGTGAGAGTTAGAGTACCTTGTCTCAGGTTGACTCGCCAGCAAAACATGTATAAAAAACGTGAATTTTCATTATTCACTTAAAGAGAGAGAGAGAGAGAGAGAGAGAGAGAGAGAGAGAGAGAGAGAGAGAGAGAGAGAGAGAGAGAGAGTAGAAAAGCATGCTGGGTTGAGGAACTTTCCTTAAGGTTGTAGAGTGTGTACCCAAGTTGTGTGCCCTGACGCATCTTATGCCTGACTTGCAGCTTATCATATAAGCAGTTCACAATGTTCTAGTATGACTCTCTCATCAAGAGAGGTAATAAAAAAACGTAAAACTCCTTCCGACCCATCTACCTTGTAGGGGTCATGATTGTATAAGGATGACTTGGCATTGGTACTTTGCCTGGAAATCAAGTCCAAATTTTTGGTTCTTTTTAGTGCTGTTGTGTTGACAGCAACCCAAAAAACACATTAAACAATCCATCACTTAGTTTGTCCTTGACAGAGTTGCGAGTGTGATGGCGGAAGCGTAATGCAAGAAGCGGTAGAATTGAATCCACCTCACTAGCATGCCTTGCATGCAGAATTGTAAGCCCTTGCGGAGAGTGATGGCCTCAACCGTGAGAACCAAAACCATAAGTGCCTTGCACATTTTAGACTAGTAAGGATTCTGTGAGCTGATATTCCCTCTCTTGCCAGTTCGTCGAAGCCTTGCTTCCTATAAAATTGCCAAAGAACTCTGGGTGTAAACAAGGAAAAACAAGAAAAACTGAAACTTGGCTAACCTGGTCGTACAAAAAATAACTATAGCAGAAAAGAAATTGGGGCGTAACAGTACCCAATTAAAAAAAAACTTACAGTACGCTGAAAATCCATATTCAAGTAGGAGAAAATGGCTAAGCATAACATGTTTAAAAGCCATATAACGACTGTACCGTGCACCAAAACTGGAGTTTATGTCAAATCACGAACTCATGCATCATGCTTAAGTATGTCGGACATGTGGACACTGCTTTTTTTGATGCGTTCCTAAGCAATAAAAGCATAATTTTTGACCCTTTGGCCGTTGGAAGTCTGATTGTGAGAGTCGTTTCCTGACCACGTTGGTCACGAACAAATTTGTATCGACCACCGACTTCTCATGTACATGCTGGACCTCTTTGGCTATAATTGTTGGGCCGATAACCCCTTGGGTTGCTGGTGAGTGAGAAGCTGATTCTGGTAGCATTCTGTAAATCAGTTGTGTGAGATTTTCTACTTGCGTCACCAATATTTGGACCCATACAGCTAGCTTGCGAAATCGGGCATCAAAAGTTTGCCAATCCTGTCGAGTGACAAACTCCCTGGGATCCGGCAAGTTACTATCATCCTCGAGAATATCAAAGAAGCTCTGAGGAGGAGGTGTAGATACTCGCGGAGAGAAAGATAGACGGCCTGGGTATGCATCGTCCATCCCGGTTGCCATGTGGGTACCCTCCGTGAGAGTATCCGACCACATGGCATCCACCGGTGAAGCAGACTCCAAGTATTCAAAGTCAAACATGTGATTATCATCAAGTTCCGCACTCATGGCTAATTCGTGTTGTGCGAATGAAAGAGAAAAGAGTACTTGGGAGTGTAAAACATTTGTAGCCATATCGAACACAGAGGCCGGTGATGAGCCGTGCTAACTTTCACTCGGCGGCTCAATCGCCGAGGAATTTCAAATTGCCGATGACCTTGAAGGTGTCTCAAAAGTTGAGCTTCCCAATAAACTCCCCGTATGCGGACTTGATGAAGGATCTTGCAAATGTCGATTGCTAACTTTTGTTCTACAATTTCTGGTCCTCCAGACCTGCGGAACTCTAAAAAATAGCAGAAGAACAATCCTTCAAATTCCCCATAGATAACTCTGCAATTTCTAAAAATCTGCCAAAAATCGAGAGTGTCGGCGATAATTCTCCTACCCTTGTTGATATGCCGAGCCTTGCTCGAGCTTCACAAGAGGGAGAGGGGGGGGGGGGGGTACCCGCTGTGGGTATCGTCCCTTGAATGTAATTTTTTTTTTTTGGCCTCTAACCCAAAATGGGTTGGGTGCCCTTTGTGTGAAAAAAAGGAGCTTACACAGGCTATGGCGGCCCGATAGGCAGCGCGAGGGCTTGGCAAAGAGGTGATGGCACGTGCGGTGCTCCGCGGGGGTAGCCCCTGTGACGAGTATTACAACCAATCCCAGCGCGCATCCACCAAGCCCGACAGTGCAACCTATGGTGGAGGTCGTCAATCCTTCCCTCCTCGCCTCAAGAGGCCCTACACACGGTCCAAGCTCGACTACGGTGCTCGCCTGAGTAGGGTTCTTCCCCACGCCTCCCCGCCTCATGCACATGCCAAAGCTAAAAACGGCTGGGTCTCCACGCGTGTGTCCCAAAAAAGAGTGGCTACATACCAGTGAAAGGACAGGGGAATTGACATGCTAATCTCCACCTAGCCATGCCCTATATAGGCCCTTGGCCTGCTAAATATAGGGACCCCTTGACTGCATGTCCGTCCTGGCCCTTGGCCCGGATTGGTCCTACCCTTGTCTTGACAAAGGCACCGAGAAAGTGGTATTACCATTACCCCGCCTGTCAGCTCAGATCATACAACAAATTTCTTAAAGCCTTCAGTCTGGAGTATTCCGAAAACAGAGGTGATGAAGATATCCTCTGTGAACTGGATAAGATCAAGCAGCGGAATCTATCAGTCCGAAGTTATATGGAAAGAATCAAGGAGCTAACCAGGAAGTTACAGGAACCTCCATCCGAGAAGAGGTTGAGGGCATGGTTTCTGAATGGTTTTAGAAGAAAAAATCTTAGGGAGTAGGAGGTACCAGCTCCAACCAAGAAATTCAATGATCTGGTACAACGGGCACTGAAGCTGGAACAGTAGGCCAAGAAGGAAAAGAACCACAAAAAGAGAAGATCCAGTAGCAGTAGCTCTGCTACTGAGAGTTCTGATTCCACTGAAGTATCCAGTAGCTCTGAAAGAAGCTCTAATGAACGGTCCAAGGATAAGTCAAAGAAGGGATCTTGGACCAAGAAGATTAAAGAAAGACAGATTGCCGAGATTACCACACCAAACAGCAAGTTCGGAAGATGGAGAGTTGATGTTCAAAATGCAAATCCAAGCACCATATCTCCAGCAAGTGCCCACAATGTACTGATAGCCGTTTTTCGGCTCTCTGTAATTGCCATAGTGAGTTATCTCACCCTATCAAATCACTCAAACACTGTGGTTACCCTCACCCTTTCACTGTATATAAGTGCGTGTGAGTTAGGGGACTTTTCTCATATCTCCTTACTGAAATAAAAAACCCTCAATTAGCTAGTCATTGGGCTAGTTGAGCCAAAAAAATATAAAATATAAAAAATATAAGTATATTATGGCCCATGCGTATGTAAATATTTCTTTGTATATAGGGCCTAAATAAAAGATTTTTTCATAATTATTTTGGTATTTATTTAAATATTTCTACCTAGGTGTGTGTTATTTATGCTCCAAAAAAAACTAGTTTTATTTATGTGTATATTTTTTCACTATTGTGATTTTTCCCTTCCTACATCTATTTTGTTTTTTTTCTAAAAAATTAGAACACCAAAAATATTTATCTTTTTATGGTAGCCTCATAATGAGAGAGATTTCTTTTGACCCCTTTATATTTTTCCCACTTATATTATTTATATTTGACATGTACATATTTTTTTAGACCCCTCAATATTTGATTTTCTTAGTTGTACTATTCACTTATATCATGATCTCAACAATATCTTCAATTATAGACCTACCAAATAAGGTCAAGGGTAGGTGGCATGCATACATGCACTATGGAGGGCTCACTCTTGGAGGTATTCAAAAGAATCATCCAAAGAAGGACCCCACAAGGACTTTGTGCAGTGGAAAAAAACAGTCGGTTCTGCTGAATTTCTAAAGTTCACTTGCTCTCCGAATTTGAAAAGGTAATACAAACAGAAGTTGTAGCCCGTGGGCTAATCTTTTGCCTGAAATGTTTTCATATTTTTTTGAGCTATGAGCTGTGAGCTATGATTTTATTAGTAGACCCCAGTTTTCCCATGCTATGCAGCCACACTCTCTCTTCCACTTTATCATTTTCCTCTTTCACACACAGTTCTCCACTCATCATCCCCACCTCTCTCACCACTCCTCTCTGCACCCTACTCACCTTCTCCTCAACCTTGAAGAATAAGAGAAACCATGGTGAACTCATACCTCCCACACACAATTCCATTCCAAAATTGACCACCTAGTCTCATTTTTCCTCCTCCAAATTACCCATATCTATCAAAAAACCACAAAATTCAGCCTCTTCTCTTCAAAGACAGCATCATGGTGGTTGATTACTCAGCTTCAATTACCTTGTCTCTCAAGGAAGGTAAAGAGTGGAGAAAAAATGTACCGTCAAAGCTAGTGGACCGTCAACAAGCGTCAAAATTGGCCCTACTCAAGACACTTGGAGCATCAACCTTGTAAGAAATCCACCTTTTCTTACCTCTTAAGAGTTTTTCTTCCTTATTTGTATCCTACATGGATACTCCCATTGTAAATATCCAATTCCATTTGTAAATTAATACTAACTATACTAACACTAACCCACTATGAAAAGTTCTATCACCTCCATTTCTCTCCTCTCTCTTTCCCCACCAACTTCTTGATAATTCCAAGCAAAAGAAATTAGGTAAATTGGTGAAAATCTAACCCAACCATGGTTAGAGAAGTAACCGTAGCCTTCAAAATTGCTATAAAAGGAGGGTGTAGCTAGCACAAAAGGGGGAGCCATAAGCAAGAGCACTATGCTATAGCTTGAGAAGCCAAGCTCAACCTCTCTAGAAGGAGCTCTTGAGTGGAAGCTCATTGTCTTATGCATGTGCATGTGTTGTATTAGGGGATTAGCAAGGAAACTCTATGCCATTGTAAGAGAGAGAGTGATCATTCAATTGAGAGTAGGAAATCTATCATTTCTCCTACTAGTGTAAGCCCAACATTTGCTGAATCAAGGAGGGTGGATTTGGACTAAGCTTGGATACTTTGTCTCCCTTCCAACGTGAAGTAATGGACAACAATGATGCGTAAGTGTCTTGGTGTTTTTTGTTAAGTTCTTGATAGCTTGTCTCTGGTGTTGTCATCAATCTAGCCATAAATCCCACATACTGTAAGAGGGCGACAGGGTGGAGAGGACTCCCCTGGCCTTAAGACAGTGATTGGGGTGGCTTTTCTTGTGATGTGTTGTGGTGAAATTTACGCAAGCTATGTTGAACAAATACTAATCTCACTTTGATTTGTCATGACAGATTTGTAAGAAGGTATTAATGCAACAAGCACCCCCTTCCCCTTTCTCTCTCTTTCTTAAATATATAGTTGTGTTTGCTTGATCATTGCCGATACGTTTCAAAGCGGCCCGAGCACTATCTCTCTCTCTCTCTCTCTCTCTCTCTCTCTCTCTCTCTCTCTCTCTCTCTCTCTCTCTCTCTCTCTGTACGCGTCCTAGTTCGCATCCAAAACTAGGTGATGCCCCAAATTTGTGTAGGGTTAGGTTGCGGGTTTGTGTGTGTGTTTGTTGTTTTTTCCAACCCCAACCCAATTGAGCAGCATGGGAGCCTGCCACTCTTCTTGTTGCGCGTCCCAGACCGCCTCAAATTGGTGACCCCACGGAGGACAGGCTTGTGTATGTTTTGTGAAGGCTCAACCTTTAGCATGATCAAGTAGTTTGCATGAATCACGAGAATTTGTATGATCCCTTCATTCCCATTGCAAGGCAAAAGGTACACATAATTGTTAGTACTAATTTGCAATTTCAGCGAGTAATTCGTAGAATTTTAGGTCCTCTTAGGTTGGTAGAGATAAACGCATCAGTAAATCCTTTTATTTTGCCTCTCATTAGGTACGACCTTAGTTTGGACGTCTATATTTTTGTTTTGTTTTAAGAATTAGGTCATGCATAGACCATGGATAATGGCGCAGGAATACAGGTTTTTCCCTTTCATTTCACTCCACACATTAGAGTAAACATTGAAATTAGTAGAAAAATCCATTTTCAACAATGTATGGTATTCATGTTTGGTGCTCAAAGAGTAGGAGAAATTCTCGCGTCACCAAACCCTGTCATTCTACCTCTTATTGATTATCATAGGTCATTTCATGTGAATATTTTTATTTTGTTGTAGAATAGATTGCAATTTAGAAAATATTATTGTGTAAATATTTTAAAGAAAGAAAAAACAAAAACGCGTCACTTTGAAATCAATTCAATGGAGAGCCAACGCCAAATGTCTGGATATCCTCTTTTCTTTGGAGAGCCTGGAGAGGATGCAGAATTATTTCTAGAGAATTTCAAGATGTCTTGCCGTATCAAGAGGATAGTAACTGATCAAGAACGTGTAGAAATGTTTGAGGTGGTCCTTAGGAAAGATGCTAGCACTTGGTTTGACTCTTTGCCTGAGGAAGTTAAAAGGAATGACACGAAAGTTTTGAATCGTTTCAAGAAATACTTCTTTGATCCCCAAAACACTCAGAAATTATGCTAAGACATTGTTTCTCATAAGCAAAAAGACTTAGATGACTACTACTTGTACAAGCAAGAGTTCCTATGTCTTTGGGCTCTATGGATACGAAATGTTGCTAACCCTGGTGATGGTACAGAATTTCTAAAGAAGGAGAGGTTCATAGCCGGACTCTTTCCTGACCTTAAGGTAAAAGTTGAGGCGGGTGCACCTGCTACCTTTGATGCAGCTGAAACTAGGGCTACTGAGAAATATAGGAAACTCAAGTGCTTAAGGGGGCAAGTTCCAATAGAAGGTCTTAGACCCAAAGGTAAGTCACAAGCATCAACATCTAAGGAGCTTCCTGAGGTAACGGCGGAAGTGATTGAGAAGTTAAATGAATCTTTAAGCAGCTTGTCAATTCACCTTGCACGAGCCGTAGGTCCAAAGGGACAAGCAAAGAAGTCTGAAGAGCGAGACCCACGACCTAGGAGAGTCTTGCAATGTTGGAATTGCGGTGAGTCTGGACATGGGATGTATAATTGTCCTTGGCCCCGTATGGAGCCAGGAAGACCTAACTTGAATTACCCAGTGATGAATGCAGGTGAAGGAACTAGTCAGCAACCACGGCTTATACAAAGGCCAAATGGAGCAAGACCACCTCCATAAGGAGTGGAAGGAGTTCCACCTTTGCCAGACCCAAACGTGCATGTGGTAGAGGTGACAAATTCAAGAGAGGTTGACATGGAAGCAAATGGCATTAAGCGTGGCCGAGGGAAAGGTAAGGAGAAAGAAGGAGTTACATCACAAAGTGACCATGGACGAGAAAAGAAGGCAAAGGAGACCAAGGAAGCTAAGAGGACTCGACGTCGTATCAACCTCCAAGACTTCCCTCTTGGACATGGTATGGCTCCGTACAAATTGTTGGAAGACATGAGAGGTAAGGGTCCTGATATTTCATGGCCTCAATTTCTTGCATTATGCCCACAAGTTAGGAGATATTTAACAAGGGCAGTTAGCACTAGGAGAAAGGTGAAAGAGAGTGTGCCTGTTGTAAAAATTGCACAAGCTGAAATGAATGAGGACATTACACCTGTGCTAGATTGTTACATAAAAGGGAGATTGGTTAGGAAAGGTCTAGTGGATGGGGGTGCACAAATTTGCATCATGACAGAGGGACTCATGCAAAAACTAGGCATGCACATCCATGAGACACCTGAAATTAAGGTCAAGATGGCAAACAATAGCAAGGCTAGGTGCGTAGGCATTTGTAAAAATGTTTTTGTGGAGGCCTTTGGCATTAAGAAGGCAGTGGATATCTATGTCATGTCTACCAAAGGAAATGGTTACCCATTTATCCTAGGGAGACCATGGCTAATGAAAATGCGAGCTTTGCAGGATTGGGAGAGTGGAAAGCTAATTTGCAGGAATGACAATCATAAGAAGGTTGTCTTTGACATGAAGGAGCAACGCCAAGGGGAGCTCCATGTAGAATCATCTCAAAGTGAGACGGAAGAAGGTTGGACCGATAACACTTCAGAAGAAGAAAGTAGCGGCAACATTACTGAAGAGAAGTCTTCCATCGAAGTCATGGGGGTAAGGTTTAAGCCAACCAACCAAGAGACCTCTTGTCAAGGTTTGGAGGAGGTAGGTTCCCAAGAGAACCAAAAAGTGGAAGATGAAAGAATGCTAGAAGGTATGCTATCTACAACACTTACAAAGGATGAAAGAGAGGAGTTCAAATGTGTGCTAAGAAAAATTCCTAGGCTTTTTGCTAAAGACTACACCGATGTGCGTGGAGTAGATGTTTTTCAACACAAAATTGAGTTGAAGCCAGAGGCCACACCTAAGGCTCAGAAGCTACGAAGGCTAGGAGTCATCAAGGAGCAGGCTTTACTCAAGGAGGTAAGAAAGCTTCTAGCAGCAGGTTTCATTTATCCAGTGGAGAATTCAGAGTGGGTCTCTCCCATTGTTGTCACTCCTAAGAAAAACGGAAAGTGGAGGGTGTGTGTGGATTACCGTCCACTCATTGAGGCAACAAAAACAGATCACTTTCCCCTCCCATTTCAGGATGAAATACTAAATGAGGTAGCTGGTCATGAGAAGTACATTGTGTGTGATGGCTACTCAGGCTACTTTCAAATAGGTATCGCATTGAAAGATCAATGGAAAACAACCTTTATCACTCCTTGGGGTTGTTATGCTTTTAGAGTCATGCCATTTGGTCTGACAAATGCTCCTGCAACATTCCAACGTTTCATGAACATGGTGTTTCAAGCATTCTTTGGAAAGTCAATTAGGGTGTTCATTGATGATTTCTGCATTTATAGCTCAAAATCATTGCATCTACAAAGGGTAGAAGAAGGTTTAAAGAAGCTCTATGACATGGGAGGTCAACTCAACCCCGACAAGTGCCACATAGGTGAGGATGAAGTAATCTTGCTTGGTCATAAAGTTTCTTACAAAGGCATTGAAGTGGATCCTTCAAAGGCAAAGGCTCTTATTGAGCTACCATCACCCAAGAGTCTTAAGGAGGTCATCTCATTCATTGAAAAGGTGAAGTATATGTCACGCTTCATTCACTTAGCCTCGGAGTTACTTCACCCTTTGCAAACGTTGACACAACAAGTAGAATATGCATGGTCTGATGAGCTTGAAGAGTACTTTTGTAACATTAAAGCCATTTTGTCAGAGCTACCAACACTCATGCCTCCTTGTTGGGAGTACACATTCTTTGTTAGCTCTAGTGCTGGGAAAGAAACAATTGGTAGTTTTGTTACAACAAGATCCCTATAGTACCAGGATGCGGCCCATCTACTTTGCTAGTAGGGTCATGAATGCTTTAGAGAGAGGCTACACGGAGGTAGAACTCATGATGCTTTCTCTCATGTTTGCGATAAGGAAGTTTAGATCCTACTTCCTCCCAAAACCTTTTGTAATCCTCACCGCAGAGAATTTGTTCCCTTGGGTGTCATCTCAAATGAATCTTAGTACTAGGATCTCAAAGTGGATTATGGAGTTGCAAGAGTTTCAATACTCTTTCAAGGTAGAAGATAGTGTGCGTGCACAATTGGCAGGGATTCTCACTTATAGGGTGCATGAAAAGGAGATTAAGGTGCCTGAAGTAAAGACCCTACCATTGCCACCACCAAAAAGTATTCCTAGTGCTTTTACCTTGTTTTTTGATGGAGCTTTTCGTCGAGCCACAAGAAAAGCAGGGGGAGGGCTAGTGTTGATCAACCCAAGTGGAGAGGTGGTCATGAAAGAGAAGTTCAATCTACCAAGTTCAGCTAGCAACAATGAAGCAGAATATGACACACTACTTCATGGTTTAAAAATATGCATTGGCCATGGTATACAATGTCTCATGGTAAAAGGGGATGTACTTCTCATTGTGAAGCAGATTTTAGGCATTTGGGCATGCAAAAATGAAAGACTAAGGGCCAAAGTTCATACCATCCGTAGGCTATTTAATCAATTTGAGAAGGTGCAATTATATCATATTCCTAGGAAACAAAATGAAGATGCTAATTTACTTGCACAACAAGCCGTTGCATGTGTAAAGAAAGAAGTGCAGGTCATCATGGTGGCAGCAACTGTCAAGCAACCGAGATACCAGGGATTGGAGTCATTGACTCCCATTATTCGCTACATTTTGGAGGGTGAGTTTCCACAAGACTTCACGAAGGCTCAGAAGAGGAGACTCATGAAGAAGGCAAGCGCATATCTCTTCCTAGAAGGCTCCCTCTATCAAAGAGGGAAGGATCAAGTGTGCAGACGAGTACCAACTATCGAGGAAATTCCAGCCATTCTAAAAGGTTTGCATGAAGAGGCATGTGGTGGTCATTTTGCCCAAGAATTAACTGTGAAGAAGATTTTGCTTTCGAGGTATGTTTGGCCAAGTTTCCATGTGGATGTTCAACATTGGTGTAAAAGCTGTCACACTTGTCAGATAAATGGAAATAGAAGGTTGGTGCATGGCTCGAGGCAAATAGTGATTGCAAATGGATCCTTTGAAAAGTGGGGCATTGATGCTATGGTTCCTCTGCCTAGGTAAACTCTACATTCTAGTGGCTGTAGACTATATGACTAGGTGGGTGGAAGCACAAAGTGTGGCAAAGGTAAATGAGAGGACAGTGAGCAAATTCGTCTACACTAACATTTGTTGTAGATTTGGCACACCTTTGGAGATTGTTTCCGATAATGGTCCAGGGTTTAGAAAGGGATTGCTCACAAAAGTCTGTGAAGAACTTCACATTCTACATCGTCACAGTACACCCTACTATCCCCAATCAAATGGTTTGGTAGAAAAAGCTAATGGTGTCATTGCAGGCATCATTAGAAAGATGGTGAAAAACAAGACAAAGTTGTGGGATGACTTCTTGAATGGTGCCTTGTGGGCGTATCGAACCACATATAGGGAAGCCACGGAGTTCACACCATTTCACTTGGTCTATGGTCAAGAGGCTTTACAGCCAATTGAGCTAAACATTCCAACAATGCGACTTCATGGCAAATCAGCACAAGATGATCAAGAAGCATGGATGGATCGACTTCTTACCTTAGCTGAGCTTGAGTGGAAAAGAGAAGCAGCATACGAGTGCTATAAGAGGAAAGCCACACAGACAAAGGAGAAGCTTGACAAGAAACTGAAGGACAAAGGCATCAATGAAGGAGATCTTGTGCTAAGGTATGATAATCGACTCGATAATCGTTTTGATGCCAAATTTGAAACAAGATGGCAGGGGCCATACATAGTCAAGAAGGCTTTCAATTCAAGTTACTATCAACTTATGGACTTGAATGGGAAAGAGCACTCCAGGAAGGTAAACGGCTATCGCTTGAAGCCTTACTTGAGTCGCCTTCTACCAAAGGATCTACCAGAGCAAAAGGCAACTATCTCATGTAAGTATTGTTCCATGAAGCATGAGTGTAACACAAACCAAAATTCCAAGGGGCCAAACAATGAAGATCTTGTCAAAGACTCTGAAGCACTCTCTTTGGAAAAGATTCTTTATGATGGTACATGAATATACCATCATCCTGGGGGAGGGCTAACGATAGCCGTTTTTCGGCTCCCTGTAATTTCCATAGTGAGTTATCTCACCCTATCAAATCACTCAAACACTGTGGTTACCCTCACCCTTTCACTGTATATAGGTGCGTGTGAGTTAGGGGACTTTTCCCATATCTCCTTACTGAAATAAAAAACCCTCAATTAGCTAGTCATTGGGCTAGTTGAGCCAAAAAAATAAAAAATTATAAAAATATATAAAATATAAGTATATTATGGCCCATGCGTATGTAAATATTTCTTTGTATATAGGGCCTAAATAAAAGATTTTTTCATAATTATTTTGGTATTTATTTAAATATTTCTACCTAGGTGTGTCTTATTTATGCTCTGTACATTGCCTCACCATTACCACAATTTTTCTTACCATTTTTCATACTCTTTATTCCATATAGCAATATTTTCATATAAGATTCTCTTCTATTTGGTGTAACTCCACCCCAACAAAAATCCAAAAAAACTAGTTTTATTTATGTGTATATTTTTTCACTATTGTGATTTTTCCCTTCCTACATCTATTTTGTTTTTTTTCTAAAAAATTAGAACACCAAAAATATTTATCTTTTTATAGTAGCCTCATAATGAGAGAGATTTCTTTTGACCCCTTTATATTTTTTGCACTTATATTATTTATATTTGACATGTACATATTTTTTTAGACCCCTCAATATTTGATTTTCTTAGTTGTACTATTCACTTATATCATGATCTCAACAATATCTTCAATTATAGACCTACCAAATAAATTCAAGGGTAGGTGGCATGCATACATGCACTATGGAGGGCTCACTCTTGGAGGTATTCAAAAGAATCATCCAAAGAAGGACCCCACAAGGACTTTGTGCAGTGGAAAAAAATAGTCGGTTTTTTTGAATTTTAAAAGTTCACTTGCTATCCAAATTTGAAAAGGTAATACAAACAAAAGTTGTAGCTCGTGGGCTGAACTTTTGCCTCAAATGTTTTCATATTTTTTTGAGCTACGAGCTGTGAGCTATGATTTTATTAGTAGACCCCAGTTTTCCCATGCTATGCAGCCACACTCTCTCTTCCACTTTATCATTTTCCTCTTTCACACACAGTTCTCCACTCATCATCCCCACCTCTCTCACCACTCCTCTCTGCACCCTACTCACCTTCTCCTCAACCTTGAAGAATAAGAGAAACCATGGTGAACTCATACCTCCCACACACAATTCCATTCCAAAATTGACCACCTAGTCTCATTTTTCCTCCTCCAAATTACCCATATCTATCAAAAAACCACAAAATTCAGCCTCTTCTCTTCAAAGACAGCATCATGGTGGTTGATTACTCAGCTTCAATTACCTTGTCTCTCAAGGAAGGTCAAGAGTGGAGAAAAATATACCATCAAAGCTAGTGGACCGTCAACAAGCGTCAAAATTGGCCCTACTCAAGACACTTGGAGCATCAACCTTGTAAGAAATCCACCTTTTCTTACCTCTTAAGAGTTTTTCTTCCTTATTTGTATCCTACATGGATACTCCCATTGTAAATATCCAATTCCATTTGTAAATTAATACTAACTCTACTAACACTAACCCACTATGAAAAGTCCTATCACCTCCATTTTCTCTCCTCTCTCTTTCCCCACCAACTTCTTGATAATTCCAAGCAAAAGAAATTAGATAAATTGGTGAAAATCTAACCCAACCATGGTTAGAGGAGTAACCCTAGCCTTCAAAATTTCTATAAAAGGAGGGTGTAGCTAGCACAAAAAAGGGGAGCCATAAGCAAGAGCACTATGCTATAGCTTGAGAAGCCAAGCTCAACCTCTCTAAAAGGAGCTCTTGAGTGGAAGCTCATTGTCTTATGCATGTGCATGTGTTGTAATAGGGGATTAGCAAGGGAACTCTATGCCATTGTAAGAGAGAGAGTGATCACTCAATTGAGAGTAGGAAATCTATCATTTCTCCTACTAGTGTAAGCCCAACATTTGCTGAATCAAGGAGGGTGGATTTGGACTAAGCTTGGATACTTTGTCTCCCTTCCAACGTGAAGTAATGGACAACAATGATGCGTAAGTGTCTTGGTGTTTTTTGTTAAGTTCTTGATAGCTTGTCTCTGGTGTTGTCATCAATCTAGCCATAAATCCCACATACTGTAAGAGGGCGACAGGGTGGAGAGGACTCCCCTGGCCTTAAGACAGTGATTGGGGTGGCTTTTCTTGTGATGTGTTGTGGTGAAATATATGCAAGCTATGTTGAACAAATACTAATCTCACTTTGATTTGTCATGACAGATTTGTAAGAAGGTATTAATGCAACAAGCACCCCCTCCCCCTTTCTCTCTCTTTCTTAAATATATAGTTGTGTTTGCTTGATCATTGCCGATACGTTTCAAAGAAGCCCGAGCACTATCTCTCTCTCTCTCTCTCTCTCTCTCTCTCTCTCTCTCTCTCTCTACGCGTCCTAGTTCGCATCCAAAACTAGGTGGTGCCCCAAATTTGTGTAGGGTTAGGTTGCGGGTTTGTGTGTATGTTTGTTGTTTTTTCCAACCCCAACCCAATTGAGCAGCATGGGAGCCTAGAAGAGTGCTTGGAGGCCACTCTTCTTGTTGCCCGCCCCAAACCGCCTCAGTACTTACTGTAAGGCTTTTGGTCATTTATGGAACAATTGTGGCATCATGATTCATCACTTGAAGAAGGACAAAGATCTGTCAGTGGTAGCCTATACTAAAAAGTGAAAGTAGAACCCGCCAAAGTATCTCAAGAGGAGAGACCAAGTACCAGTGGTACGGGTATGGGCCGAGGTAGAGGGCATGGCAACTTCCAAGTCAGAGTATGAATTGCTACACTTGTGGGAAGTATGGCCATTTCGCAGCCCAATGCCCAGACGCACCTGCAACTACTGCCTACTAAGGCTAAGGCACCAGAACCAGTCCCAGTACGGGTAGTCACAAGAAGCAAGGGTGTAGTAATTGAAGAAATTCCAGATACTTAAGAGACACCGGTCACTACTAACAGCAGCAAGTGTGCTCAACAAAGAGAAATTTGGAAGGCCAAGCGTAAAGAGAAGGTGGTAGATGAATGGCAAGAGCAGAGAGAACTAGCGGCTAAAATCATGGAGGATTTAGCCAAGATGCTACCAGAGCAGCCAGAAAGTTCTGAAGCCCGAGTCATTCAGAAGATCCCAGCCCAATCAACTGAGAAAGATCAATCAATACCGAGCATACCTGAGACCATGGTGGCTGCGGTACAAGGAATGGCTGAAGAACTAAGGGTTGATGGAAGGATTGGAAGCACTGCAAGAGAGGAATGGCAGTGTGAAGATACAACCAGCTCTTCGAGCTCTGACAACCAGTCTGACCAAGAGAGAGAGGAAATCCATGTTAAAATATGTGATAGAATTCAGAAGTCGACTGTGGAGCTGGAAGGTACCAGAAAAACCTTACCTGAAGTGGCAAGCTTCATCAGACAACGCAGAAAAGCGTAAGCGGAGGCCAGAATAGTGGACCTGACAGCTATCGAGATGATGAAGTTCCGCTCATTTAGGTGGACTACAAGGTTCGGAAGCAATGGGAACCTCTTTCAAGTGTTATCTTGGATAGAGGAGCAAGAGTCAATATAATGGGAGTTCATCTCCAACAAAATATGCAGATAAGAGTAGGTAGGGAAAAATTTAAAAACAGCTTCTTAATTTTGAATGTACAAGGGGCATATGGGATGCTGTTGAGGCGCCCATGGTTGAGAATAGCACATGCTGTTCATGACTATGCAAATCAAACCTTAACCATAGAAGGGACCAGCGAGAGAATTTAGATCCAGATGTACAATACTAGGAGATGGAGAAAAGAGCTGAGGCCGAAGGAATTATGTCAGAAGTATAAAGCAGAGAAGATCGAACGGATGTTAGTAGCTCTGAACATATTTCCTTTAGCAGAGATTGACTTGAATGCAGTTTTACTAAATAAGGAGCAGGCCGACAAGGAGAAAAAGCAATTCCCATATCAGTTTACTAAAATCAACACAGGGTAAAGATCAGTTCAGTTAACTAGGAGGTTGGTGGAATCAACTGATACTGGTATGGTAGAGGAGCCAGTACATTCTGAAAAAAACACAGTAGATCAGAATGCTGATTCAGAACTGAATGGGCCATCCTGGGATTATGCTGAGGAATGACCAAACAAAAAGGAGGCGGGCCTAATTGGTTGCTTCCAGACGACCAAGAAGTGGAAGAATGGAACCTAGGATCGGAGGATAGTCCTAGGATGATCAAGGTCAACAAGCATCTTGACCCGATAATGTTCCTCTCTCTCTTGGTCAGACTGGTTATCAAAGCTCGATGACCCGGCACGCAGAATGTTCCAGAACTACAAAGATGTATTTGCCTACGAACACACAGACCTGAAGGGGGTGGATCCTGAAGTCTGTCAGCACCGGATACCGTTGAAGCCAGATGTTAGGCGAGTACAACTGCAAAGATACCAAATGAACCCCAACTATGCTAAGAAGGTCAAAGAGGAGATTGATAATCTTGCCAAGGCTGGGTTCATCACAGAGGTGGCCAGTTGTTAGAAGCAGCTAATGGCTACACCAATTATGCACCAAGTTGTGGATATGTTATGGATGTACACAATATTTACTTTTCATTGTATAGGGCTTGGGCTCATTTAGGAGTTCCAAAGTTGTATGAGTCTAGGCTAGAGAGCTCACTTTATCCCATAGTTGAAGGGTTTGAGGCCCAAAACTATAAAAGAGCCCTATGCTTAATGAGAGGTCATTCTTGAGTGGTCCTTTTGAGAACTCTCTCCCTAGAGGAGGTCTTGATGTCCTAGCCCTTGAGCTTAATGCCCATGCTTAGAAGGCTAGTGCTAATCACATGTAATTAGTGTAATCCTCTCTTAATTAATCTAGTCTTCATTATGTTTTCAATCATGTTTCTCTACTTTCCTTCATTGTTTTGAAGTGTTGATCTTCTCTAATCTAACTCTTACTTATGCTAAGCTTCTCCGATTAGTGGAGTCCTTATCTAACTCTCTCGATTAAACGGAGTGGGTGTACTCATGATTGAGGGATTAGAGTTGTCCTCTAATGGTGTGCTTGTGTGTGTGTAGGTTTAAGAAGCCTTGAGCTTAATTTGATTATGTGTGACTTGATTTGGACACCATGATGGGCATGGTTGGGGTGGCCGACTTGAATGCGATCTTGTGTGCTTAATCGTCAATGCATGTAATTAGAGTTGTGCTTGAGAGATTCCAAGATTAGTGTGTTTCACTTCGTTGCTTGATTTGTGTAGATGATTTCTTGAAATTGATGCTTGATGTGCAATTAGCATTAGTTGATTTGGGATGATTTCTATTTGCATTGGAGGATGCACGCTCTTGAATCCTCTCAATCTTTGTGTCCGATGACGCTCTCGCACATTCTTTGTGTGATGCCTCCAAGCCCTAGCCGGGTCATGCTCTTTCTCTCCGGATTGATAGATTTTGTGGGAGATTGCCTATGCTATGGCGAGCCTCCAACATTGGCGCCGCTGCCGGGACGGGTTGCCTACGCTAGTGGAGTTGAGGTTGCAAAAGATAAGAGTAATTTGATTACCGATTTCTTGTAATTAGGAAGGATTTGATTTGTGTGTAGTGTAATTAGGTTTAATTGGATGTGTATAGAGTCATTTCACCCCAAAAACCCCTAAATTCTCTTTTGATTTTGCTAATTTTTCACTAACCTTCACTAATTTTGCATCCCATTCATGCTAATTTCGTGCTAATTGTACTAATACCATGCTAATTTCATGCTAATTGTGCTAACTTAACCACAAATTTTGATCGGGAATGTATGCTAAATCCCCTTAATTGAGGAGGATCATCACTCTTAATTGCTCTAATCTATGCCTAATCATGTGATTGAGTGTTGATTTTGGTCAATTTTTTATCAATTTTGAACCGAATCGGAGTTGCGCACATGTGTGTGCATGATGGAATCGTCGTGTGGAGCAAGGATTAGCTTGGATGCAATCAATTGTAAGTGGATTGACCTACTCCGTTCAATTTTTGATTGATTAAGTTGATCCCATTGAGTTGCTAAATCATTGCTAAAATTAGGTGTGTGTGCCTAATTTGATGAAATTGGAATGAAATTGTAATCAAATAGGATGCCTAAATGCTTGTAGATTGATGATTTTGCAAGAAATGTGTGTGCAAGCATTAGGAATTGGCCTAACTTCGTTGCTAATTGAGCAAAAAATTGGATTTGTGCACCTAATTTTTGTGTGTGTGCAATGCTAAATTGAGTTAAAATTGGATCAATTTTTGATTAAAATTGAGTTAATTTAGCATGTATATACTCATGTATGTGTAATCAAGTGTGCAATTGATGAAATGCAATGAGTGTTTAATGAAAATTTTGCACAAATCGACGGCCTAAATTTAGGTGTGTGTGCCTAATTAATGGCCAATTATGCCTAAATTGTGAATGAATAAATTGATATTTTTACCAATTATAATGATTAATTTGGCCTAAAAGGTTGGTGTGTGACTTGAGATGATTCAATTGACGCAATTGAAAGTGATTATATGAATTACTATTGCTATGTATGCCAATGGGGTATGGTAATTGGTGAATGCCATATGAATTAATAGTGGGTAGCAATGTAATGACAATCCGATTGAATTTGGATGATGAGGGCAATTAGACATGAGAAATTTAAGATTGCAATGATGCCAATTGGGAATGGTTTTGCAAATGGGAGAATTAGTTTAAAATGTTGTGAGCTATGCTATGCCTCATAGGGTAAGATTGCAAGGATTTCTTATGGTTTACCCATTTTGATAATCAATGGATCGAACTTTCATTATGCATTGTACGAAATGGCTAATAAATGCTCAAGTAGACCGAAATGTGGATATTTTTATGAGCTTGTAACTAATTCTTTGACATCAATTGAGGATTTGAACATAACTTTGAGATATTGTCACTTAATTGATTGAAATAAGCATGTTATGATCAAAATGTTTTTTGCACTCAAAATTTGTTATTGAGTGGCATTGGGAATTAAAGTCGAGAGTAAGGACAGGCATGTGTTAGCTCTAGAAAGATCATGAGAATAGGGGCTATGTGGTGGAGGGATTGAGAGAATTATCTTCAAGGGAGCATTGAAACATGTCACTTGCGCTCAAAAGAATGGTGGGAATGCTCCCTAAGTGAGCTTTTAAGTTATTTTTTTAAGAAAAAAATGCTAATCAAATTTCTCACACACCCCCATTTTAAGAAAATTGACAGCACATCAGATTCCCATGCTTGGCTTTGGCGCTAGAGTTACCCCACCCACTTGACATGCTTGGTGTTTTCGCCACACATACACACACACCCGACTACAGCGCTGGCAGCATTTCAATTTGGATTTATCCACACACACCACCCTCGCTTACTGCTGGCTGGGCACGCGATTCCTTCTGAGATAATGCCAAAAACGGGTATGCCCTCTTACCATAAATACACAAACGCATGCAGTCCTCGTAGCCTTGTCTATCGCTGGCTTGGCGCGAAGCACACACACAGTCACACTTAGCTCCTGATTCGCCACCGGATACCTGGCCTAAATGCGACCACACACACACACACACACACACACACACACACGGAGATGGCTCCTACTGGCCCGCCAATTGCTGGTCCAATTTATGCAAACCATCACACACACACAACCCCAGGCTTACACACACACGACTAAAAATCTGCTACTCTGAGCTCTCACACACATACACTAGCGCCACCTGTTCATCTCAAGACTCACACCATCCTTGGCTAGGAGTCTACTACCCTGCATATGGCACTGATCATCAAATTATGTGTTCTTGGCATGCTCGGAACCACCACACATAGACACTCTCTGCACAGCTTCCCCGATCGCTCCTGCCACTACCCTACCTCCTACTAGCTGTGAACTCATCACTGCCCGCCCTTCAGCACTGGCCTATGGCTCTGCTTGCCTCATTAATCCTCGTCAAATTCAAAATTAACAAAATCAATTGAACGGGGGTTTGTTCCCACCATCTTCTCCCTCTAAAAAATATTAAAATGTTGACACTTGGCCATCCATTGATATGTTGCGACGTGATTGTGCCATGTGAAAATAAGTATCAAGGGGGACATAAAATGTGATGGCTCAAAGAAATCAAGTAAAACTGTGTCCTTGAGACGGCGAATTGGAGATGCATACAATAAAAAGATGTGATTAGTTTTTGCATGATAATGTTGTGAAATTGTCACTAATGATATGGCTTCAAGATATTTATGCTCATGCTTTGAAATGTTTTTCTTGAAGTTCCCACTGGAGTGCATTGTCACATATTTACATTTTCCAATGCTTATCACTTTGTATTTGGAAAAAACATAATTTGCCTCAGGATGACCTTTACTCTTAGTTTAAATACATGAGAGCATGAACATGAAATTTGTATCTTCCATTGATTCATTAAAAACTTTTGCTTGAATTGCACTAAAACTATTGTAGTTGCGATGATTCTTTACATTTTTTTCTTGCATAACACTAAAGGGAGGGTCCTTTAGAGAAAGGAATGATTGGCAGAACATGATGAGAGTCAGATTGCTTATTGAGGGGCACATAATTGACTTGCAAATTTGGGCTATCCAATCAAGAGCCATGAAATTTCCTTCATGTGTGCTTTGATTATGTGAGCACTTCCATGCATAAATGAATCTCATTGCACCATATTTTTTGTTAATGCATTAATGCTGGCCATCTTGATTGAAAGCTTTGTTGCAAAAAAATGAAAACTCTTCTTGATTGTGATTCACTTTGAGACCTACAATTGCTAATGCTTTAATGCTTGAAGAGTTTGCATTAAAAATTGAACTTGGCGTTACTTGTTGTATTTTAGTGCTTGATTTGATTGCAAAATCTTTACATAGCACTAAAATCGAGTTTTTTGAATGACCAAATCTTTGTGGCATGCACTATGAAATCATTCGAGAGTTACATTGATGATACGTTTATGCTTGATCAAGACATGTTGTGCTTGGACTTGGTTTGCTTGTACATTTTAGTGCAAAAATTGAATGAAAAATTATTGCAAAGCACTAAAATCAAGCTTGTTTGATGGCCAAAAGAGAGCATTTTGGGGTTATGTTTGATCAATTTTTGCTTGTGTCAAAATTCCAAATGCTTTCACTAACAATTGAGCTTAGGTTGTGTGGCAGGAGTGTGCTATCATTGATCCAAGAAGGGTCATCATTGCAATATTGCAAAATTTGGCTACTTAGAGCCATTCCAAGTGATTGGAATAAAAGTTGTATATATGCTAGCTAGCTTGTAGCCTTGTCAAATTTTATTTTTTTTCATTTTGAGCTAGTGTTTAATCAAATTTTTTGAGCTTTCAAGTACAAATTTGGCTAGTAAGGGCCATTCATTTTCATTTCATCAAGTTGCAGTCATCTTTAGCTCATAGATTACGCTAAAAAAATGTAAAATTTCACATGAGCTAATTGTTAGCCACCTTTTTGAAAAGCTTTAAATTGTAAAATTCGGCTTTAAAGAGCCACATCATTTCATCAAAGTTGTATTATTTTCAGCTCTAAGCTTGTTCTTAACTCCATATTTCATTGAGCTAGAAAATAATCAACTTTGCATCATGCATGAGAGATGGTTGAAATTGCACTATTTGCTTATGTAGAAGCATTTTATCTCTCTCATGGTTGTTATGTATGCATAAATTTGCTACATTAGAGCATCATGTGCATAACCAAAGGCACTTTTTTCCCTTGGGTTTTTTCCCTTTGGAAAATTGGGGTATGCAAGACCCTAGCTTTAGGTTTTCATTAATGTTTTTGTGTGCTTTTGTGACTTTCAATAATTGGCTTTTGTAGCTTGTGTTTACACTTAGCTTCAAAAGGCTTCTTTTTTCAAATAAAAAAGATCAAGAGGCTTCTCTACACAAAGGATGCTTGCTCAAGGATGCTCAAAGAGCCTGAATAGGTGTAATCCTTCCATGATTTTTCTCTTTCTCATCTCTTCATTCTCTTGCTTGGCTTAAGTGAATCTACTTATAAGCTATGGGTTTTTCATGGTTGAAATCTAGGCATTTTAAAGTTTCAACACTTTGCTTTGTGAAAATTAAACTCATCAAAAAAATAGGTTTTATGTATGTAAATCGTAGGTAATTAGCCTTGACCTTAGGTTAATGTAGGTTCATTTCTTGCTAGTCCTAGATTCTTAGTGATACTCGTAATATTCCACTCATTTTTTGTCATGACCTAGGGCTATGATTAGGCTTTAGTCTTTTTTAGTCCAATTGCCACTAGTTCTCATAAAGGAAGCAATAAAAATGTGCTAAAAAATGAATCATGAAGCAAAGAAGTGTCCAAAAAAGTAGCAAAAAAGCTACTAAGGCACATGAAAATAAAAATTCTATGTTATGTTGTGTCTGTAAAGGCCTAGCGCCTTATTGGCACTTGGTAGGCGAGGGGAATCACCTTGGCTCGCTTGGTCAAGGCCCTAAACCGATGCCCTGGGTTGATAGGGGTTAGCCGTTGCCTTGGTAAGCTAGTAGGCTTTTGGAACACCTTCTTGAGGGTTCAAGGAGTTGAGAGTCGCACCTAGACTTTCCTTGGGGTGGTAGCCTTGTGATTGTGCTTTAATTTTTCAATGAATGACTAAATAAAAACTTCCATGAGCTTCAAGAAGCTTTGACAATGTACTGATAGATTATGAGCTTTTTTATAACCCATAGACATGATAGACTTGAATGATTTATTAAGATTGTTCACATAGTTCTTAGGCTAGTAGGTATGAACTTGCATAAACCTAGGGTCATAATTGATTTCTTGTGTTTCATGCATAAAACTGAAATTTCAAGTGGTTTAATCTTCACAATAGTGTGAGTATTTTTTTGCTTTATGTTGTCTAGTTTTTTACTATGATTAACCCATCTTTTAGAAGCAAAAAATCACTTTGCATGATTGTTCATTTATGCTTCATGTTTTATTCATTATTGGTGGCCTTTGATGCTCATTACTTGTTCTTATGTTTTGCAGCTTAACATTTCTTCCTTGGAATTTCTTTCTACCATGTCACCGTGTCTTGCTTCACCGGCACACGAGGACGTGCGCCAAATTAGGAAGGGGGGAATGTTAGAAGCAGCTAACGGCTACACCAATTATGCACCAAGTTGTGGATATGTTATGGATGTACACAATATTTACTTTTCATTGTATAGGGCTTGGGCTCATTTAGGAGTTCCAAAGTTGTATGAGTCTAGGCTAGAGAGCTCACTTTATCCCATAGTTGAAGGGTTTGAGGCCCAAAACTATAAAAGAGCCCCATGCTTAATGAGAGGTCATTCTTGAGTGGTCCTTTTGAGAACTCTCCCCCTAGAGGAGGTCTTGATGGCCTAGCCTTTGAGCTTAATGCCCATGCTTAGAAGGCTAGTGCTAATCACATGTAATTAGTGTAATCCTCTCTTAATTAATCTAGTCTTCATTATGTTTTCAATCATGTTTCTCTACTTTTCTTCATTGTTTTGAAGTGTTGATCTTCTCTAATCTAACTCTTACTTATGCTAAGCTTCTCCGATTAGTGGAGTCCTTATCTAACTCTCTCGATTAAACGGAGTGGGTGTACTCATGATTGAGGGATTAGAGTTGTCCTCTAATGGTGTACTTGTGTGTGTGTAGGTTTAAGAAGCCTTGAGCTTAATTTGATTATGTGTGACTTGATTTGGACACCATGATGGGCATGGTTGGGGTGGCCGACTTGAATGTGATCTTGTGTGCTTAATCGTCAATGCATGTAATTAGAGTTGTGCTTGAGAGATTCCAAAATTAGTGTGTTTCACTTCGTTGCTTGATGTGTGTAGATGATTTCTTGAAATTGATGCTTGATGTGCGATTAGCATTAGGTTATTTGGGATGATTTCTATTTGCATTGGAGGATGCACGCTCTTGAATCCTCTCAATCTTTGTGTCCGATGACGCTCTCGCACATTCTTTGTGTGATGCCTCCAAGCCCTAGCCGGGTCATGCTCTTTCTCTCCGGATTGATAAATTTTGTGGGAGATTGCCTATGCTATGGCGAGCCTCCAACACCAGTAGTGATTGGATATTTCCCATAGTCGTAGTTCCCAAGAAAAACGGGAAATTGAGAGTTTGTGTTGACTATATGAAACTCAACGCCCAAACTATCAAAGATCCATTTCCATTGCCTTTTACTGACATGTTGCTTGATGAGATCGCAGGATATGAAATGTATAGCTTTATGGATGGTTACAGTGGCTATAACCAGTTACAGATCGCACCTGAAGATAGAGCGAAGACCACTTTCATCACCGAGTGGGGAGCTTTCATGTATCTGGTGATGCCTTTCGGCCTGTGAAAAGCACTAGCTACCTTTCAGCGGTGTATGATGGAAATGTTTAATGAGTTCCTTCATCGGTTCCTCGCTTTATGGATGACTTTACTGTATATTCAAATGAGGAACAACACCTACTATTCCTATAAATGGTTTTCAAACACTGTCAAGAGAAGCGGATTTGTTTGAATCCATTTAAATCCATTTTCCTAGTCTGGAAGGGACAGTTACAGGGACATGTGGTTTCCCAAAATGGAATAGAAATGGCCAACGATAAAATTCAATGTGTTGAGCAAGCTAAAGCACCCAGAAATGACTTAGAGTTGATCTCTTTCTTGGGATATGTTAACTTCTATAGAAGGTTTGTGCATAAGTTTGCTTCTCAAGTAGTACCATTATACGAACTCACAAAAAAGACCAGTAAGTTCAATTGGACTGCTGATGTGAGGAGAGCTTCCAGAATATGAAAAAGGCCATTATCAGTAAACCAATCCTTAGGCAACCAAACTGTTATTTTCCATGTACATGTAGATGCTTCGGGACTGGCAATGGGGGTGATATTGGCTCAGTCAGACGGAAGGACTGATTATCCTGTTTATTTTTCCAGTCGCAGATTCAGTAAGGCTGAACAAGGATATACGACTACTGAGCGAGAAGCCCTTGGAATGGTTTTCAGTGCTAGAAAGTTCAGGCATTACCTGTTAGGAAAGTTGTTCCATTTTTATGTGGACCATCAGGATCTTTTGTTCTTGATTAATAAAGTCATTATTCAAGGCAGGCTGATACGGTGGATAATGTTCCTAATGGAGTTTGAATTTAGAATTTTTCATAAGCCTGGCAAGAATCACTGTGGAGCTGATTTTCTGTCAAGAAGTATGGAAGGTTATTCAGAATTACCCTTGAGGGATGAACCAGTGGGGACGCTGACTTATTCCAGTTGGAAGAACGAGAATCAGTTGATCTTGAATGGTATGATGTTTAATAGTTTCTTTCTCAAGGTGCTTTTCCAGAGGACTGGAAGCAGAACCAGAAGAAAGCTTTGGTCATCAAAAGCTTGAAGTTTACTATCATCGGAGGGTCACTCTATCGATTAGGTGTTGATGGTATACTTCGACGTTGTGTGCCTATGGAGGGGAGAATGCAAGTTATTTCAGAAGCACATAATGGCGAATCTGGTGGACATTTTTCCAATGAAGTTACCTACAAGAAGATTCTACAAGCTGGTCTGTGGTGGCAAACACTAATTGCCGATGTTAGAATATATGCCAAAGAATGGGTAGACCAACCGTTGCACATATGACTCCTTTAACGCCAGTACAACCATTGGGTGTGTTCATGAAATGGGGATTAGATTTTATGGGACCTTTTAAGAAGGTTACCCCGAGGAAGAACAAGTACATAGTAATGGCTACTTGTTATGTTACCAAGTGGGTTGAAGCTAAGGCTCTTCCTGACAACACAGCTAAGTCAACTGCACGGTTTTTATTTGAGAATATTGTTTGTCGATATGGATGTCCAGTAGAGATTGTGTCAAACCAAGGAACACATTTTATCAATGACACCATGGAAATTCTATTGGATATGCTTTCAGTCAAGCATCGGAAATCTACTCCATATTATCCCAGATGCAATGGCAGGCTGAAAGTAGTAACAAGACAATGAAGAATATTCTCACTAAGGTTGTGCAGAAGAAACCAGACTAGTGGGATTTGAAACTCCAGACTGTTTTATGGGCGTATAGGATAGCTTACAAGGTCACTACTGGGTTGACACCATTCAAAATGGTGTATGGCACTGAAGCTGTGGTTCCTGTGGAGTTTGTTATCCCAAGTCTGAGAATGGCTATGAAATATGGTTTAGACTTCAACCACAATATGAAAAAGCGCCTAGATGAACTTATGCATTTAGATGAACTCAGGCAACGGGCTATGCTGGAACAAGAAATTGTTCAGCAATGAAGGAAGCACTAACATGATCGTCGAATTAAGGTTCGAGAATTTCAAAAAGGAGATTTGGTGCTTCTCTATCAATTTAGATTGGGGCCGAAGAAGCCAAACCTGAAGATTGCCTGGGCAGGACCATTTGAGGTAGATTGGGTTTTTTCCAATGGTACAGTAAGACTGAAAGATCTATCTGGATTATTGTTGCCATGAGTATATAATGGTGCGAAGATCAAGCTTTACTATTCAGAAGCTAGAGAGTCTGGGCAAGAACAAGGTACTAGGGAATTGGGAACTGCAGATCCAGAGATACCAGAATCAGATATTTTTGGGCTTTTTCATGTGCAACCAGTTCCAATTTCAAAACCAGTACCAGTAGAACCAAACCAGACTGATCTCAGAATCAGTACCAGTGTTGTCAAACTAGACTAGAAACCAATCCAGTATCAGTGGGAACACGCTTTTCAATTTTTAAGCGCCCAACGGTCAGATGGAATGCCAGTAATAATCATTTCAAGGATGGGTAGAAGTCTTGTTCAATGCATGTCTTCCACGATAGCAGCGATGCACACAAGTCTAGGAGTGGCAAGTGGTGGAGCTTTTATGGCGCCAACACGTATAACAGTCAGGAGAGTCGGAATTTTTCCTCACAAATCTCCTGCGCGATGATTTTCTCCCATTATTCATTTGCCATCACCAAGATCTGAGGTATCTTCGCTACAGTCGGAGACCTCATCTTCTGAGAAGACAGTTGAATGTTGATTAGCTTTGCCAGCGACACCTTGGTATGGCTTTGACACATCAAGTAAGTCTTCTTCTCCTTCACCTGTTTCGTCGTCTTCACAGTGTATGGGTAGGAAGAAGCACTCAAACAAGATGCAGGAATCTCTTGAGGAAACCCAAGCCATTGTCACTGCTTCAAAGGCAAGCCTTCCCATCATTCCTTACAGCAAGATTCAGCGCTATGTATTCACCGACCAAGCTATGACTTTGCTGCATATATGGGATCTACGAATCGTTTTGCAAGCCACAAGAATAGCTTTCAACGTGGACATCATAAAGCAGGTACTTGATTCTCTTGATGATGGCAGTGCCATAGTGTATGGTAAAAAGGTGTCGGCTACACCAGATACATAGTTTTTGCATTCTGGATGCCCAATGAGACCAAGCCGTCTGTGGCAACCCCACAATAGATAAGTATAGTTCTAAAGGATGATGAAGAGGCTAAGTGCAAGCGCAAGGATAGTGGTCAAGGGATTCCAATGGCAGGACTGGAAGCTTCTACTGCTTACAGGTTTGTGGCCAAAGTAGTAAGTCTTAAAAATAATCCAACATATGTATCTGAGAAAGTATTTGCTATGTTGTTGACCAAGACATTGGATTCAAAGGTCTCTGTCAACCTTTGTCAGATCTTGTCACACAACGTGCTTCAGCAAATTTCCAAGTTGAAATCCCAGAGTGTCTTTAAAGCTTGGTATGTTTGGTAATTTTTGTATTGGTCCACTGCTCCAGATGCTCATGGCCAGGTAAAATCGGCTTGGAGGGAGAAGCTAGTTTCAGAACCCAAGAATATTGATCTGTCCTCAGATGACGAAGCCACAGACAGTCAGACCACTCCAACTGGTCTGAAAAGGAAAGCCACCAAAGATCAGGCTGGCAGTTCGAAGAAACCAAAGACTACACTGATGAAGAGCAGTGCTTTTCTGAAGTAGATAGAGAGTCAAGTCAAAACTATGAATACTGAAAAGGCTATAGTGAACCAAACCGATAAACAACCTGCTAAGAATGTTGCAGTCAACCAGTCAGTAGGACATAGTATAGTCGCTACTAGTACTGGCAAAGATCAAGCAAAGGCATCGACTTCTGGGAAGGTATCAAAAAAGCCGGCTGTGGACAAAGAACAACTGGACAAAGGCAAAGGCCCAGCATCTTCAACTTTACACATGGTAAAGAAGGACAGGTTGCAGCAGATGCAGACCCATCCATTGAAAGGACGTCTCTTTCTATAGAAAGCTGATTATGCAGCCTTATCCTATATGGCTCCAGTGACAATATATGAGCCTACTGATTCTGACCCAGCTACAATTAAGGATGGATGTTCAGTCCTCATTCAGTCTTCCTGGAATACTATTGTCCACTATATGGGAAAAATGTTGGATGTTGTAGGGTCAGAAGATGAACTGAAAAAGGCTAAAGCTTACTTGAAGGAAGCTGAAGACCAGATTCAGAATCTCAAGAAAGCACGAGATGAGCAGAATATGCGCCATAGCCTACTTGAAGTTCATTCAGATAGGTTTATTGAGCTATTAAACAAAAAGCTAGCTAAGGCGGAGTCTGATATGCTGATCATGAAGGAAGAAAGGAATGAAGCGTAGAGAGCTACAAATAGGGCTGAAACAATGCTGAAAATAAAGAGAGTTGACTTCAACTCTTGTTTATTTGCCATATAGCTCTGAAGTCTTCCCTCACTAACATATATATTTATAACAGCTTGGCTGAAATTTTAAATCCAGCAGGCAACGCTGTCTTTGATCTGGAAAATTTGAAGTCTCTAATGGAGACTATGCAGAGTGATTTGCAGGACAAAATGGCTGAGTATAATAATGCTATGATGAATCAAGCAATCCTGGATTATATTGAGCAGCAGAATTCCCTGAATGAAGCGGAAGAAGATAAGGAAGAAGAAGAGGATAAGGAAGAAGGAGCTGATAAGGAGGAGGATGACCAAGAAGAAGGGCATACTAATGATGATGATGATGCCTCACCTCCATCTCCACCTCCAGGACCTGGTACTGGTGGCATAGGGCCAACTGAAGGAGGTCAGTCCTAGCCAGACCAGCCAGGCCAGAAGTCGGGTAATCAGCAGTCAGAAGAACAACATCCGAGTCACGCTGGAATCAGCCAACAAATCAATCCCAGCTCAGTAGGGAGATTAAAGGGAAAAGAAAATTTAGAGATGAGGGACCAATAGCTAATTAGCAGCATTCCTTATAGCTTATCACCCTGAACAGGCAATTGAGACATCAACAAGCTTCCATAACCATATAGTATCTGGAGGATGATGATCTTCTGTCTGATCTGGAATGTTTTCAGAGACTATATGTCGGGGCTAGGGAAATGGTGGAGCATTGGAAGTCAGTAGCTTTTCATGATCAAGAAACTTGCCATTTACCTGTGCATCCCAGCACAGTCCAATTGCTAGAAAGGGTTCCTGAATGGATAATCACTACTGAAGAGAGAGTGACCAACCCACATTTGCAAAATAGTCTACTGCAGATTGTCGCTCTCTCGCTCTTGAACTAGAACTTCTGCTAGGAAACAAACCAACCTATAAATGAATGAAGGATGTTAGGGAAAAAATTAAAGGAGGTTTTGGTGTAAATGCAAATTGCCAGAGGAGTCTTGGATCAAAGAGTAAGGGCCATTCTTGAGGATCAGACAGCCACTAGTAAAGGACCTCATACTAGAATGTCAGTCGGAGAACAGACAACTGCTCTCTGCAAATTGTTTCAGCTAGTGAGAATCACCAGAAAGATGATACAGTAAGAGAACCAGGTTGTTCTCAAATTTTTAGAATTTGTGTCTGATTCTCTTGTTCTCTTGTATGCCTTCCCAGCAAGAGAGACGGAACTACCAAGATTTTTTCCAGCACTTTATCCTCAACATCCAGTACCAGTTGATCACCTTACATACTTCAAGATTATTGATGAGCTCCAGGATTGGTATGAGCGATCGACCGTGGAATGGAAAACTTGGCAAACACTATTCAATGATACTCTCCAACTCAATGATATTCATGAGCTGAAACAAGAGATGTAGAGGATCCGAATGGAAGATTCAGATCAGGGTCCTGACCAGGATCACTAATCAGCTGGTGCAACTTAATGTTGAGTCCTCTAAATTGCCTGAAAAGGATATTGTAGCTAAGGCGGGCCTAGCACCACAGTATAGGGAGATGGCAGAGATTATTTTCAAAGCTCGGGTCAAAAATAATCAGCCTCTTCCAGAAGGATGGATCCATACTGCTTTGCATTGTCACAAGCTGGCTAGAACCAAGATCACCAAAGGCAGATGCACACTCTATGATCCTGACACCAAAACCTATCATTCCCTCACGCCTTATGAAGTAGAGATGACCACAAAAAGGCAGGATCAGCTTGAGCACGAGGCCATTTACCGACTTATTCAGAAGGAGAATGTTGGTACTCTAACTTCTCAGATGCCATCTAGGTCAAAGGGAAAATGGAAGCTGGTTCAATGGAAGGATACTGGGTAGTTCCATCTCAGTGGAGACTTTTCTTCCTCAGCTGGAAGGTTGATATCAGTTTGTGTAGATGATGAGAGCTCTACCTTGGCCTTTTCAACTGCCTCTCGCAATCTTTGTATGGCCACTCTATCATTGGTCAAGTCCAATCCCCAACATCAGAAGCAGATGGTGGATTTTTCAGCTTCAAATCAGAATCAGACATAGGAATTTTTCAAAATTTTTAGAATCTTGCCAAAATTCAAGAGAGGAGGGAAGGATGTAGACGGCTGAGACAGTCTCACTAAGTGGGAACGTTCTCTTATGAGACGGGCAGTGAATTAGTCAAGTAATTACCACAATAGTTACCATGGTAAACCCAAGTAATTACCACGATAATTACCATGGTAAACCCAAGGTATATAAATAGAGCCCATTACATTCTCATCGGGTTGGCATTTGGGTTAGCATTTTGGCGGCATTTGTACTTGAGCTCTCAATCATTGGCAGTTGTTGTCGGCTGTACTCTATCTATAAATCACATCATACTCACTCTAATCTTTCATCTGTAATTCCAATCACGACAGATATTCTAGTTACACTTACTCTGTATTGAGTACTCTAAATCTGAATCTGAATATTATTCTCAGTACATAGTCTGGTTCTCATTCCAATAGATAAATTCCACTTCAGTTTTTGATTCTCTGTCTAGTCGACTGTCTAAACTAATACATCATCAGTAAGCCAAAATCTTCTAACACTGGAATTAGCTATCTCAAGAGATTAGCTTCAATTCCAATGTGGTACATGAATGTTGTCTCAGAGCTTCCATATGGCAACAAACCTTTGGACCACATGAGTTAGTATGTATCCACATATCTTTGCAAGGCCACAAGGTGTGCATCTTGGTAGATGACAGTGCTACTCACAAGATTGGTGAAAAAACTCAAATTGCCTCAAACTCCGAGTACCCACTGCTACAAGGTAGCAATGATGAATGGACATGATACCAAAATTTGGGATACTCAATGCCGAGCTCTTCCGTTGGAAGTACAAGGTTACTCCACATGCTTGGATTTTCAACTTATGAACATGGAAAGGGCAGATGTGGTTCTTGTTAGGGAGTGATTGCATAGCCTAGGACCATCATTGAAGCGTAGCTATGAGCACAATAGCTTGATGTTTGAATCCCATGGCGCACATGTGTTGTTGTTAGGAGAGAAGGATATACATTCATCACCATTTATTTGTACCACTGAGCTTATGCAGCTCGTTTTTGATAATAAAATAGATCAAGTTTTCTTGTGTTACTCACTGTCTCATTTTCTTTCTAACATAGAAACTATTGAACATCCTCAATGCCGCATGCTCTCTCATCTCTTCCACCAATGGCTAATTCTAAACAAGAAAACGTTGCTAGTGAGATACAAAAATTACTAAAGGAATTTCAAGATGTTTTTCCTAATGATTTTCCACCAGGATTACCACCAACACGATCAGTGAAAAATAGTATCGACGTGGCTACAAGCTATAAACCTGTCAGTAAACCACCTTACCGTATGAGTTATTCAGAAGCTGCTGAGGTGGAACGTCAGCTTGCTGACTACTTAGCAGAGGGTATATACAGCCCAGTTCTTCACCATGGGCCTCCCCTATCCTATTAGTGAAGAAAAAAGACAGCAGTATGCGCATGTGGGTAGACTACTGTGGCTTAAATGCGGTTACGGTTAAGCATTAGGAAATTTGAGAGGTCATTTGGAGGGCCATATGAAGAGAGAGAAAAATAGAGCGCATCCAATGAGCATGAAGGCTACGTTACGTAGGAAAGTACGTGGAAAGACTCAAAAAATAGGAAAATAGCATAAAACTTTCACGAATCTAGGATTGTAGCGTAGTAATTTCCTTCCTTTTACCGAGCTTTTAGGTGCTTGCATGTGGTCCCACTTCTGATATTCTCTTATGGTCATTAACGTACTGGAGGGTGACCATTAAGCCCGCACAAGATATTGGAATTCTAAAACACTTTCCCTCCATTAGAATGCTTTCAAAGTGAATCTCCCTCCACTAAAGCTTTTCTCTGAGAGCTATGGCGTCCACGTCTTCTCGCCCAAGAGGCTCCAGGTGTTTACTGTCTCTCACACCAACAACCAACAACTGCACTTTGCCTAGAAGGCCAAGTAGTAGCATATCCTCAATTACAATACCAGCTTCAATAAGTGCAGAGAACCAATGGGTTGGACAAAGGATAAACAAAGGTTCATGGGTCCTCATGCAACCAAGAAGACCCAAGAGGTCTAGTGGTATCAATGTTTACCGCTCAGCATGGAAGGCCAGAGTGTTGGATTTCAAAGTTGAAATCGGCAAAAGATCTGTAAAGGAAGTTCTTGTTCAGCATGTGTTTACCCATCCTGAGGTGATAGCAAACGGTGGAAATGTATTAGATATACATCAACCACATTGCAATTGTAAGTACTCTTGACATGTGAACTTACTAATACTCTCATTATAACTTTTCTTATATATTTTGCAATGTTTCTCCCACTTGTTATGAGTAATGTCTCCATTCTTCACAGCTCAATTACATTAGATTTGTCATTTGTACTCATTGATACTCTTAGTTTAACTCTTCTTATATATATTGCAGATGTTTATCCCTCTTCTTATGAGCAATGGGAGCCTGTGGAGTGCATAATAGGCCTCTTCCATGTTGTTCATGCCCACATTGGTTCTCTACAGTACTCAGAGAGGAGCAGCAAAAGACTGGCTGATGAGGGAATCTTTTTTTATGACCACTTTTACCAACTCAGCTCAGGGAATAAGAATGGCATGTTGGTGAAAGTGCCTCTACCAACCGATTAGAACACTGTGGACTGGCCAGTTCCCGAGGAAACAATGGTGGAGGCAATGCGAAGTAATCTCTACAAGGATATACAAAGGTCTCTACATAGCTCTATTCCTACCAAACTGGTTAGAATTGCAAACTTCTGTCCTGTTGCACTCTTCATAGAGCTGTTTCATAGCTACAACATCCGAGTTACAAAAACTATGTTCATGTGCAAGTCATTTCAGCAGTCATCCTGTGACAAACTTCTTGACAAAGGATGGTATGCAAAGGAAGAGATTGGTTTACGGTGCGAGGTCGCGCTTGATACTCTAGTTGTCAATTACATGATTGCAAGCCAATCACTGTTACTCTCGTTTTGGTATATGCGATCACAAATGCTAAACGGTAAGTACATTCCTATGGACCAGGTTTCTGCAGGTTTGGAAGATAATCCTACTGTGGATGTGGAAGTGATTGATAAAGAGCATGGCCTACTATTGGTGGTTACAATAAGGGAGCTATGCAGTCTTCAGAATTTGCAAAATGACATCATTGAAGAGTCAATGGACAAGGATCTATCAGATTTTTCCTTTTTCCTAGCTGGCCGTAAGGTGATGCGGCGAAGGGAAAAATATATTTTGTGCAAAGAGTTGGATGGTCGGGTTGAAGTAGTGTCAATGTAACAGATATTCTTGTGAACCCAAGTGTATACAAATGACTTTCAAGACATGAAGTTTATTGAGCTCATTTTTCAATTGTGCCCTGTGAAAAAGTGTGCTTGAAATACATTTCTTTACCACGTCAAATCTCTCTCTCTCTCTCTCTCTCTCTCTCTCTCTCTCTCTCTCTCTATATATATATATATATATATATATATATATATGTATGTTAGACAAGACAAAGACATGATAGAAGAATCATCTTAATTCATTAGAAAGTACAAACTCGTCCGTGAACAATGGACTTAGATACAATTTCTGTAAGTATGGAATCAGAATGTCTTCAAGGTAAAAATCGAAGGAATGCCCCTCAAAAGAAGGTGGTGAGACAGTTGTTCCCGGCGGATTTAGTTCTCCCTTTTCAGGAGTATCATCAATTAGTAGTGTATTAGTTGCATCAAAGGGTACACCGATTTGGCTAAACGGTTTGTACAAAAGAGGTAAGTGTGGTTTTTTAGGGTGGTAGTGGCCCTCAACGATAACGCATTTTCTTTGATCATACAAAAAGGCAAAATCTGACGTGTGAGCGTGGCATACACTGCAAACTATTGCAACTAGTGGCGACAAGTTTTGCCTTTGCATTGAAGACCATATGGCAACTCTGAAGCGCAGAAGAAGAAACTGAATAAATTCCTTGGTTCCTGGACGAACCACGACTCGACAAGTTCCCATCCGAAACGTTTGCAAATCCTCAAAGGGTCCTCTGTCACCGAGAGGCACCCGCATCAGCAGCAATCCATTGACGTCCAAGATAATCAACCTCTGTAAAAGTTGACAAGTACATATAAGTAGTTAGAAGCTGAACATATTTTTCCATACTTGAATAGACATTACCGGAACAACCGTATCTACAGGTAGCAAGGGTCCATACTGGGTCTCTGTAGTGTTCATGTCGTTGTTGCTCTCCTCCGCTTTATCTTCATAGTCATCATTCACATCTTCATCAGGGGTCTCCCCCATGGCTCTTTCTGCCTCATTCAAGGTTTCCTCCAAGGTCTTTTTGTCTCCCTCGGTTGATCGGCTTGCCTCATACATCCTTGCCTGATCCATATCATTTTGCTCATCCCTAGGCCTGCTTTCCTCATCCATATCCTTTTGCTCATCTATAGGCCTGCTTTCCTCATCTTGGGTTTCAGCCATAGGCTCTTTTGGCTCCTCCACTGGCTGACTTGGCTCTTTCATTGTCTCCTCCGGTTGTACCTTAGCACCTTCCATATGCTCATTTGACCTTTCCTCATCCTCGGCTCTTTCATCTTCTGTTGATATGACCCCCTAGGCCCATTGTGATTCCACTGTATCGGATGTAGGGGTTTGTCGTGGTGGCACGTCATGTTTTGTAAGATCAATAGTGCGCTCATCCAAGCCGCTATCTTCAAGCTCTCTAGGGCTAGACATAGTAAGCAGGTGTTGTATTAAACTTACCCGGTATCTTTGCAAATAATCATATGTGTAGTTTTTTAAAGCACTCTGCAAAATTGAAAGACCACATGGTGAGAATTCTTTTATAGACTAAAACAAAACTAACTGAATGCATTGCCAAATGGGTACCTTAGTCATGAAAGGTTTTAATGCAAAGTAGCTTTGCAGGACATATTCTGCATGGAGAAGACATCTCCAGCCGCAAGAATTTCCATCGGTTTGATTTGGGACAGGTACTTCTTTGATTGGGTCCTTGTATAGTTCATACCTTCCACATAGCTTGCCATAGGCAAGCAACAACCTCTTTATACAACTGCACAAAGCAATGTCAAGATGTTAGCATGAGGCTTCAAATTTACATGGATATCTATAAGAAACACTTTCTGATACAAAACACTTACAGCCTAATTTCAGGGTGGGTTCCTTTTATTGAATTGAACACCCACACTGCTGGTTGGTCAACATCAAGGCATATGAGACTCCAGTGATGGTTGTTCTCATATGGAAAGATGATCACAGTAACTTCCAGCATAGCACAGTGGAGAAACCAACTCTCAAAGGTCCCAGATGGACTGTTCTTTTGTCTAATAATCACTGACATTTGTGGATCAAGAAGAAACACCTCTGTGTGAGTGTGCAGTGGGAGTTGACTTTTGATCAGGCTGCAGAGACTCTACCTGAGTTAGCAAACCTATTATCAGAGTTTTCAAAGCGAGCAAGATAGTAACACTTACTTAAGACAAGCATAGATAATTGTGTCTGAAATCTGAGCATCTGGATTCTGCAATAAATTAATGTCCACTTTTTCCAGAGCTAGCTTTCTGGCTCCATCTACAAATGGTATCTCTGCAAGCAAACCATCCTTCATTGAAAGTAGAGTTTCTTGATTGCTTGCCTCTATGGACAGGGTCACATTGCACTCTGTTTGCCTCTGGGACTCCACTGCTACTTTTTCTTTCTCCTTAAGCTCTGCTTCCCTCATGTCCTCTGTGTGGGGAGCAATAGTCTCTGCCCTTGCCCTTGTATTCACATCATGTGTGACATCTACAACTGTGAGTTGTGGCACTAGCTCCGGGGGGTATAACAAAATTTCCCTCATTTTCTTATCCTTGCAGACATTGGGGACCAGTAGTTTGTCATAACTCCACCTTATTCTTTTCAGTGTCTCACTATCTTTGTCCATTATAGTAACCCTGTGGGCATGGGTTGCAACAATGGTCATGTCACTGAAGTACTCCAGTAGGAAGTCCTCTGCTGCTTCCTGTAGAGCCATTAATGCCACCACCTTCCACCTTTTGGTGCCCCAGGTAGCTTCATCACATATGGACCTCACCATCCTCTGGAAGGGCAGCTTTGGTATGCATAAATCTACACATTTCTGTGCCTTTCTGATTTCTCTGAAAAGTCCCATGCAGGTTTGCAACTTCTTCAGCCTTGGCCCTTTCAGAATTTTATTTGGTTTTCCAGGTCTTTTCTTTGGGGTTGCAGATCTGCTACTTGCTTTAGATGCTAATCCTGGTCCCTTGCCTGCCTTCCTTGCAGTGGCTTTTGTTCTAGCCATCTCACTGTACACCAAAAGAAGAGTCTCAATCCCTTTCTCTCTTTCTATGACTCACTCTCTCTCTCTCTCTCTCTCTCTCTCTCTATTTAAATATGCTAAGCTATAGAAAGGAGAGAGAGAGAGAGAGTGAGAGAGCCCATTACTAAAGGTGCGCGCGGAGCACGTTTTTACCTCAGCAAACACCTCCGCGCGCCGTTAGTATAGGGTAAAATAAATACACACATACTCTCTCTCTCTCTCTCTGGTCAATGCACAGTACTAACGGCGCGCATAGAGACATGCACTACGGGTATGCCTCTCTACGCACGCCTTTGGTAGAGAGAGAGAGAGAGAGAGAGAGAGAGTATGTGTGTGTGTGTGTGTAAGTTATATTTGTGTGTGTGTGTGTGTGTGTGTGTGTGTGTTTGTATTTTAAAGATGTGTGTCTGTGTGTTTGTGAGTGTGTGTGTGTGTGTGTGTGTGTGTTTGTATTTTAAAGATGTGTGTGTGTGTGTTTGTGAGTGTGTGTGTGTGGGTGTGTATGTGTGTGTGTGTGTATGTGTGTGTGTGTGTGTGAGAGACTGTTTGTGTGGGTTGTTTGCTAAGACTGTGCTTGGTACTGTGACAGAAACAGAGATAGAGAGATAGAGGCAAAGGCAGACCTTCGTTATGTCGATGGGTCGGCTTGCTGTCGGAGACGCAGACGACGGCTCTTGCACTCTCTCTCTCTCTCTCTCTCTCTCTCTCTCTCTCTCTCTCTCTCTCTCTCTCTCTCTCTCTTTCACTCACTCTCTTTCACGAGGTGTGGTTTTTCTCTCTCTTGACCTCTTTATATGACGTACAAAAGTATACGGTCTCAATAATGACCACACGTGTGACAGCATGCAAATATACTCTAATTTATAGTGACACGTGGGGCGCCACCGTGTGTATCCATTATAAGTGTGATTTTGAGAGAGAGAAAGAGAGAGAACAATAGAGAGAGAGAGAGTGAGAGAGAGAGAGAGAGAGAGAGAGAGCCATAGAAAGAGAGAGAGTGATAAAGAGAGAGAGAAAGAGAGAACAGATTGTGAGAGAGATAGAGAGAGGGAGAGAGGGAGAGACACAGATTGAGAGAGGGATAGAGAGAGAGGGACTCCTTACTCTCAGAGAGAGAGAGAGAGAGGGAGGGAGAGAGACAGAGTTAGTTTGACACACAAAAAAGCAATGGAGGAGACACCTCCCTTGGAGTTCCTGCAAACCCCACCAACAAAAGGTGATCTCTCACTCTTTCTCTTTGTATTTCCAACAGTTGGTACAAATTGTGTGTGTGTGTTTGTGTCTAAACAAAGAAAAACCCAGACTGTTGTTCAACACACACACCTCAATACCCATACTTCCATAGACAGAGACACAGACACACATACACACAGACACACACACAGATATATACACATTGTCTCTCTCCCTCCCCTCTCTGTACACGTTACTAACGGCGCGCATAGCCAACCAAATACTGGCTCCAGCTCTCTCTGCGCGCCTATAGTATGGTTATGACTCTCCCTCAATTGTACTTAAGGCGCGCGGAGAGAGTTGCAAAAAGCACTTTTCCGTCCTTGCGCGCCTTAAGTACAATTGAGAGAGAGCGAGAGAGAGAGAGAGAGAGAGAGAGAGAGAGAGAGAGAGAGTCTGTGTGTATTTTTTTAGTGTTCTTTGGAGAGAGAGAGAGAGAGAGAGAGAGAGACTATGTGTGTTTTTGTTTGTGCTTTGGTGAGAGACAGATATATATATATATATATATATATATATGTATATATGTATATATATATATATATATTTATATATTTATATTTATATCTATCAGGAGAGAGAGAGAGAGAGAGATCATGATGGTTTGGTTTTGGCAGAGTTGTCATGTTTCCTGATGGTTTTGACTTGTCATGTTTCCTGATGAATAGGATTAAGGTCTAGTAGGCAGAAGAGGCTGAAACCTGATCCAGAGCTTGTGCCAGGATTTCAACCCTTGCAGGCTCAATTGCTTAATGTATCTGCCAAAATAACTGTTGACTTTTGTCAGGACATATCTGAAGAAAAGTCAATTGGTGAAGATCAATCAGAGAGGTCACCAGGGCAAGAGGATCCCTCACCCTACAAGGCTGTGGTGCCCTCTATAGTACTTCTGAAGAGAAATACAAGAAAGAGGAATATAGACTTCTCAGATGATACAGATGTGCTAGAAGGAAGTCCCTGTGCAACTAAATGTAAAGACAAAGAGGATGTGTCTTCTCTGGAAGACCCAGCTGCAACTGATGAGAGGCTGTTTGATTTTGCAGCATCTTGTGGTGTTGGGGACAAGTTTGATCTAGTTCATTCTATGTTTAATCCAAAGTTTGACATTGAAGACCTGTTAGCTCAGCACAGTAATTTCTTGCAGTCCTACAGAGATAAGTTTGAAGCGATGGTGCAGGTAGGAAGGGTTGTTCTGCCTACTATGACTCTTGTGCATTTAAATGACTGTGGTGGAAAGGGACAGGGACTGAAGAAGTATAGGGAATTACCAGTCTCTTGCCGACATTCAGCCTGCCCTTTGCATCAAAAAGAATGCAAACTCATTCAGGAAGCCTTTGGCTTTATGATTTACCTGAACAGCCTGTTTGGATTCCTCATGCAGAATCCTGATGAGGTGTTAGAGGAGCAGGATGCAGCACCAGATGAAGAATGCGAGGAGACAACTCATATGCAAGAAGTCGAGGAGATTGAAGACACAGTCGACCTTGAGGTTGAGGCAATTGAAGTACAAAGAAGTAAGATGCTCTCTGTGAAAACCACAGAAATCAAACTTCCATTGGATGTCAGTAACTTCACTGAGAACCATGCTCAGATGATGTTGCCTGCTGTGCCTGACTTCAGGATTGGAGACAGGACCTATATCTTCTTACATGATGTGCAAAGTGTCTTTTATTTAAGGGAGGATTTCTCCCTGGCTATTATTTCCAGAGTCCAAGAGGAGAGGAGTGGATTTGTTTCAGAGGATAGTAGTGATGATGAGGCAATGGAAACATCCAGCAATCCAATGGAATGCCTTCGAAGATGCTTTGAGAAAGCTGAAAAATACAAGGAGACACTACCTGATGAAGCCACCTTCCAAGCAATAAGACAAAGCCTAAGACCATCGAAAAGTAACAAAGAAGTGGAGGATTGGTTTAACCATTCAGGTCAGGGGTCAACTACATCTGTAGACCTGTGGCAAGAAAACCTCTTTCTGCAGGATGAGAGCTTCATGGTAACTCTGTCTCTCTCTCTCTCTCTCTCTCTCTCTCTCTCTCTCTCTCTCTCTCTCTCTCTCTCTCTCTCTCTCTCTCTCTCTCTCTCTCTCTCTCTCTCTCTTTGTGTCATTTCTGACATTGTATGTGCAGTCTTGGATTGCTGACAAGGATGACTTCCTTCGGCGCCGGACAAGAGAGTATCGAGGAAGGGATGCGGCCCTAGCACAGTACCTTTCAAAGCTTTGCGAGTCGTCGATAGTAGTTTTTCACAATTCCATGTCACAAGAGGGTTCAATAGCAACTTACACATTCAAGACACTATCACGCTTCTTGGGTGGACCGGTGCTGCCCAAAAGTGCAGATAAAGTCATTCTTGTGGACAAAGTGTTTGCTAGAGATTGTTTTGGTTACTGCCCAGGCTATACAGGTGGTCGGGCAGCGTATTACTACACCTACACAGCAATGGCACTAGCTCTTGGTAGACAAAACCCATATGAACTTTTAGAGTATGGCAAACATCTCATGATTCGTTACAAGGGTGACGTGCCAAAAAACAAAATTGAACCTGCAAAATCTTGATACACTTCAAGTAGCAATTGTATAAGATCATGTATTACATAAATTTTGTACAATGTCATCCACTCAGAGTATCTTTCTCCACTTGTGATTCACATACACCATTGTCTCTCTCCACCTTCGTTGACTTTCACGAGCTCCGGAGTTGTTGTATGCCATTGATCTTTTAGCTTTTTGTTGTTGTAAATGTCTGATGGCTTGTGCTGTTGCTGAATTTGCCAAGACTTCTTTTGCCTGCATTCGATGAATGATTCTACGATAGAACCATTCAAATAGTTCTCTCAAACTGTTAGCCTTGATTCGAGAGCCACCATGTCGTGTGTGCCTGAAATAAGCATTTCTCGCCATGTAATGAGACTTTTCCATCCCTTGGGTATTCCATATTGCCGGGTTCCCATACTTCTGTATAAAATATGGCAAATGATTGAAGATGATGTGCTGGATATGAAAACAGATTAGTTAGAATGTTTTACAGTCACATATTTTCACATAAGAGAGAAAGAAATACATGATAATACCATGTAGTGAGTAATCTGGGTGTCTGTCCATGCTGTCTTGAATGATTTTTTCAGAAGGTTGAGATTTTCCTTGAACTTGTTCATATCACCTTGTGACCAGTCATCTTTGTCGCACATCAAAAATAGGATGTCTATTGATCGCCAAACCTCAACCTTCGCGTTACGAGTAGTTGGTTCGTGGTCTTTGACTGCAATATGTAGCTTTTTCCAGCTCTGATACTCTACCTTGCTAACATAAGATGTGTTATATATTTTTCCATGTTTTGTTATCTTTGGATCTCTTGTACCTTGGGGCTTAGATAAAAACCTCCGTGCCTTCACCCCACCGATGGATGGTTTGCATGGGACATCCTTCTCAGCAGTTGATCTCTTTTCATCCCGCTGGATTTTCACATTGCCACCATGAAGCCCCATATCCGACAGTACCATTTCTAAGCATTGCAGGGCTACTTGTCGTTCTGCGGAGTTCTTAATCTTCCAAGCAAACCCGATGTATAAGTAGACCAATTTCTCCACAATTCTACAAAGGGCATGCATTGTACAAATGTGGACATTCACAAGTGGTATTTTCAAAACTGGTCGAAAAGTAGGATCCTCAATGTGACGTGTTGGAGCTTTTCTCCACCACTTTGGGTCCATGACCTTTGCAGACTCCATGCAGAACAAACACGGTGACTTTGCCATTGCACCCATTCCACAATTATACATGCACTTTAATGTTTTAAGGTCACCTGCAAGATGCCACTGAACTTGAAAGTCTCCCCTTCCATCTAGACGTAATACCTCTCCCCGGTTAGTCTATCGATCAATCACCTCCGGAATATTAGTTCGATGGAACACCCAATATAGAATCTCATGATCTTCTTTCTTTACCTGAAACACAAAATAAATGAGACTTAAGTAGATCTGAACATTTGAGCTTACTTGAGAATCTCGCTTACCGCAAACGCACCAAGCCACCATATGTTAGATTCTGATTGAACACTAAAATATAAAGGATCATCACTGGGACACTTTGAGAGGGATCTATTCATTAAAGTAATAGTAACACGCTCTAGCTTTTTCTCTTTAACAAGCTCACACTCATCCAGTTTTAACACAAAATGTAATACCCCACGTGACTCTTCAAATGTGATGTTGTAAAACTCCACCATTCTCTTTTGTAATATCTGCAGGTCCATAAAAATATTGTTGAGCTCATCATATGCCATGTTTGCTCCATGGCCACTGTAAGTTGCTTTAATATGAAAGGGCTGTCCAAGATAGTCTCCCTGTGCCTCGTTAAGCTGAAGCCTCTCTTTCCAAACACTTGAGGCTGATGGTAGAAGTTTGGATTTTATACCCTTCCTAACAAAGATGGTTGAGACAGACTTTTGGATAGCCGAATATCCTCTTTTGCTTACACCAAGTGAATCAAGTGTGCCTTGTATCTCTTTTGCAGGCACTGAGTTCTCTGAAATAAAGCGGTCCACTACATTTCGTTGTAGGACCTTAAACTTCTTGTCATGTACTATATCTGCTGCCAGGCTTCTACTTATAAGTGGCTTCAATCTCTTTCATATATTGGCTTTGGGGTCAATGTTTTCCTTGTCAGGATAGATTGAATCTCTACATGAAGACAATGCATAAGTAAATAACAGAAAATTTGCTTCACTGACACTATTTAGGCACATGAAAACAATGCATAACAAGAAAAAACAAAAAGATTACTTAACTAAGACAATGTAGCCAACCAAGAAGCATCACCTTAATGCTCGGATTATTTTCTTGAGACCTCCTGATGCAACCTGCAATGTTTCAAGATTACGCAATTTCTTCTTTCGGATACGACCACCCAAGATGGTGTCCTTCATTTGACAACTTCGCACCTTTCCTTTCAGTTCTTGTACCTCCATTTTATGTTGCAAAATGGTAACCTGATCTGTAGAATGTAAATGTGAAAGGCGAACAATCTCACATTGTTGAGCTTGGAGAATGCTCTTGTAAGTTTCAGCTTCTCTTGTAAGTGATTTACAATAACGCAGAAGGGCCTTTTCTCCATCACCAGCAAAGGTCAATAAGCTTGTAGGATTGACAAATGGTGGAGACGCATTAGTTATTGGATTCTTAGGGTAGAGAGAGTCTCTCGTCCAGATATTTATGTGTTTAGCTCCTTGAGCTCTGAGCGTGTCTATGGAAGCGGGAGGTATATGTGTGTTTGTTTTACTGCGCTTAATCAATGGTTGGTACTCATTGTCCAAATCAATGTGAAGGTGATATTTGGCTCGTTTCTGGGTAACATTTGTGCCATTTGAGGAGTGCGCCATTAGCCAAATGTGCAGGTTTAATGGAAAGTGAATAGCGGCTGCGGATTCGTCCCTCCATGTTAGCCTCATTCCCTCCATATTGACGAGGTTCATTCAATGCAACTGAAAAGAGGATTATCCCTCAATCACTACGAACGAATGTTCAGAAGAGTAAGGAATCTACTTAAAGTACACTTTTTGAAGTTTTACTATGAAAGACCCAGCTCTTTTATTTGCCATTTTTTCTAGAGAGAGAGTGCAAAAAATACATTTTCTTAGAAGGCCCTCCAAATGACCTCCGAAATTTCCTAATGAAAAAATACCCATTGCCCCGAGTAGATGAGTTGTTTGACAAACTCACTCATGCTCGCATTTTTATGAAAATAGAATTGCGGCCACGATATCACCAAGTCCGTATTTGACTTGCCGATATACCCAAAACTGCAACACAGTTTGTACACTATGAGTTCTTGGTGATGCCCTTTGGGTTAACCAATGCGCCCGCAACATTCATGACACTTATGGATAGAGTCTTGAAGCCATATTTGGGCAAATTTTTCATTGTTTTCCTCGATGACATACTAGTCTACAGTGCTTCTGAAAAAGAACACTTACAATATCTCAGGCAGGTGTTTGAGTTGTTACGCACAAACAAATTATATGTCAAGGAATCTAAGTGTGATTTTCTAAAAGACGAAATTCACTATTTAGGGCATGTTATTTCAGCTAATGGGATATATATGAATCAATCCAAAGTGGATACCATCCGGAAATGGCCTTCTCCTAAAAATCTGGAATCTGGAAGAGTTACAGATTTTTTTGGGATTTGCACATTTTTATCGAAGGTTTGTTAAAAACTATGCTAATATTGTTGTTCCCATGATGGATCAACTAAAAGGCAAAGGCAAAGCTTTTCAGTGGGGATCCGCTCAACAACACAATTTTGATACGCTCAAGGATGCATTAGCTACAGCTCCCATACTGGCTATTGTAGATCCTTTGAAACCATTCATTTTGGAAACGGATGCCAGTGACCGTGCTATTGGAGCAGTCCTGTTACAAGACGGACGGCCGATTGCATTTGAAAGCAAGAAGCTTGATGCAGCTGAGCAGAACTACTCTGCTTATGAGCGCAAACTCTATACAATAGTGCCTGCCTTAAAAACATTGCAGCATTATCTGTATGGTGCTCAATTTGAGATTGTGTTTGACCATGAAAGCATCAAATGGTTTACACAACAAATGGATTTGAAGGGTTGGAAAGCCAGGTGGGCCGAGATTCTTCAAGAATATGACGCCAAGCTAAGGTATCGTAAAGGCCAATACATTGTAGTGGCTGACGCTCCAAGTCGTATGCTAGAGATCAATTCTCTCTTGTTCATAAAACTTCATATAGTAATTTTTAGATTCTCTCAAAGGCAAATATGAGCATATTCCAAAGTGTGGAGCCATGTTCAAATGAGGGATCCTTCTTGTGTAGCGTTAACCTCCACACCTAGTTCTCCTCTATTGAGTGATGAACTATAGTGATGGAAGCATTTCACCATCGACAATGGGTACCTACTCCATAAGGGGAGAGTTTGTGTACCGATGGACACAGACATTTGGCGCCAAATTCTTTATGAATGTCATGATAGTCCAAGTGCAGGGCACCTGGGTATTAGAAAAACTTATGCTCTCGTACGATGATACTTTTACTGGCCAAGTATACATGGCTTTGTTCAAGCTTATGTCTTGCATTGCAAAAAAAGTCAAGTTAACAAAGCAGAGCGCTTGAAAGCAGGAGGACCCTTACATACTTTGGAGATTCCCAATGGAAAATGGGAAAACATCTTCATGGACTTTATTGTGGGTTTACCAACCACTGCACGAGGTCATGACTTGGTATGGGTGGTCGTAGACCGGTTGACTAAACTATGTAAGTTTATTCCAACCAAATCAACGGTTAAGACACCAGAACTAGACAAGTTATTTGTGGACAATCTATACAAATTGTATGATTTGCCAAGTAAAATTGTCAGTGACCGTGATCCCAAGTTTAACAATCACTTTTGGAGAGATGTGTTTAAAGGATTGAGTACACAATTGAACCTCAGTACAACCGATCATCCAGAAATAGATGGTGAGACTTAACAAGTTAACCAGGTGCTAGAGGATATGCTAAGAGCATACGTTAGCAAAAAACATCCGACTGGAAATAATACTTCCCTATTCTCGAGTTTGCCTACAACAGTGCTAAGCATGTCACAATGAGATTTAGTCCTTTCATGCTCATGTATGGGTTTCAACCAAGGTCACCAGTTACGGTGGGGTTGGCAACCACAAAAATCCAACAGGTTAAGGATTTTCTCCAAGACCACATGGATATGCTGAAACTTGCTCGTTAGAATGTCTGACAAGCACAGGATCGGTATAAGAAGTACGCTGATGAGAAACGTCGCAAGTTACCTTCGAATAAGGGAAGGAAGTATTTTTACGTTGTCGAGAAATTTGCGGTCTTGCTAGGAAAGCACCGGGCTTATGGCTGTGAGAGTTTGTGAGAGAACTCAACAAAAACTATATGAAGAAGTTAAACCATAGATGCCATGAAGACTAGGGTTTGGAAAGAAGTGCAATCAAAGAAGACTCACTCTTTCTATCTTGCACTCACACACACAAAGAAAGAACACAAAAGAGAATGTTGAAACAATACGAAGATGAAAACATCAAGGCTATGGTCATATCGTATCATGGGTAATATGAAAGGGTTAATAGATGAGTTAATGGCTAAGTACAATTAGGCATTACTACTCACTCCCTCAAGAATTCCTCTCATGAATGGCTTGAATGCTTGAGTTTTTTTTTCAAAGAAGAAGAGGTCCCCTTTTATAGGTGAAGGGAACCCCCAAGGGTTTACACAAGAAGAGAGGAGCCAGTGTGAATAGGAATTGGAAAAGTTGAAAATGAGCTGTCCCTGCATTATGTGGGCAGACTGGGGTCCAGTATTTTGATCATATCTCCTCAACCGTGGCTCCAAATAAAACAATAAAAATATGGGCAGAAACGTCAACTCATTAGCTACGATTTTCATTTGAAAATCATTTTCCAATTTGGATTGGAATCTTGTGTAAAAAATTCATCAAAATAGGATCCATTTATGGCAGCAAAAGTCTTCCCGTGGTCCCCTTAGCCTAGACTTTCATTTAATTCCAAAGGACACCTCATGCCATATGAAAGCATGACATTGCTCCTTGACAAAGTTTTGTAATCATGCTTGTAATAATGCATTAAAATAAGTGTATCTTTGAAATCATGCCACCTAGTGTCCCACTAGGATTTGATTCCCTCCTAGTAGCTATTTAAAAAGAAATATAAGAAAAGTATAAAAAATACATAGAATATATATATATTGGAGTTTACCCTAGATATAGGATCTAGCTAGGGTGTGAGATGATAATGAGATAGTAGAAATAAAGAATCAATGCTTTTTGCCCCAAGTTAAAGAGGCGGAGCTATTGAGATTTTCCCATAGTATTTTCTGATGGTAAAGTAAGGATAGGTTACCCTTGAGAAAAATAATAGGAGGAGATAGAAGGCTTATAATTATACTTAAATATGCATATGTACATTATAGGAAAGATAATTATGTATCTAAAAAGTTACAAGATAGATCTTGTAGCATGCGTTCCCACTATGTACGTGTCACAGCACGACATCCACCCCCTCTAAACCTGCACATCCTCCGGTATGTGCCACATTATTTCTTTGTAAGATCAGCCCTCTTGTACATCTTCCTTGCTTTATTCTTCACTGGATGATTCCAAATCTTCATCTTCACTTTGATCTTTACCTGTGGTTTGCTCTTCTTCCTCATCAACATCTTCTGGATCATTGTCTCCTCTTCTCGTAAACATTTTGATCCTTTTTCCTGCAATGGGAATCTTTACTTCTGTACCATCTAGTTCAGACAAGCTGTAAGTAGCCTTTTCATTCACATGCTTTACAGCATACGGTCCAAACCATGTTTTTGAAAACTTACGCATGACTGTGTGCTCGTTATCAAGGCTACTATCATACACCAAAACCCAGTCACCTTTGTCAATTGCTTTGTTCTTGAGTCGATGTCGCTTATCAAAGTATTCCTTGTTTTTCAATCTTGCATTTTTGAGTCGTTCTTTTGTAGCTTCAATGTCTCCAGGTCTTCTCTCTAGCTACCTTATATGCAGTGCAAGGAGATCTTCCCTGCTAAGCCCCTCTTGCCAAGGTAGTACATTCCATGTGGGAATTGTATCTTCAATCGGCATCACTGGCTTTTGACCATATATTAGCTCCGTAGGCATGTAGCCAGTTGCTGAGCTATGTGTCGTACGATCAGCCCATAAAGCATATGGTAACAGTTTTGGCCACTCACCAGCTCTTCCTTCACAAGCCTTGGCCAAAGCTTTGATGATAGGAGGATGCCCTCTTTCACTCTTTCCGTTGCCTTCAAGGTTGTAAGCTGTAGTAAGAGAAAGCTTGATTCCTAATCTAGAAAAGAACTCCCTTGCTTCTTCGGCATCCAGTTCACCTCTATCTGCAGTGATTTTTCCCACACAACCATAACGGCAAATCACCTCATCAAGAAGAAATTTGCACACAACTTCTGTGGTTTTAGCTCTTAATGCTCTTCCTTCAACCTTGTTAGTTAGTTCCTCTTGTGCAAGAACCAAGTATATCATCTGCCAGAGTCCTAGAGGCATTGTGACTAGATCCACAACCCATTTATAGTGCATGGCTAGTGGATATGTAGGGTGCAATCCATCACGATGTCGAACATTTGAATACACTTGACAAGTTACACATGTCTCTACAAACAGGGATACATCTTTATACATACCCTTCCATCAATATTTTTCTTTCAACTTGGAGAAGGTTGCCCATACACCCCTGTGTCCAGCCCATAGACTCTCATGAAACTCTTGCATGAGCTTTACTCGAGTCTCTTTTTTACATATAACCCTTTGTGGTGTAGCACCCTTTTGTTTAGGATGCTTCCATAAGTAACCATCCCTCAAAAAGTACCCATATGCTTTCCTGCGTATCCTCTTGAATTCTTGTTCAGACCAATCATCCTGTTTTGTTAGAGTACTCAAGTAGCTTTCAATAAGAAGCCAATCACCTTCATAAAGCTCTTTCAAGAATGACTCAAGTAGATTAGTCATGCAGACATTGTTACCTTTGACATGAGAGAAAGAATAGAACTTTGTGCCTACATCATCTCCCTCGTCAATCATTTGTGACTCATCTTCATACCTTGCCCTTGATAGCATATCTGCCACTGTATTGTCTTTACCTGCAATGTGCTTAAACTCAGGATTTAAGGACTTAATGTAGGCAATCAACATAGCAATGTCTGGAGTTGAGCAGCTTGTAATCATCCCAAGAAGTGGTAGACAATCTGTTTCTACAACCACACATGCACCAATTAGGTACTCTTTTCCACTTTTCAAGGCTGTAACCATACCCCATAACTCTCTCTTTATCTGTGGATAGTTTCTTTGGCGAGCACTTAGCTACTTTGCTCCAAAACTTACCACATACCTGTGTCCTTCTTTGTCATCTTGCCCTATTGCCCATCCAATCCATGTAGGACTGGTGTCTACTGTCACAATTACTGGCCTTTGACACTCATAGTCTACCTTTCTCAAAGTTGTTGCTAACTGGAGCAACTCCTTTAGCTTTTTCATGGATTTTACATGTGCTTCTGTCCATTTAAACTTCTGATTCTTTCTAAGCAGCTGATAAAGAGGATCAGCTACATGTGCATAATGTGGAATCCAAATAACATAGAAGACACATGCTCCTAGAAACCTTCTAACCTCAGTGATGCTAGTGCACGTTTCTTTCATTCTTTGGATGGCATCTACCTTTGTTGGACAAGGTTTCCTACCATATGGCCCGCACATGTGCCCCACAATAAGCACTTCATTGACACCAAACATAGACTTTTTCCCTGACAATGTAAGATTCACTTCTTCCAACCTATACAAAATTTTATCACAATCATTTATGTGATTTACCACAAACCTGCGACATCCCTTGAGATCCAAAGCTTCATCTTTGTCACTTTCTTCACATCCTTTGATAGGAAAATCATCAATGAAAGGCATTGTGATTTGAGGAATAAAGTCACGTAAGACCTTATTCATCCCATTCATCATATGTGCAACTGAGTTGGTTGCTCCCTGTGGCAAGGTACACATCCTTACCAAACCCAAAGGTGTCCTCATGGTTTTCAAGTCTCTGCTTTTGATTGCAAGATGAAATTGATCATACCCTGAGTAGAGATCCCCCATTGAGTAGATTGCCTGTTGGAATTAGGGTTGTAGAGAAACACACACAGCTTGGAGAAGACGAAGGAAGCTCAAGGCACACAATAGAGAGTGTGTTACTTAGTGTGCAATGGAAAGATGGATAGCCCTAGAGTGATGGGCGTATATACAATGCACGGGGGAAAAGCCCTCCTAAAGAGGGAAAAAATGCCCCGGCGGTCCTAGTGTGTTCACTCACATCACTACCACATGTATATGGTAACAAATCCCCCCTGGAGTGATGCAGTGAACGAGAGCTGGCACATGAGTAAAGGGAAGTTCCATGCCCTGAGGACAGGATCAGTCCACAAAGGGGAGTAAGCCCAAAGCTTTGCTGAAAGCTTCAAGCTTCTCACGAGACAATGCCTTTGTGAAAAGATCTGCAAGGTTGTCCTGTGTTGGCACATAAGCCAAGCTGATCTCTCCTGCTAAGAGCCTCTCCCTGACATAGTGGTAATGCACCTCAATGTGCTTTGTGCGAGCATGAAAAACTGGGTTCCTCACAACTGCCAATGCGCTCTGACTGTCAGTGTAGATAGTGTTGGCAGTGTCCTGTCCAACACCCAAGTCAGCCATAAGGCGTCTGAGCCATACACACTCAACCATAGCTGTGAAGACTGCCCTCTACTCAGCCTCACAACTCGAAGTGGCCACAGTAGGTTGCTTCTTGCTCAACCATGATATACATGAACTGCTAAGCATGAAACAAAAACCACTTGTGGACACTCGCATGTCAAAACAACGAGCCCAATCTGAGTCCGAAAAAGCATGTAAGTCTGGCGGCAATGATCCCCCCTTGGGATAAAACAAGCCAAGATGTAAAGTGACACTAAGGTAGCGGAAAATCCTCTTGACAGCCTGCCAATGCTTAGACCCTGGGCTATGCATAAATCTGCTGACCTGCGAGACTGCAAACTAAATATCTGGCCTCGTGTTGCATACATAAGTGAGGCAGCCAACAGCAGTTTGGTAAAGAGTGACATCAGCAGGATCGCCAGCATCATGTAGACTCAACTTCAAACATGTTTCCATGGGAGTGGCAATAGGTTTGCAATCCTCAAGTACAAACTTACATAGCAATGTCTCTATGTAACTTTTCTGACACAAGGCAATACCACCATCACACTGCTTAAACTATATACCCAAGTAATGATGCAACAGCCCCAAATCTTTCATCTTGAAAGTAGCATTCAAATCAGCCTTAGATTCAGCAATATGTCTCTCATTTGGTCCAGTGATCAGCAAATCATCAACATAAAGAACCACAATGAGAAATACATCATCCTCACGCTTTACATACAATGTGCTTTCTGTTGGACTGTTACGAAAGCCTCGTTTAACAAAATGAGTGTCAGCTTTCTCATACCAAGCACGAGGAGATTGCTTCAACCCATACAAAGCCTTCTTACATTTGCACACTTTGTCCTCTTGTCCTTTTATGACAAAACCGCGAGGCTGCGTTACATAAACTTCCTCAAATATGTCACCATTCAAGAAAGTAGTAACAATGTCTGATTGATGTACATCCCAACCAAAATGAGCTACCAATGCACATAGAAAACGTACAGTAGTCATACGACAAGTGGGAGCAAAAGTCTCTTCATAATCTATGCCTTTTTGTTGTGCATAACCCTTTGCAACAAGTCGAGCCTTATGGCGATCGATCTCACCATCCGGCTTGCGTTTCAACTTGTAAACCCACTTCGTACCAATGGCCTTTTTGCCAGGAGGCAAATCACATAAAGTCCATGTGTCATTCTCTATAAGTGCATCATATTCTGATTTCATGGCAGCAATCCAATTTTCTGAATTCTGTGCTTCATCAAAAGACAGAGGCTCCTCAACATCATGTAAACTAGACACAGCCAAAGCATAACAATTTGATGAATAAGATGCATGGCGAGAGCCTGAACGAGTACAACTAGATAAAGGTGCATCCAATTTACTGTCACGCAAAGTGTGCACCAGCCATTTTGGCATACCTCTAGCCTGCTCATTTTCAGCCCTTTCCTCATCAAGTAAATCATGTACATCTACATCAGTAATAGGCTGTTCTAAAACATTTTTAGAAACCCCCATAGGCTAAACATTTGCCTCATTGGAACTTACATTTGTATTTCCACCACTGAAAAGAGGCAACAAAGTGTCATAAATGTCCTGTGAGCTTACATTACTGTCTCTAGTACATGACAGCAAGGGCTGAACAAAATCTTCCACAAACACTACATCCCGTGAAACCAGAATACGTTTTGTTTGCCAATGATACAACCTGTAACCTTTGCTTTCAGCACTATAACCAACAAAAATACATTTGACAGCCTTATCATCCAATTTTCTGCGCTGCACTTGTGGCACCAAAGCATATGCCAAACAGCCAAAAACACGCATGTGCTCAATAGAAGGTTTTCTATCATGCCATGCTTCATATGCAGTAATAGACTGCAAAGCTTTCGTAGGACACCTGTTAAGTACATAAGTGGCACACATGATGGCCTCAAGCCAAAAATAATGCGGCAAAGCTTGACTTTTGACCATACATCGTGCCATTTCCGTTAGTGACCTATTTTTCCTCTCAGCAACACCATTTTGCTGAGGTGTATAAGGCACTGTACATTGGTGTTTTATCCCACGACTAGCCAGAAATGCATTAAATTCATGAGACATATACTCCCCCCCTCGATCGGAACGGAGGGTGCCCATAGTACATTTTGAGACATTTTCAGCCATAGCCAAAAATTGTTTGAAGCACATAAAAACTTCGGACTTCGCTTTAAGCGGAAATACCCATGCATGCCTGGAGTAATCATCAATGAAAGTCACGAAGTACAGGTAATTGCCCAAGGACGGAGTTTGCATGGGCCCACAAACATCACTATGCACAAGCTGCAACCTGCATGTGGCCCTAACTGAACCATCCTTTGGAAACTTAGAACGCTGCATTTTACCCAGAATACAGCCTTCACAAACATGTTTGACAGGTGCTTCAAGAGGCGGCAAAGAAGCAACCGTATCAGATTTCTACAAACGCAGCAAACTGGCAAAATTCAGATGACCAAAACGTGCATGCCAAAGTTTTGCATCTGAAATAGCCCTTGAATCTGCAACAGCATTTGCAAAATTTTGTCCACACTTGTCATACAAAGTGAGCTTATACAGCCCACGGCACAAAAGCCCAAATGCAACAATTTCATCACCAAAACTGAGATCATGAACTGTACATCTGTCATCCACAAATTTGACTACAAGTCCAAGTCTAGCAAGTGCGGATACAGACAAGAGATTCTTCTTGATCCCATGTACATAAAGTGCATCAACAAGTGTGAAGGAACTGCCATTAGCAGCAGTGAGCACAATCTTTCCAACTCCCTGAACTGGATAAGATGCGTTGTTGGCACAAGTGACTGAATTCCCATGAGGGACAGACTCGAGAGAGGTAAACAATTCACGATGTGAGGTAATGTGCTTTGTAGCACCACTGTCGAAATACCACACATGTGAATCTGCAGCAACTGACAAGCATGCATCATGGACAGCAGGATTGTAAGTGCACTGTGCGCTAAAAGCCCATTCTGCATCAACATCAGCATCACAGTCTCCTTTCAGAGAAGACTCAACAATGGCTGCATTTGTAGAGGAACTAGCATTTGCAGTGGAACCACCCTCTTTCTTCTTAGCCTCTTTGGCCTTCAACTTAGGACACGACTTGATCAAGTGATCATTGGCTTTACAATAATGGCAACGCATCTTCTTTTTTCCCTTATCACCAGAATTGCCTGATGAAGTGCTGCCAGCAGAAGCATTAGGAACAGAATTTTTGCCACTCGCAGCAGAACCATAAGAAGTGGCTGCATTACTGTTACCACCCTTTCTTTGAGAAGCAATAAAAGCCTGTTCAACTGCACGCTGTCTAGTCCTGTTTTTTCTAGAAAGTGACTCTTGCAACAGCAATGTGCATAATGCATCAAAATTGACAACTTCAGGATTTCCTTGGGTCATGAGTCTCCAAGTACTAGCAAAAGTCTGGTAGGAATCTGGTAAGGCATCAAGAACAGTCTGCACAAGGGAACTGTCCGAAATGACTTCACCTGCAGAAATGAGTTGCTCATTGATATCCTTGACACTAGCAAGGAAAGTGTCCATATCTTCTTCCTCATGCATAATCTTCGACTCTAGCTCTTTACGCAGCAAAGCAATTTTAGCCTCATTGCGGCTTTCATAAAGACCTGCTAGAATATCCCAAGCCTGTTTTGCAGATTTTGCTGAACGGATGTGAGGAATAATGGTGCGCTTCACAGACAACGCAATCAATGCATGACCCTGCACATCCTTAACATCCCAACGAGCTTGTTCTGCCATAGGCAAAACAACTCTAACAGCTGCAATCCTTGCAGCAAGACCTGCAACATCCTCAACATCGCCTACATCTTCAGAACCAGGACGTACATCAATGCCTTGCACAATGTTCCAGACACCTTTTGACACAAGAACATGTTGCATCATATAAGACCACATAGGGTAGTTGTCCCCATCCAACCTGTCCTCAGCAGCAAACATCTTGAACACATCTGTGTTGTTGTTGTCATCCATGGTAAATGCTGCACCTGATGTGAAAACTGCCCGAAAATAGGAGAAATGGAGCGGGAACAACTTGTGCTATATAGCACAAACCGTAGAAGACTATAAGGCACCTGTTATGCAAAAAACGGCACTGACAGAAAATCTGCACAAAATGACGAAATAGCCTGTGCAGTACTGCCCGTAGTGGAAACGGAGGCCGAAATGAGCCCAAATCAAAATTCTGAGCAGACCAAGCTCTTCGAGCTTTCCCAAAATATTTGTCGACCTGCAAACGCTCACCAAAGCTCACTGAAATCGAAGAAAGTGAGCAGGCGTGTGCTGGAGCAGCTGGCGACTAAGCCCGGTAGGACGTGACCTGCTCTGATACCAATTGTTGGAATTAGGGTTACAGAGAAACACACACAGCTTGGAGAAGATGAAGCAAGCTCAAGGCACACAATAGAGAGTGTGTTACTTAGTGTGCAATGGAAAGATGGATAGCCCTAGAGTGATGGGCGTATATACAATGCACGGGGGAAAAAACCTCCTAAAGAGGGAAAAAATGCCCCGGCGGTCCTAGTGTGTTCACACACATCACTACCACATGTATATGGTAACATTGCCCTCCCTGCAAATGCCTCTGCAAACTCATCCACAATTGGACCTGTACCTACATTTCTAATTGTCACCTTGTTCACCGGTTGCATATCTTGGATGAAGCGTAGAGAACCATTCTTCTTCGGAACTGTGAACCACCTGTTTGAGTATGGAGCACAAGAAGGCTCCAAGATTCCCATTTTGATTTTCTCATTCAGTAGCTCTACTAACTTTGGCAAATGAACCTTTGGAACCGGAATAGGAATTACCATAGCAGCTACAATAGAAGGATCAACACATCCTATCTCATGTGGCTCAAATGCAAAAGCCTGACCATGCTTTGAAAGCATTTCTTTGAAGCACTTTGTCTCCTCCTGTGTTAGAAACTCCTTGCGACCAATCTGCAAGTCTTGGAAAGACTCCTTTGTGAAGGTATGCCCAATATTTTTAGGATTCCTCAAACTTGGTTGTAAAGAAGCCTGCTCAATCTTTTCCCTGTTGTTGGGTGGTAAGGGTGAAGCTACTGGTTTCACCTTCTTTGCTACACTCTTGTATTTAGTTTCAACTTGGACTTTTGGGCCAACTGTTTGGATTTCTTTAAAGGCTTCTATTACTTGATACATTTCCATAGAGAAAACTTCCACAACTTCATTTTCAAGATACAAATTAGACCCCATTATAGCATCAAGCTCACCCATAGTATCTACAAAAGAAACTTGCTCACACAAACCCAAAACATTTTCAGTAGGCTCTAGCAACCCACTCTTTTTCATGCCTATTTGTACATTATGAACATATTGCCTCTGACATCTCTTCAAATCTTCAAGTTTTGTAAAACATACTGATCCATTCTTTGTTACCAAGGAGCTCATTGAAAACGCTTCACCTATTTTTGGATCAGGTGAGACCCTTTTTCTTTCTGTACCACTGCAATCCCGCTTTACAATGGTACTTGGCCAAAACCCATCATTTCTCTATGATCATGAAACTCTTTGCTCACCTTTGGTAGAGGATTTTCTCTGAGGTTGTCACGAATTCTTTCATGGTTCACACAAACTGTGAGAAATTGGACAGCTCATTTACCATATTTGCTACGTATCCTAGAATATGCTGAACCATCATCCATTACCTTTGTTTCCATTCGAACTCCCACAATGTAGGGCTGTCCAAGAATGAGATGATATGAAGATGTATCCTGTACAAAGAAGTTTTGGTCAATCTTTACATCACCTATTGTTACCTTCACACCTGGACATGCTGCATACAATTCACAGGATGAATTGTTTGCCACTTTTACCATCCAGCCATGATCTGTGTCCATCGGCCATTTGTACTTGTTGTAGAGACTCTTTGACATTATGTTTATTTCTGAACCATGGTCAATCAAGGCAACAAATGGCTCTTCAAGATCACCTACCTTGACCAAAGTTTCTATAGTAGCCCTTGCCCAATGACTTCATGAATAGTAACTTCTAGGGAATATCTTCAACTTCTTCATCATCATTTGAGAAATGCACTTGCTTCACTCTCCCACTAGATTGGTAGCATCCTACCACAGCTCCATCATTTTCCTTACTTTGCAGTTGCATCCCTTGTGTTGAGGCAGTCCGGGGCGGCCAACAAGAAGAGCAACCTCTAGACACCCTTCAAGGCTCCCGTACTGCTCAATGGGGCTGGGGCACAACACAACACAAACCAAAACAACAAACCCCCAGCCAAATCCCAACTACACAAGGGGCACCACCTAGTTTAAGAGCGAACTAGGACGCAAAAGAGGAGGATCGTTAGAGCAACCCACAAACAAGCAAGGAATTTACACTAACCCTAACACCAATGGAACACTCTCACACACTAAAACACGAGAGAGAGAGAGAGAGAGAGAGAGAGAGAGATGAGAGAGAGATGGTGCTCGGGCTGCTTTGAAGTGTATCGTTAATGATCAAGCAAACATAAATATATATATGTAAGAAAGGGAGAGAGGGGGGAAGGGGGTGCTTGTTGCACTAATGCCTTCTTACAAATCTGTCATGACAAATCAAAGTGAGATTAGTATTTGTTCAACATAGCTTGCGTAAATTTCACCACAACACATCACAAGAAAAGCCACCCCAATCACTGTCTTAAGGCCAGGGGAGTCCTCTCCACCCTATCGCCCTCTTACAGTATGTGGGATTTATGGCTAGATTGATGACAACACCAGAGACAAGCTATCAAGAACTTAACAAAAAACACCAAGATACTTACGTATCATTGTTTCCCATTACTTCACATTGGAAGGGAGACAAAGTATCCAAGCTTAGTCCAAATCCACCCTCCTTGATTCAGCAAATGTTGGGCTTACACTAGTAGGAGAAATGATAGATTTCCTACTCTCAATTGAATGATCACTCTCTCTCTTACAATGGTAGAGTTCCCTTGCTAATCCCCTATTACAACACATGCACATGCATAAGACAATGAGCTTCCACTCAAGAGCTCCTTCTAGAGAGGTTGAGCTTGGCTTCTCAAGCTATAGCTCTTGCTTATGGCTCCCCCTTTTTGGTGCTAGCTACACCCTCCTTTTATAGCAATTTTGAAGGCTAGGGTTACTCCTCTAACCATGGTTGGGTTAGATTTACCGCAATTTATCTAATTTCTTTTGCTTGGAATTATCAAAAAGTTGGTGGGGAAAGAGAGAGGAGAGAAATGGAGGTGATAGGACTTTTCATAGTGGGTTAGTGTTAGTAGAGTTAGTATTAATTTACAAATGGAATTGGATATTTACAATGGGAGTATCCATGTAGGATACAAATAAGGAAGAAAAACTCTTAAGAGGTAAGAAAAGGTGGATTTCTTACAAGGTTGATGCTCCAAGTGTCTTGAGTAGGGCCAGTTTTGACGCTTGTTGACGGTCCACTAGCTTTGACGGTACATTTTTTCTCCACTCTTGACCTTCCTTGAGAGACAAGGTAAAAAAGCTGAGTAATCAACGACCATGATGCTGTCTTTTAAGAGAAGAGGCTGAATTTTGTGGTTTTTTTGATAGATATGGGTAAATTGGAGGAGGAAAAATGAGACTAGGTGGTCAATTTTGGAATGGAATTGTGTGTGGGAGGTATGAGTTCACCATGGTTTCTCTTATTCTTCAAGGTTGAGGAGAAGGTGAGTAGGGTGCAGAGAGGAGTGGTGAGAGAGGTGGGGATGATGAGTGGAGAAGTGTGTGTGAAAGAGGAAAATGATAAAGCGGAAGAGAGAGTGTGGCTACATAGCATGGGAAAACTGGGGTCCACTAATAAAATCATAGCTCACAGCTCGTAGCTCAAAAAAATATGAAACAATTTGAGGCAAAATTTCAGCCCACAAGCTACAACTTTTGTTTGTATCACCTTTTCAAATTTGGAGAGCAAGTGAACTTTAAAAATTCAACAAAACCGACCGTTTTTTTCCACTGCACAAGGTCCTTGTGGGGTCCTTCTTTGGATGATTCTTTTGAATACCTCCAAGAGTGAGCCCTCCATAGTGCATATATGCATGCCACCTACCCTTGACCTTATTTGGTAGGTCTATAATTGAAGATATTGTTGAGATTATGATATAAGTGAATAGTACAACTAAGAAAATCAAATATTGAGGGGTCTAAAAAATATGTACATGTCAAATATAAATAATATAAGTGGAAAAATATAAAGGGGTCAAAAGAAATCTCTCTCATTATGAGGCTACCATAAAAAGATAAATATTTTTGGTGTTCTAATTGTTTAGAAAAAAAAAACAAAATAGAAGTAGGAAGGGAAAAATCACAATAGTGAAAAAATATACACATAAATAAAACTAGTTTTTTTGGATTTTTGCTGGGGTGGAGTTACACCAAATATAAGAGAATCTTACATGAAAATATTTCTATATGGAATAAAGAATATGAAAAATGGTGAGAAAAATTTTGGTAATGGTGAGGCAATGTACAGAGCATAAATAACACACACCTAGGTAGAAATATTTAAATAAATACCAAAATAATTATGAAAAAATCTTTTATTTAGGCCCTATATACAAAGAAATATTTACATACGCATGGGCCATAATATACTTATATATATATATATATGTATATATATATATATATATTTGGCTCAACTAGCCTAATGACTAGCAAATTGAGGGTTTTTTAAGAAGATATGGGAAAAGTCCCGTGACTCACACGCACCTATATACAGTGAAAGGGTGAGGGTAACCACAGTGTTTGAGTGATTTGATAGGGTGAGATAACTCACTATGGAAATTACAGAGAGCCAAAAAACGGCTATCATTAGCCCTCCCCCAGGATGATGGTATATTCATGTACCATCATAGAGCATCTTTTCCAAAGAGAGTGCTTTAGAGTCCTTGACGAGATCTTCATTGTTTTGCCCCTCAGAATTTTGACTGGAGTTACACTCATGCTTCATGTGACAATACTTACATGAGACAGAGGCATTTGGACAGATCTTTGGTAGATCCTTTGGTAGAAGGCGACTCAAGTAAGGCTTCAAGCGATAGCCGTTTACCTTCCTGGAGTGCTCTTTCCCATTCAAGTCCATAAGTTGATAGTAACTTGAATTGAAAGCCTTCTTGACTATGTATGGCCCCTGCCATCTTGTTTCAAATTTGGCATCAAAACGATTGTCAAGTCGATTGTCATACCTTAGCACAAGCTCTCCTTCCTTGATGCCTTTGTCCTTCAGTTTCTTGTCGTGCGTTTCTTTCGCTTGTGTGGCTTTCCTCTTGTAGCACTCATATGCTACTTCTCTTTTCCACTCAAGCTCCACTAACGTAAGAAGTCGATCCATCCATACCTCTTGATCCTCTTGTGCTCCTTTGCCATGAAGTCGCATTGTTGGAATGTTTAGCTCAATTGGCTGTAAAGCCTCTTGACCATAGACCAAGTGAAATGGTGTGAACTCCGTGGCTTCCCTATATGTGGTTCGATATGCCCACAAGGCACCATCCAAGAAGTCATCCCATAATTTTGTCTTGTTTTGCACCATCTTTCTAATGATTCCTGCAATGACACCATTAGCCTTCTCCACCAAACCATTTGACTGTGGGTAGTATGGTGTGCTATGACGATGTAGGATGTGAAGCTCTTCACAAACTTCTGTGAGCAATCCCTTCCTAAACCCTGGACCATTATCAGAAACAATCTCCAAAGGTGTGCCAAATCTGCAACAAATGTGATTGTACACAAACTTGCTAACTGTCCTCTCATTCACTCTTGCCACACTTTGAGCTTCCACCCACCTAGTCATATAGTCTACAGCCACTAGAATGTAGAGTTTACCATTTTTTGTCCTAGGCAGAGGACCCATAGCATCAATGCCCCACTTTTCAAAGGGTCCATTTGCAAGCACTATTTGCCTCGGGCCATGCACCAACCTTCTATTTCCATTTATCTGACGATTGTGACAGCTTTTACACCAATGTTGAACATCCACATGCAAGCTTGGCCAAACATACCCCGCAAGCAAAATCTTCTTCACAGTTGATTCTTGGGCAAAATGACCACCACATGCCTCTTCATGCAAACCTTTTAGAATGGCTGGAATTTCCTCGATAGTTGGTACTCTTCTGCACACTTGATCCTTCCCTCTTTGATAGAGGGAGCCTTCTAGGAAGAGATAGAAACTTGCCTTCTTCATGAGTCTCCTCTTCTGAGCCTTCGTGAAGTCTTGTGGAAACTCACCCTCCAAAATGTAGCCGATAATGGGAGCCAATGACTCCAATCCCTGGTATCTCGGTTGCTTGACAGCTGCTGCCACCATGATGACCTGCACTTCTTTCTCAACACATGTAACTACTTGTTGTGCAAGTAAATCGGCATCTTCATTCTGTTTCCTAGGAATATGATATAGTTGCACTTCTTCAAATTGATTAAACAATCTACGAATGTCATGAACTTTTGTCCTTAAGCTTTCATTCTTGCATGGCCAAATGCCTAAAATCTGTTTAACAATGAGAAGTGCATCTCCCTTTACCATGAGACGTTTTATCCCTTGGCCAATGCACATCTTTAAACCATGAAGTAGTGTGTCATATTCTGCTTCATTGTTGCTAGTTGAACCTGGTAGATTGAACTTCTCTTTCATGACCACTTCTCCACTTGGGTTGAGCAACCCTAGCCCTCCCCCTGCTTTTCCTGTGGCTCGACGAAAAGCTCCATCAAAGAACAAGGTAAAAGCATTAGGAATACTTTTTGGTGGTGGCAATGGTAGGGTCTTTACTTCAGGCACCTTAATCTCCTTTTCATGCACCCTATAAGTGAGAATCCCTGCCAATTGTGCACGCACACTATCTTCTACCTTGAAAGAGTATTGAAACTCTTGCAACTCTATAATCCACTTTGAGATCCTAGTACTAAGATTCATTTGAGATGACACCCAAGGGAACAAATTCTCTGCGGTGAGGATTACAAAAGGTTTTGGGAGCAAGTAGGATCTAAACTTCCTTATCGCAAACATGAGAGAAAGCATCATGAGTTCTGCTTCTGTGTAGTCTCTCTCCAAAGCATTCATGACCCTACCAGCAAAGTAGATGGGTCGCATCCTTGTACTGTGGGGATCTTGTTGTAGCAACACACCACCAATTGTTTCCCTTCCAACACTAGAGCTAACAAAGAATGTGTACTCCCAACAAGGAGGCATGAGTGTTGGTAGCTCTGACAAAATGACTTTAATGTTACAAAAATACTCTTCAAGCTCATCAGACCATGCAAATTCTACTTGTTGTGTCAACTTTTGCAAAGGATGAAGCAACTCCGAGGCTAAGTGAATGAAGCGTGACATATACTTCACCTTCTGAATGAAAGAGATGACCTCCTTAAGACTCTTGGGTGATGGTAGCTCAATAAGAGCCTTTGCCTTTGAAGGATCCACTTCAATGCCTTTGTAAGAAACTTTATGACCAAGCAAGATTACTTCATCCTCACCTATATGGCACTTGTCGGGGTTGAGTTGACCTCCCATGTCGTAGAGCTTCTTTAAACCTTCTTCTACCCTTTGTAGATGCAATGATTTTGAGCTATAAATACAGAAATCATCAACGAACACCCTAATTGACTTTCCAAAGAATGCTTGAAACACCATATTCATGAAACGTTGGAATGTTGCAGGAGCATTTGTCAGACCAAATGTCATGACTCTAAAAGCATAACAACCCCAAGGAGTGATAAAGGTTGTTTTCAATTGATCCTCCAATGCAATCCCTATTTGAAAGTAACCTGAGTAACCATCGCACACAATGTACTTCTCATGACCAGCTACCTCATTTAGTATCTCATCCTGGAATGGGAGGGGAAAGTGATCTCTTTTTGTTGCCTCATTAAGTGGACGATAATCCACACACACCCTCCACTTGCCGTTTTTCTTAGGAGTGACAACAACGGGAGAGACCCACTCTGAATTCTCCACTGGATAAATAAAGCCTCCTGCTAGAAGCTTTCTTACCTCCTTGAGTAGAGCCTACTCCTTAATGACTCCTAGCCTTCGTAGCTTTTGAGCCTTAGGTGTGGCCTCTGTCTTCAACTCAATCTTGTGTTGAACAGCATCTACTCCACGCACGTCGGTGTAGTCTTTAGCAAAAAGCCTAGGAAACGTCCTTAGCACACATTTGAACTCCCCTCTTTCATCCTTTGTAAGTGTTGTTGATAGCATACCTTCCAGCATCCCTTCATCTTGAACACCTTCATTCTCTTGAGGACCTACCTCCTCCAAGCCTTGACAAGAGGTCTCTTGGTTGCTTGGCTTAAACCTTACCCCCATGACTTCGATGGAAGACTCCTCTTCAGTAATGCTGCCCCTACTTTCTTCTTCTGAAGTGCTATCGGTCCAACCTTCTTCCGTCTCACTTTGAGATGATTCTTCATGGAGATCCTCTTGGCGTTGCTCCTTCATGTCAAAGACAACCTTCTTGTGATTGTCATTCCTGCAAATTAGCTTTCCACTCTCCCAATCCTGCAAAGCTCGCATTTTCATTAGCCATGGTCTTCCTAGGATAAATGGGTAACCATTACCCTTGGTAGACATGACATAGAAATCCACTGCCTTTTTAATGCCAAAGGCCTCCACAAAAACATTTTTACAAATGCCTACGCACCTAGCCTTGCTATTGTTTGCCATTTTCACCTTGATTTCAGGTGTCTCATGGATGTGCATGCCTAGTCTTTGCATGAGCCCTTCTGTCATGATGCAAATTTGTGCACCCCCATCCACTAGACCTTTCCTAACCAATCTTCCTTTTATGTAACAATCTAGCACAGGTGTAATATCCTCGTTCATTTCAGCATGTGCAATTTTTACAACAGGAAAACTCTCTTTTACCTTTCTCCTAGTGCTAACTGCCTTTGTTAAATCCCTCCTAACTTGTGGGCATAATGCAAGAAACTGAGGCCATGAGATATCAGGACCCTTACCTCGCATGTCTTCCAACAGGTTGTATGGAGCCATACCATGTCCAAGAGGGAAGTCTTGGAGATTGATACGACGTCGAGTCCTCCTAGCTTCCTTGGTCTCCTTTGCCTTCTTGCCTTGTCCATGGTCACTCTGTGATGGGACACCCTCTTTCTCTTTACCTTTTTCTCGGCCACGCTTAATGCCATTTGCTTCCATATCAACCTCATTTGAGTTTGTCACCTCTACCACATGCACATTTGGATCTGGCAAAGGTGGAACTCCTTCTACCCCTTGTGGAGGTGGTCTTGGTCCATTTGGTCTTTGTAGAAGCCTTGGTTGTTGACCAGTTCCTTCACCTGCATTCATCACTGGGTAATTCAAGTTAGGTCTCCCTGGCTCCCCACGGGGCCAAGGACAATTATACATCCCATGTCCAGACTCTCCACAATTCCAACATTGCAAGACTCTCCTAGGTCGTGGATCTCGCTCTTCAGACTTCTTTGCTTGTCCCTTTGGACCTACAGCTTGTGCAAGGTGAATTGACAGGCTGCTTAAAGATTCGTTTAACTTCTCAATTACTTCCGCCGTTACCTCAGGAAGCTCCCTCGATGTTGATGCTTGTGACTTACGTTTGGGTCTAAGACCTTCTATTGGAACCTCTCCCCTTAAGCACTTGAGTTTCCTATATTTCTCAGCATCCCTAGTTTCAGCTACATCAAAGGTAGCAGGTGCACCCGCCTCGACTTTTACCTTAAGGTCAGGAAAGAGTCCGGCTATGAACCTCTCCTTCTTTAGAAATTCTGCACCATCACCAGGGTTAGCAACATTTCATATCCATAGAGCCCAAAGACGTAGAAACTCTTGCTTGTACAAGTAGTAGTCATCTAAGTCTTTTTGCTTATGAGAAACAATGTCTTGCCATAATTTTTGAGTGTTTTGGGGATCAAAGAAATATTTCTTGAAACGATTCAAAACTTTTGTGTAATTCCCCTTAACTTCCTCAGGCAAAGAGTCAAACCAAGTGCTAGCATCTTTCCTAAGGACCACCTCAAACATTTCTACACGTTCTTCATCAGTTATTATTGCAATGTTTATTCTAATGTGTGGAGTGAAATGGAAGGGGAAAACCTCTATTCCTGGGCCATTATCCATGGTCTATGCATGACCTAATGCTTAAAACAAAACAAAAATATAGACGTCCAAACTAAGGTCGTACCTAATGAGAGGCAAAATAAAAGGATTTACTGAAGCGTTTATCTCAGCCAACCTAAGAGGACCTAAAACTCTACGAATGACACGTTGAAATTGCAACTTAGTACTAACAATTATGTGTACCTTTTGCCTTGCAATGGGAATGAAGGGATCATACAAATTTTCGTGATTCATGCAAACTACTTGACTATGCTAAAGGTTGATTCTACACAAAAATACACAAGCCGTCCTCAATGGGGGCACCAATTTAAGGCGGTCCGGGGCGGGCAACAAGAAGAGCAACCTCTAGACACCCTTCAAGGCTCCCATGCTGCTCAATGGGGCTGGGGCACAACACAACACAAACCAAAACAACAAACCCCCAGCCAAATCCCAACTACACAAGGGGCACCACCTAGTTTAAGAGCGAACTAGGACGCAAAAGAGGAGGATCGTTAGAGCAACCCACAAACAAGCAAGGAATTTACACTAGCCCTAACACCAATGGAACACTCTCACACACTAAAACACGAGAGAGAGAGAGAGAGAGAGAGAGAGAGATGAGAGAGAGATGGTGCTCGAGCTGCTTTAAGGTGTATCGTTAATGATCAAGCAAACATAAATATATATATGTAAGAAAGGGAGAGAGGGGGGAAGGGGGTGCTTGTTGCACTAATGCCTTCTTACAAATCTGTCATGACAAATCAAAGTGACATTAGTATTTGTTCAACATAGCTTGCGTAAATTTCACCACAACACATCACAAGAAAAGCCACCCCAATCACTGTCTTAAGGCCAGGGGAGTCCTCTCCACCCTGTCCCCCTCTTACAGTATGTGGGATTTATGGCTAGATTGATGACAACACCAGAGACAAGCTATCAAGAACTTAACAAAAAACACCAAGATACTTACGCATCATTGTTGCCCATTACTTCACGTTGGAAGGGAGACAAAGTATCGAACCTTAGTCCAAATCCACCCTCCTTGATTCAGCAAATGTTGGGCTTACACTAGTAGGAGAAATGATAGATTTCCTACTCTCAATTGAATGATCACTCTCTCTCTTACAATGGCATAGAGTTCCCTTGCTAATCCCCTATTACAACACATGCAGATGCATAAGACAATGAGCTTCCACTCAAGAGCTTCTTCTAGAGAGGTTGAGCTTGGCTTCTCAAGCTATAGCTCTTGCTTATGGCTCCCCCTTTTTGGTGCTAGCTACACCCTCCTTTTATAGCAATTTTGAAGGCTAGGGTTACTCCTCTAACCATGGTTGGGTTAGATTTACCGCAATTTATCTAATTTCTTTTGCTTGGAATTATCAAAAAGTTGGTGGGGAAAGAGAGAGGAGAGAAATGGAGGTGATAGGACTTTTCATAGTGGGTTAGTGTTAGTAGAGTTAGTATTAATTTATAAATGGAATTGGATATTTACAATGGGAGTATCCATGTAGGATACAAATAAGGAAGAAAAACTCTTAAGAGGTAAGAAAAGGTGGATTTCTTACAAGGTTGATGCTCCAAGTGTCTTGAGTAGGGCCAATTTTGACGCTTGTTGACGGTCCACTAGCTTTGACGGTACATTTTTTCTCCACTCTTGACCTTCCTTGAGAGACAAGGTAATTGAAGCTGAGTAATCAACCACCATGATGCTGTCTTTTAAGAGAAGAGGCTGAATTTTGTGGGTTTTTTGATAGATATGGGTAAATTGGAGGAGGAAAAATGAGACTAGGTGGTCAATTTTGGAATGGAATTGTGTGTGGGAGGTATGAGTTCACCATGGTTTCTCTTATTCTTCAAGGTTGAGGAGAAGGTGAGTAGGGTGCAGAGAGGAGTGGTGAGAGAGGTGGGGATGATGAGTGGAGAAGTGTGTGTGAAAGAGGAAAATGATAAAGTGGAAGAGAGAGTGTGGCTGCATAGCATGGGAAAACTGGGGTCCACTAATAAAATCATAGCTCACAGCTCGTAGCTCAAAAAAATATGAAAAAATTTGAGGCAAAAGTTCAGCCCACAAGCTACAACGTTTGTTTGTATCACCTTTTCCAATTCGGAGAGCAAGTGAACTTTAAAAATTCAGCAAAACCGACCGTTTTTTTTCACTGCACAAGGTCCTTGTGGGGTCCTTCTTTGGATGATTCTTTTGAATACCTCCAAGAGTGAGCCCTCCATAGTGCATGTATGCATGCCACCTACCCTTGACCTTATTTGATAGGTCTATAATTGAAGATATTGTTGAGATTATGATATAAGTGAATAGTATAACTAAGAAAATCAAATATTGAGGGGTCTAAAAAATATGTACATGTCAAATATAAATAATATAAGTGGAAAAAATATAAAGGGGTCAAAAGAAATCTCTCTCATTATGAGGCTACCATAAAAAGATAAATATTTTTGGTGTTCTAATTTTTTAGAAAAAAACAAAATAGGTGTAGGAAGGGAAAATTCAAAATAGTGAAAAAATATACACATAAATAAAACTAGTTTTTTTGGATTTTTTTGGGGTGGAGTTACACCAAATATAAGAGAAGCTTACATGAAAATATTTCTATATGGAATAAAGAATATGAAAAATGGTGAGAAAAATTGTGGTAATGGTGAGGCAATGTATAGAGCATAAATAACACACACCTAGGTAGAAATATTTAAATAAATACCAAAATAATTATGAAAAAATCTTTTATTTAGGCCCTATATACAAAGAAATATTTACATACGCATGGGCCATAATATACTTATATATATATATATATATATATATATATATATATATTTGGCTCAACTAGCCCAATGACTAGCTAATTGAGGGTTTTTTAAGAAGATATGGGAAAAGTCCCGTGACTCACACGCACCTATATACAGTGAAAGGGTGAGGGTAACCACAGTCTTTGAGTGATTTGATAGGGTGAGATAACTCACTATGGAAATTATAGAGAGCCAAAAAACGGCTATCAGTGTCTTTGAGGTTTCCCCTTCAACCTGTGGACAAGAAACATCAGCAAGGGTTTGCCTCTTCCTCTTGATGATGTCAATGGTCTCCTCATGGAATTCACGCTTTGCAATGCCAAGAACTTCTCCCAGAGTAAACTCAATCTTGCTACTCAAGATCCTTTCCTCCAAGACTTTCTTTAAATCTATAGTAACCTCAATATCAGATTGTAGTTTATAAGTTGGGCCTTTTGTCTTACCTTTCGTTGGCTCTTTCTTCTTTCCTGTTGTAGACTCCTCCATGAGTACTTCAGGTGGAGATGCTCCTTGTGTTGAGGGTGTTTGAGATCGAAGGCATTGAGTCGCTTCTTCCCCCACTTCTAGAAGATTTTTTTGATGGTCCTTCATCAGCATTCTCACGTCTGCGCTTCTCTTCTACAATTGCCTCATTGTGTTGGCATTTTGTAATGTAGGCATGCACTGACAATGAGTCCACTGGATCATTCCATCCTGTTTCTAGACGTATGCAATCACCTGCTTCATGTAGAATCTCTTTTGTAAGCTTTCGCTTTTTAGCTAATTGCATGACATTTGGCCAAATTTGACCATGATGGTCACTCACCTCTTCATCACAAAAATGTTCAATTTTTACTCCATAAGTAGCTGCCTCAACTGAAGAGGTGGCATGCTTAGTTGCCATATCTTCAACTAAGGTTTGCATTCCCCCCTTCCCAAAGTTAGCTCTCAAGGGTAGACCTGTCTCTCTTAAGTGGATTTTACCATCCTTAAAAAAGACAACATCTTTTGACAAAGCATCACTAAAATCATCACAATCCCTTCTTACATGGTCTGTACTATCGCACCAAATACATCTATTAACAAACCCTTCTTTGGGCTATTGTCTTTTCCTAGGAAGTGGCCCTGATGGTTGGCCTTTTTCTTCAAGCTTTGCAAACTTCACCTTCAAGTCACGCATTCCCTTCACAAGCTCATCTAGCATGGACTCATCAAACTTAGGAGCGATAAAAGTAGGCTTTACCAGTTTGTCAGAAGTTGAGGCGGAAGGACTTATAGTGTTTACTACCATCTTGTCCCTTCTTCTTTGTCGTTTGGCAAGCAGTGAGACAGCACCTTCAACCTCATTCCAGTCGGTCTTTAGTCCTTGCTCAGCATCTTTATCTTCAAGAAGAAGCTCCAAATTTTCTTGAAACTCTGTACTTGCAGCTTGTAAGAAAAGATCTGTCTTCTCTGCATCTAGTGTGGCCCTTTCTGTCCTGGTGAGTTGTGCATAGCGCCGCTCAAATTCCCTAAGTAGCTCTGTTATTGATAGTCCTTGCTTTGGCTTGACTACCCATTCTAAGAATGTCCTTTTGGTCACTCTCTCAGAGTCCTCCATGAAATATTCCTCCTTTAAAGCTACTTTGAGTTCTTCCCAATTTCTCCCATGCCCATCTTTAATTACCCTAACATGCTCTCTAATTTCTGGAGAAACAACTAGCTCAAAGCTTTGAATCATCTCACCTTCTGACACGCGATGAAGCTCCATCTCCTCCACATACTCGCGTAAGTACTTGGTTACATCTTTGCCATTGAACTGATCCATTCTATTGACGACTGTTTGTATGGCCTTCGTTGCTGAAATCTCCCTTATTTCAGTGGCATGTTGTTGTTGCATGAACATTGCAAATGCTTGAAACATTTGCATTGTTGCTGGGTCAAAATGCATACCCTGTTGCTCAACATGATCACCCATGGTTACCCACAAAATCTCACCGTGGCAGTTTCGCGTCGGGTTCACCAAAAATATGTCGAGAAATTTGCGATCTTGCCAGGAAAGCACCGGGCTTATGGCTGTGAGAGTTTGTGAGAGAACTCAACAAAAACTATATGAAGGAGTTAAACCATAGATGCCATGAAGAGTAGGCATTACTACTCACTCCCTCAAGAATTTCTCTCATGAATGGCTTGAATACTTGAGTTTTTTTTTCAAGGAAGAAAAGGTCCCCTTTTATAGGTGAAGGGAACCCCCAAGGGTTTACACAAGAAGAGAGGAGCCAGTGTGAATAGGAATTGGAAAAGTTGGAAATGAGTTGTCCCTGCATGATGTGGGCAGACTGGGGTCCAGTATTTTGATCATATCTCCTCAACCATGGCTCCAAATAAAAAAGTAAAAATATGGGCAGAAACTTCAGCTCATTAACTACAATTTTTATTTTAAAATCATTTTCCAATTCAGATTGGAACCTTGTGTAAAAAATTCATCAAAATAGGATCCATTTCTGGTAGCAAAAATCTTCCCGTGGTCCCCTTAGCCTAGACTTTCATTTAATTCCAAAGGACATCTCATGCCATATGAAAGCATGACATTGCTCCTTGACAAAGTTTTGTAATTATGCTTGCAATAATCCATTAAAATAAGTGTATCTTTGAAATCATGCCACCTAGTGTCCCACTAGGATTTGATTCCCTTCTAGTAGCTATTTAAAAAGAAATATAAGAAAAGTATAAAAAATACATAGAATATATATATATATATTAGAGTTTACCCTAGATATAGGATCTAGCTAGGGTGTGAGATGATAATGAGATAGTAGAAATAAAGAATCAATGCTTTTTGCCCCAAGTTAAAGATGCGGAGCTATTGAGCTTTTCCCATAGTATTTTTTGATGGTAAAGTAAGGATAGGTTACCCTTGAGAAAAATAATAGGATGAGATAGAAGGCTTATTATTATACTAAAATTTGCATATGTACATTATAGAAAAGATAATTATGTATCTAAAAAGTTACAAGATATATCTTGTAGCATGCGTTCCCACTATGTACGTTTCACAGCACGACAACGTATGCCAGAACATTCAGGAAGTCTGAAAATGGGGCCAAAACCTAAAATATCTCTCCGATATTGTGGGCCTTTCAAAATACTTAAGCAAGTTGGTGATCGTGCCTACAAATTATTGCTACCTTCACATTCTCATATTCATCTGGTGTTTCATGTAAGCCGTTTACGTAAGCGGTTACATGGGGACGACAATGTCATAGCAAAAGAAGTCAATTCAGACACAAATCCTGAGACGATCAAGTGCAACATTGTTGGTGACCACAAAGAAAAACTGTCAAGAGAAGTAAAGCTAGATTTTCAACTAAACAAGAACCTCATGTCTTTTTGCACTTGGGAAAAGATGTGGGCAACCACAGCTAGAAGATGCTCCTCAATTTGTGAGCATATCTGGAGACAAACAAGAAGAATGCTGGAGAATCATCTCCACCACCATTGCAGTAAGTTCACAGATCATCATAGCTCAATTTCATGTGATCACAGCAAAGGATATGACAGATGACATCATAATGGGAATGCCAATGGCCCAGAAGATGTTACACATACAAAATGCAAACATGACGAAGTCATACAGACAGCAGAGAATGGAGATCAAGATTGGTCACCCACAAACGACAGCACAAAGTCCTCGAGCACAATTCAAATGGAAGATCTTATTGAAGATGATTCATCGCCATTGAACAGAACTTCAGAAGAGCTTAAAGAAAATCAGGCAATATCAAGTGCAGATTAAAAAGAGCAAAGAGCAAACACGATAGCTATTGAGAAAAGAATTCCACCAAAGCTAGAAGTTAAGAAAAATGAGGTTGCAAACAACCAAGAAGGTATAGGAAGTCTAAAGATCAAGACATTGCCAGCTAAATCAGATGATGGAAAAAGTCAGATTGAAAAACAAAGTCTCAAGCCACCCTCCATAGAGACACAATTAGATCAAGATGAGACCATGGAAAAAGCACGACACAAATCTTCAATATAGAACCAACAATGACAATAGCTATAGTTCTCAACAGTACAAAAGGAGAAAGTGTCAGATGTAATGCTCTACTGGATAATGAAGCAAAGTGCAATATGGCTTCAGACAACATCCAGAGCATTCTAGAGATTACTCAGAATAAGCCAGGTAATAGAGACATCATGGGTAAGGCTACAAGTCAAGAAGAAATGGTTGCTACCCTTAGCATCCAAAATCATGAAGAGCAGGTAGAGTTTTAGGCAAAGCCTTCAAAAGAAATGCTTGTAGATCTCATACTTAGACACCAATGGTTAGACCAAAACAGGGCCTACAAAGAATGTAAAATGCTAATACTCTCTTTTCCAAGAGGTAACAAGCAACATTTATAGGTATCATTAATGCTAGATTCAGGGTTGCAAAAGTCACAAGAATCAAAGACAATTCTTTTAGACAAAGGTAAAGCTAAAGTGGACCTTCCACCGACTAGCAAAGAAGGTGTGACTACATATGCCTCTACATCAAAGAACCCTCATGGATTAGCTTCTTCAAGCAAGAAAGGCTTTCAAAACTTCAAGTGAATTCCTGACCCAACTAAAACCTCTAAGGAGCCACCCAGAAAAGAAAAGGTATATCAGCCAAAGTACTCAAGAAAGCAAAGGAAAATCAAGCAAGTGTTTGTTCCGAGAATTTTAGTCAAAGTCAATGATCCGGTTTGGATTAAAGATAGGAAATCAACACAGAAAGACAAACACAGGGGATGGATATCATCACAATGGAGCTTAAAAGAATGGGGGTGGGAGAAAATTTCCAGGGGACCAAAAAAGATGGCCAAACACCTAGGCAGCTGAGTGGGAACTCAAAATAATACCCCTTCTCCTTCAAGAGTCCATGAGTCCCCATAGCCAAGCTTCTCCCAAGCTCCTCTCAAGTGTTACACCCTTAATGGGCACCTGATTTTCCCCTTATACCCCCCATTTCCTCCTGTCCCCCTCTCATGTGGGATAATCCCAGTGCCACATGGCATCCTCCTCTTGCATTTCTCCAACTCCTTCTCTCCCCACAGAAAATTTCCAGCTTGACCCCTTCTTAGGACCAATTTCCTAGGAGCATAGTGCACCACTCCGGCCAAATTCGACGTCGTAAAGCACGGTTCGAAGCTTATTTCTTCAGCTATCTCCAAAAATTTAAAATCTCAGCATTTCTAATTTTAGATCATCAAGTTGGTCTTCTTGCCTTTGTCGCATGCATCTGCAATCACTTTCTAAGTCAAGACCGCCCACTTCGAACGCACATGACTCATGACGTACAAGTCTGATTCACAAGCTATAAAGCACGGGTGAAAATAATGATCAAAAACCATGTTTTGGGGACTCAAGCAACCCAAGACACTAGTACCCAAACCCGGAAAAAACCAAACATTTGGACATGAATTCTTACATGGTCACTCCCAAGACTCGGAGCACTATGTACACATATATACATGAGTCTAGTTAGCAAGATTTTTGGTATGATCTAATGAATTTTTGCTCATCCAAAAAATGCTTGACATAGCTTGCCGACCCCCCCTAGCTTGCTTGATCATTCATGACAAGCAGAGGGTTCTAGGGTGAAAATTTGCTGCAGCTCATTCCCAGAAACCTCATTCACATTTTCAAATGTCTTCACACTATCTTCATCCATTGATAGCATTTCATATGTCACAATTTTCATCAAACATGCTAGATACTTCTTCAACCTGTAACCATTAACACAGTATTGATGCTGTGCACCACCCAAATGTGCCAATTGATTTGTCCCATTGTCAAACTTGTTCACAACAGTAAAGGGACCTTGCCACTTAGTTTGAAACTTTTTTTGGAAAGTATTGTCCAATTTACTATTGTATCGCAACACAAGATCACTGTTTTTACTTACCTTATCCTTCACACATTCATTAACCTTTATCTGAGCTTTCTTTGTCACTTCCTCATAGTAGCTTAAACCATAAATTTGTCCAATTGCAAACATTGTAAATCCAATAACCTTTTCTGCCAAGTATCTCTTTGCCCGTCATCTCCCAATGACAACAATTTAAGTGCAGGAATCTCCATTTCAATTGGCAATAATGCTTCCTTGCCATAGACAAGGTGATAAGGAGAAAACCTTGTGCTTGTTTTGATAGCAGTTCTATAGGCCCATAATGCACAAGGCAACTCAAAATCCCAAGTTTTCCCATGTGTTTGGGTCATCTTTGTCAATATTTTCACCAACTCTCCATTGAACCTTTCGTTGAGACCATTGTATTGTGGATAATAAGGAGAATTGTACCTTTGATGTATATTGAGCTTTTTGCATAGGAAATCAAACATCTTTCCTCTAGATCCCGGTCCTCTATCAAAAAGTAGTTCTAGTGGCACACCAAATTTGTTGCATATATGCTCATATACAAACTTTCCATTTTCTTACTAGTAATCTGTTTCATAGCTTTGGCTTCCGCCCAACGTGACAAATAATCCATTGTTGTCAAAATGTAAATATTTCTTTTGCTAGTCATGGGCAAGGGTCCAATAGCATTGAGGCGGTCCGGGGCGGGCAACAAGAAGAGTGGCCTCTAAGCACCCTTCTAGGCTCCCGTGCTGCTCAATGGGGTTGGGGTTGGAAAAAACAACAAACACACACACAAACTCACAACCTAACCCTGCACAAATTTGGGGCACCACCTAGTTTTGGATGCGAACTAGGACACTTTTCCTTGTGTCCGTCTGCAAGTTGCAGGGTCATTCGTGTGGATATCAAGGCATGTTTTCCCCATTTTTTCCAAACCTCTTTGGTTGCAATGGTCACACCAGCTCCACTATCAAGGATTGCCATGGTTTTTACATTATTGAATTCCACAGGAAGGGTGGTGTTTCCATCTTCTCCCTCGTAATACTCGCCTACCTTGTTCAATGGCACTGGCCTAGTATTTAGTTGAGGCATTTCAAGCTCTTTGATGCCTTCCTTGATTTGAGTCATTGGGGTTTTTACACCAAATTTCTCTAGACATTTACCCACATTAGCCCACATGTTTCGTCTTATTCTAAGCAACTCGGCTAACATTATTGCACAGGTGACTGGGGTAGATAGAATATCTACTAGCCCCTTTGAATTGATGGCCTTGTTGGGAGACACTCTCTGTGATGGGATTGCAACCACATCTGACTTGGTCTCGTACTCTCCCATGTAGGATGGTAGTGTTCTTAGCGAATGGGGTTGACTATCCATAGATTGTACACATCCTTTCTCGCCCCAATACGATTGCACGTCTAGATTCATTTGAGATCCAGTCTCAAATTCCTCTATTGGTGGTAGAAACACTCCTCGTTCATCACTAGTCTTGTCTACTCGTCTTCTTAGCTCATCGGCTTCATTGGCCTCTCTGACTTGTTTCCACAATTCGTCAAGACCATCTATCTCTTTACAATCCTCAGGTATAGCTTGGTGAAATCCCTCGGAAGAGTTATCCATGGTAATCAGTACTATCCTTGGTTCTAATGCTGGGTCTTTGAGGTTTGTTCTGTGCTCATGACTAGAATCTGGCTCTTTTACTTCTTGGTTTGGTGGGATTACTTGTGTAGGCATGACACGGATCACATTCTCAGGTTTTGCAACTGGTGGTTCTAGTAAAGCTTGGGCTGTTTGAATCATTTTATGGAACATTTCAAACCTTTGCTTTTCTAGTTCCGCATAGGGATATGTCATCCACTTGTGTTCTTGGGTTTGGTTGTTTTTGAGCCTCACATCATAGGCTTTTAAGAGGGCATCTAATGTCTCATTAACCTTCTCTGCCAGCACAGATCCTCCTGAACTAGCACTTCTCAGGTTCTCATCCGTGGATGGTTCTTCTAGAGGTTTAGCCATCTGTGTAAGAGAAGGTGCCTCCGTTTCCTCATGTTGTTTTATCTTGTTTTCAGCTTTGATAAGCTTCTCAGCTAGGGATTTTTTCTCTTCATCCTAGTCTTTCTAGCCTTCCAACTATTTCGTTTGCTCTTGGTTTTTTGACTAGGTGCGTCTGTCTTTGGTCCATCATCTGTCTTTGGACTCGTGTCACTTTCCGTGTTCTTTGTCTCTGGATTCTCATCAGCTTTCTTTTGAGCTTGTGCTCTCGTAACCACTTGAACTGTTACGACATTTTCATTTTCTGAGCTACTAGGTAGTTGAACAATCCCTGATACATTTGTCATGATTTTCCTGATTTGTTTTGGTTTTTTTGGGCAATCGGGGATCAAGTGAGTGATGCCACACTCAAGACAATAGGCATTTACTTCAGTGATCTCCGTATGAGGACATTGTTTGATCAAGTGGTTGTCACGACTTTTGTGACAATCTGTCTCTGGTTGAGGAGATTCTTTTAGCATTTCCTCTTGGCTACAAGCAAGCTTTGACCTAGATAAGCCGCTATTTGCAATGAATCGCAATGTCCTTTCGTCCATTTCATACCTTCTTTCTTTCGACTGATACCCAGGAGGTGGAGGTTGTACCGGCCTCACCACTCCATGTGTTTCTCTCACATTTTGTTGCTCTGAAGGGTAGTACTCACTTTGGTTGCTATACCACATTGTAGCTGGTATTGGCGTTGGTTTATTTGATGCTTCCATCATTGGCATGTATCTCATGTCTACCTGCATTCTAGCACCTGGTAGCAGAGGTTGTTGTCCTAAGACAAGCTGTGGCCTTAAAACTCCTACTAGTCTTGGCGCATTCCCCGTAATGTATCTAGGTGGAGTAGGTGCTTCTGGAACAGGTTGTACATACCTCTCCCTAGCATTTTCCATGCTATAATAGCACTCTTCCCCCATATGGTTCGTCCATTTTCTCTCAATTTCACACCACTTCGGCTCTCCCAAATCAGAACTTACAAGAGGAATCAACCTCTTGACCAAGTCGTCGATAAGCTTTTCTTGATCAATAGGTGTTGTTGGCTTGGCAATGGACTCACTTACCTGTGAAACACTGTGCTGAGAGGATGTGTCATCTCCTTGACTCTTTAAGTCCTTTTCTTTGTATGCCTCACAATTATCCACTAGATAAAGAGCTTCTTTGATCAACTCGTTTAGCGTCATCCTCCTTATCATATGCAGATCCTTCTGAAGGACCTCATCTCTCATTCCCTGGATAAATATCAGCATCAGTCGTGCTTGCGTAGGTAATTCCGCTCTCGGACAGAGCTTAACATATCTCTTGAGCCGTAATGATACTTTGCGTACTGATTCATTCTCTTTCTGTTTGAATCTATGGATTTTCGAGACCGTGTTGTGAGCAATGTCTTTTGGCGAGAATTCTTCAATAAACTCCTCAAACAACTCATCTAGGGTCTCAAAATCCCATTTTTCCACCGAGTCGAACCATGTAGCTGCATCGTCTTCTAGAGTCAATCCAAATACCGCAAACTGTGTCACAAAATCTGAAACTTCCTCTGCTCTAATCACTCTTCTAAAAGCCGTTACGTGATCTCTCGGATCTTTATCTCCATAGTATTTTTTGTTTACCCATTTCTGGACTTGGGATGGTCTAACTCGTCGATTGTCTACAAGTCAAACCAGAGACTCTCCCAATCCTTCTATCGTTATCGCTCTTGAAGGGAATCCTGGTGGCTCTCTTCTTGGAATTCCTATAGGAATTCTCGTGTTTAGTGGAGGCATTTGTGGTCCTTCATTGACCAAATATCCACCTCTTTCTAGTACAGTCTGTGGATTTGTGCTTTCTACAACTATGTATTCTCGTCCATACTTGTCGACAACTATAGATCTCCATTGACAGTCGACTCCGTATGTGTAGACATATAAGAGCTTGTAATCCGTTATCTCTTCTAGGTATGGATCTGAGCACCTATAAAGATTGACCTCATTGTCGTCAATGTATCTATATAGTCCTTCACTCTCATGACCAATCATCCAAACTCTCTCAACAAGATGGGTCTTTATCAATTGCAAGTTTGGAAGATCCATTGTGGGAGGATATTCCTCTATCGTTGGGATCTCCAAGCTTGTGTAAGCTATGTTTGAATATAGGGTAGACATAATTTCTGGGCTTAAGAGATTTTGCTTGGTTCAAGTAGACTTTGTCCACTGTGTTCAAGTTCTTTGGTTATGGAAAAGTCGAAACTATGTCAAAAATCGCAACCGTTTAGTCACAATTCTCGCAAATTGTCGCTTTCAGACACCCCTAACTTCCGGATGAATTTTGAGGCCTTAAAACGATGCCATTGGAATACATTTAGTTCTAGTTTTTCTCTAAGATCTGTAGAGCCGCTCTCAGGCTACGTTTTGATATAAAAACTTTTTCGATCCGATAACGTTTGTTAAAGTTATGGCCAAAACAATGAAATGCAGTTTAGAATGGTCAAAATGAGTACAAATTCAATTTTTGAAAAAAGATTTGGGATCTCTGTGACACTGTGAACACTCTTGTATGGTCAAAGGTACAGTTGGACCCTAAAATTGTCCTAGAGACATCCTACGCATAGGATGTCTATATGCTCAGAATTTAACAAAATTTGGTTCAGAGACTCCCCTTAAGTCCAGCAACACAATGGTATGCTCATAATTTCAATTGGACCTAAAAATGGCCTTGAGACATCTTACGCGTAGGATGTATTTTTGCTCAGAATGACTTGAAATTTTCACCCCAGCTTCTTCTTGATGTCCTGATCACAGTGGTGTGCTTACAGGTTGGTTTGGAGTCCTAAATCAAGCTAGAGACATCCTACGCGTAGGATGTCTTTTTGCTCTGTTTCAGCTCAAACTTGCAATGTAGCTTCCCCTTGATATGCTAAACTCACATCTATTTTTACTTTTTTGATTCTGACACCTATAGGTTGGTCAAATGATCCAGAATCTGCTCCAGAAGCTTGATGTCTGTTCTGATGAATTCCCAAGTCAAATCAACTCCAAATTGGACCAAATTTGCCTAGGAGGCTTATCTAAGGCTATATGACAGCATGGTATGGTCATATTAGAATTTTGGTTTCAGAATTATGCATTAGACATCCTACGCGTAGGATGTCTAACTGCTCAGAATTGCCCCAAATTTGAATCACAGACTCACCTTAAGGTGCTGATCACTGTGGTATGCTCAGAGGTTGATTTGGAGTCCTAAATCATGGTGAAGACATCCTACGCGTAGGATGTCTAAGTGCTTAGAATTGCACCAAACTTGAGCCACAGCTTCCCCTTGATGTCAGCAACCCAATGCTATGCTTAGATTTGAGTTTGGATGTCAAAAGACCCCAAAACTTGCTGTTCTTGCCTTTTTCAGTAAAAAATACTAAAGTCTGCTTAAAACCCAATTTTCTCACCCAAATGAGCTGAAAACTCTCACATGCACTCAAAACATCATGTATAACATGCACATGAAGCCATCCTATGGTTTGGTCTCAAAAATTATGCCTTGGGCACAATTTGGGTAGGATGTCTGGCAATTTTCATCTTTTGGTCTTATCCTGTCAAGATATGGTCAAATTTCCACTTTCTAGGTGAAAATAGGGTAAAACCTACCTTCTAAACACACTGGTAACCTCATATTTTCCAAAAAGTGCCCAGATCACCCTATAGACATCCTACGCGTAGGATGTCTACTGCTGATTTTTTGAGACTGAAGTGTCCCTGATGCTTTCTTATGCTCTCAGCAAGTGCAAGTATGCTTCACAATTGCAAAAACATGCAAAAATCACTCAATTTAAGCCTTTTCTGAAAGTTTACGTTTTTTGACTCTGCCTTTTGGCTTTTGGTCAACAAAAATAGGGAAAAACACCCAAGTCAAGATGTTACTAGGGTAAAACCTACCCTCTTAACACACTGGTGCAGTCAAAATTTTCAAATTTGGTCTCCAGAACCCCCTTGAGACATCCTACGCGTAGGATGTCTATGTTTACAGAATTGCAGGTTTTCTTCACAGAACCCTTGCAAATGCTCTTTTATTTGCACATCATCAGTCAGTCATACAAAAATATCCACAAAAGCTTGTTTAATGCATTTTAACCCTCAAAAGCACACTTTTCTGTGATTTCAAATGCAATCAAGCACTTTAGCAAATAATTCAATGCTGAATAGCTCTAGATCAGAATCGGATCACTTACCTAAAGCTACTCCTACAAATCATATGGGGTTTTGCATCTATGAGTAGAAAAATGCTTCACTGCCACACACGGACTAGTAAACGCTTTTATCACCTCACAAATCCCTTGACCACCAACAACTACTCTAATCCATAGATCCTAACTAAACCTATCTAGTCGCAGACCCTCGGCAAGACACACGCTTCCTGGCTATCCACTTGATCACGGAATATCTTCTTCTGGATCCAGTTAAGAAAAACGCTTTCTTTAGCCGAAACTAAATCAAGAAACCATCACACGAGTGTTAGTAGGAAACCTACTTAGGTCCTTGTGTCCCCGACAGCGGCGCCAATGTTGGATGGGAAGCGACTCACACACCCATGAAGTGCATGCAAACACTACCTAGATCAACATAATGTCAATCGAGGACACAGATGACACGATAAGCACATGGAGGAAATCTCTTGAGCTTGTCAGGATGAGATCATCCTACACATACAACACTCTGGAAGGCCAACTAAACCACAATCAAGAACCTCACTGCCCTCAACTACACCACCTAGCCACATACACACATACGGAAGGTAACTCACCAAATCATTCCAGATTCATACGAAACTTAAGGAATACCATCCCCTCACTAGGATACACTTGACCCTAAGCTTCTACACTCAAAACCCTCACTCTAAACCCATCTGCGGAAAACGCGTAGGATGACAGAGCTGAATTTTGAAAGTGCCCGAAACTGAAATTTATGAGTACCTATGCGTAGCTTATGTCGCCACTACTCTATAGACTACTAGCACGCAGAAAATAGACAGCGTTTGATACACTTACGACCACAAATAGCTCGTAGATGCGTCTGTGTGTGCGCTTCGTCTCGCGTGGAATGCTTGGCGTTGTCGCGTACCTCTCCTCGATCCTACAACAATGGTGCAGTCGGATCTCCAATGTGTTGAGCGAGCCGGGTGTAGCGAGAGGATGAAGCTCACGCTCACTCTCTTTCTCTCTCACTCACAGTAGACGGCAGCGCTAAGTTTTTGATCATGATCAAAAGTCCTTTTTTCAAAATGACCTAGGTACCTTATATACTAAGGCTACCTTAGGTTTAACAAAAAATGGGGTTGAAAGGGTCAAATGGCTTTGTATTTACAATCTAGAAGAGCCATTGCACCCCGGCTTCTGAAACTAGAATAACTACTCATTACAAATGACGTTTACAGCAAATATCCGCAGCATTTCATAACTCGCAAAAGATAAGACTTTGGTATGAAACTTGAGTTATGTTGTGTTGTTGACCCAGCGGTCAACAACCCCTCTCCCCCTAGACAATCACATGCAGCATGAATTCAATTACATGGGTAGTCTTTTGACAAGTGTCCTCCTTCCCCCTTAGAGAGAGAGAGAGCTTGAAAATATCTAGATATTTGTTGGATGGAATTAGAAGCCCATTGGAACCCTCTTTAGCCCAACCAATAGCATTCAAGCACACCATGTGGTTAAGCTTCAGGAGAATCTTACATGTGTCCCATGTGTCCTTTGAGAAAAGGGGTGCCCTTTGGGTGAGTGGAACGTTAGGTCAAAGATTCTCCTAACTTTGGGACTTTCATACATAGGAAGCTTCTCAAGCACCTTCCTCATTAAGTATGTAGGGTCTCTTTTTGACTCAAGCACCTTACCGCCCATAAATGGGAAGCTTCTCAAGCACCTTCCTCATTAAATATGACAAGTACCTCAAGTACCTTAGTCATCAAGCATGCCAAGCACCTTAGGTGGAGTTTCCACCTCAAGCTTAGCCCTAGTTTGCCTAAGGTCAAAGGCAAGTTTAGGTCGGGTTCCCACCTCAAGATCGGTCCTAGCAGCTTGCCTAAGGTCAAAGGCAACGCTCCCACCTCAAGTTCATCCCTAGCTTGCCTAAGATCAAAGGACTTTTAACACTAACCATTGGAGGTATTTAATGAAGCTTACCCTAAGGTCTCTTAAGCTCCATTAGTTAACCTTGCTCTTTGACATACCATCTCTCATTTGGGCCCCTTTTCCATTGGCCCCATGTTGAGATAGATACGTAAGCCCATGTCTATATTCTAACCCTTGTTCCCATTTATTATCCCATATTAAATGATCATTCTAATATGAGAGAATCATTTGGGTTGGTTGGATATTAGATTTAATGAGACAGAGTTTTCTAGAAAATGAGATAGAAGAAGGGGACCTGGTAATGAAGTATGAGAGCTACTTGGACTTCACCTTCCAGGAGAAGTTCAAGAATAAATGGACATGTCCATACAAATTGCAAAAGGCCTTTCTGAATGGGACCTATCAGCTGGAGAGAGCTAGTGGTAAGCTTCTTATGCACATGGTAAATGGTGTACGTTGTAAGGTTTCCAGTTTCTGAAACCTTAGAAATTGTACAAAGCATAATCAAATTAATCTATTTGTTAAGAAAACAATGTAGAATTATCCAACCGTGGAAAATATTAGTATTTTTGGAAACGTAATCATGACTTTCCTATGGTTAGAAATTTTCAAAACTTAATTCCGATAAAAATTGGCATAGATATGGGCCCTAGAAGTTTATACTGTGAATCATCTTATCCTAAAGTTCCTAGATATTTACAAATAATTACAGATATTTTGAAAATTAATCATGAAAAGACAAAAAATAGCAAAAAATCGATTTTGTGTATCTGGGGGGCTGTGTGGGGCAGTGATGAACTTGCACGTGGCGCTAGGGGAAGGTTGGGAGCTGGCTTGAGATGCAAGAAACTGCGAGAGTCAGCCCAAGAGCCCTACAAACCTATGAATAGGGCCCCCTCTTCACAAAAAAATTCATTCTCGGAGTCTTGGCCATTTCTCTCTCACCTAGAGAGAACTCTACTCAAAAATCACTAGAGAGCTAAAACTCTAGTTGATTATTCTACGGTCATAATTCTTAATTCTCTATTGATTAGTTAGATTAAGATTAGTGTTATTGATCTAATTAATTATTAGGTCATATTAGGACTGAAATTAATCTTTTTGGTAATAAATTAATGGTAATTATATTAACTACACTTACATTAATAGAAGAAAATTATGAGAGCTGTATTAGGCTATCAAGATGCTAGGAAAATTTTCTCTTAATTTTTTGATTAGTTTTTGTAATTAATTAGGTAAAAATTAACTGCTTTGAATCAAAAAAATTGATAGGAAATCTATTGAATTAGCTAAAAAATTATTAAGTTAGTTATCTCAGTTAGAAAATACTATTAGGAACATTGTATAAATTAATCATTGACAGATAATTAATCTAAGTATTTAATTAAGCTAAAATTAATTATTTTTAACCATAAATTAAAGAGGGAAATTAGAAAAACATGTTAGATAATATGTGCTATTTAGCATATTTTTTTCACATGTTGAAGAAACCATGAAAATTATCTTGAGGTTAGAAAAATAATATAGCTATTTATCTAGCTAAGATTAGACTTATTTTAGCCATAAATTAAAGAGGGAAATTAGAAAAAAATGCTAGATAATTATGTGCTATTTATCAGAGTTGGTTTACATATTAAAATAGTGGTGATAATTAGCTTAGCCCCAGAAAAATAATTTAGCTATGTATTTTAGTTTAAAAAATGCTATTTTTGAAGGTAAATTAAAGAGGGAGATTAGTAAGTTAAATTGGATAGCTTTTGGATAATTTTTAGAGTTAAAATACATCATTAGAAAGCTATGATTATTAACTTAGCCACAAAAAATTAGTTAAGCTAATTATCCTACTCAAAATACCCTAGTTTAGGGTAAATTAAAGGGAGAAATTAGTAAATTGGGTTAGATAGCTTTGAGATAAGTTTTAAAGTTAGAATACATCATTAGATAGCTGTGATAACTAGTTTAGCCACTACAAAATAATCTAGCTAATTATCTTAGTACAAAACCCTGTTTTTAAAGGGTAAATTAAAGGGAAAAATTAGAAAAATTACTTAGATAATTACACTATACTTATCAAAGATAAGAATCATGGTTAGTAAATTGAGATAATTAGGGTATACACAAAAAATTAGATTATCTAATTAGATAAGCCAAAACTATCTGTTAAAGAGAAAAAATCTTACCCAGATATTTATCAAAGATACTTACTTAGTTTCAAAATCCCCATTTTTGAAAAAAGAAAAGGAATAAGAGAGATTATTCAATTGATTCTCTAATTGATTAAGTATCCTTTTATAAAGGCTACCACTATGGCTCCGAAAAGGACCCAAGGAAATCCTCTGTCCGAGGAGGAAGATACAACACACAAAAGGACTAGGGCATCCCATGACCATGAGGTTGGGCCTAGTCGTAGGCCTACAGAGGAGAGTTTCAGGTGCCAGTGTAGCAGCAGATGGATGACGAGTCTCATGTGGATTTTCATTTATTCACTTAAGTCTTTAAATAGCTTAAAGTTCTTTTATAAATTAACATTGCATACGTAAGAACCAGAAAGAAATAACTAGCTGAAAACGGAAGGTAACTTCCAAGAAATAAATGAGCATTGTTTGTAAATAGGAAAGAAATGTTTGGGCTAAGACTGTTGACCTAGGAAAGAAACGTCTGATCATTCTTAAGACGGTCTCAAGACACCTCTGATTCCTTGGAATATTTTACTCCAAGTGATGAGTAATGATGGCAAGTCAGCCATGGATTAGTCGGTTACCTCAGTGCACATGGAGTCTTTACCCCGTGCTTGTCTATGTTTGTGGATATTAATTAGGATATCATTTTTATCCTAGAGGAACTGCCTGATTTTATGGGCAACCGATTGGCGTATGGACGCTCAGATTTTGCGTGATGACTTTTTCCACCCTAGTTTTTATAAATAAGGAATGGGTGCCGTATTTCACCCCTGTATATGTGATCTTGAGACAAGCCAGTACTGGTCAGAGTTACTCCAAATTCACAATACCTTGTCTTAAGTCTAAAGATGTTTGTCTTCTAAAAGAATGTTTTCAATATTGTTTTCAAGGGTTGTTTTAATGAAATCCTGTTATGAAGGATAAAAGGAATCGTTCATTATTTTAATTGTGATAAGAACGTGATAGTAATTAAACAACAAAGTATCATGTGTGAGTGCAGGGTGGTAAGTGGGGATTGACTAAGGTTGCCAATCATGGATGGGTGGACCTGATTATTCAGGTAACTATCCATTCTCGCACACTAAAAACGTCTAGAAAACTTCTCCACTTGGAAGAGGAGTCCACCAGTGGCTTGGCCCTCACATATGTTAGGGGGAAAAAAGCGTTGGTTAAGGATACCTTAGTCCAAATGATTGAATTTATAGGGCCAAAATAGTTTTAGAAATTTCAAAGAGTTGTCTAGTTTCCACTGCGAGATAGGACTTGTCCCCTTCTAGGGATGTAAACCCAAGCCATTGTCAATGGTAAAGGTATATTCCTTGGATTCTTCTTATTTAGAGACTCTGATTGTATTAGGCCTAGAGATCTGTCAAGGATCCCATCCCGCTTTTTGGTGTCGGCGGGTTTGGAGACCTCGCAAGTGGTATCAGAGCATGAGTTAATAAGGTCCTGAACCTATGGGGAAAGGTAAGTAATTTTGAAATTATAATTGTAGTATATTTTGAAATGAGAATCAATACAGGAAAATGTCCGCCAAGCTTACCGAAAGTTTATGATCTTCAAAATCATGTTTGAGGCTGCTTGCAACGCCAGTAAATTCCTATTTTTCAAGAGTATCATGCAATTATTAGACGAAATGTTTTCTCCTCCTCCTACATGGGGAATCAGCTGGTCACAGTTTGCCGAAATTTTCCTGCTTGATGCGGGACAGATAGAAGGATTGGCACTAAACTTGAAGAGACTCAAATGGGCCAAAACACTTCGAACCATCAAAGTTTTCTTTTTCAGTTGAGTGAAGATCAAGATCATACTATTACTATAGATGGAATAGAGGTGTCTCACAATCAGTGGGTATTTGATCAGGTAGCTAAAGTTATATACCTAGGTAGGATTAGACCAATGAGGGTAGGTCCTAAGTTTAGAGGACCAAAAGATGTTATATTTTTTGATCCCCTGCCAGACCCACCAGTAGTTAAGAAGATTTTGGTATAGAGTGTTACCATCTTGTACATAGTATGAGTGCATTTTGTACATAGTAAGAGTCCATCTTGTACATAGTATGAGTCAGTGATTGTATTAACTTTTGTATATATCATGGTTTTATGATAATGACATGTTTGGGTAATTCAATGGAATCATTATGATAATTTTTGGGATTTTGTTTTCATTTAAGTCCAAAAGTATATACATAGACTAGAAATTTTCATGACAAATAAAAAAAATCCTTAGCACTAAAAGATTTTCATTAATTATAATCTCAAGGCAATGCAAAAAGCCTTTACACTCCCACCCACGAAAAGAAACTACTACTAAAACAGGTTCAACTCCCAACCTTCAAGGGAGAGGGACCTAATTTAGAACGTGATGCTGAAGCCTTGATGCCATGGACAACTATTTCCTGGCGACAAGAACCGCTTCAAAAAATTTGGCAATGCTGGGAATGTTTTGACTCACTAGAGATGCTAAACTTTGGTGGAAACAACATTGTAGGGATAATCCTTCCATTAGTCCATCCTGGGAGAAAATGAAACAAGCAATAAAAGAAAGATATATTTTCCTCCGGCTCATCAAGCCATAAGAATGAATGAATTTTTTGCCCTCAGGCAATTAGGGCTTACTCTAGAAGAATACTACACCAAATATGTGTCCTTACAATGCTATGCACCATCCATGACAATGTAGCAATATATTGCTCGCTTCTGCCAGGGCCTTAACAAACATTTAAGTACATGCTTAGAAGCTATGAGACCCACATCAATTCAAGATGCCCTTCCCAGAGCGTAACCACTTGCGACTGAAGGATGCCCCCCTGCAAGGAACTATCATAACTACAACAATTTCAGAACAAGGGCAAGGGGAAATTTCAACCAAGGAAATCAACGAAGGGGCAGTAACATCTGCAGCAAATATAGAACATACTTTTCCAAATATCAGATGTTATGGATGCAATTGAGTGGGACACTACAAAAGCAGATGCCCCGAGGAGAAAAATCTCGGAGTTGCTGCTGGGACCACTCCTCAGTCTCAGACACGCCAACGAAAAAATCAAAGAGGAGGAAGAAATAGAGGACAAGGCAGAGGAAGAGGTAGAGGAGCTAGAGCCTATGCTGCAGTGGGAGAGCCAACCTTGATGAATAGAGAAGGTGAAAGAGCTACTCTTTTTTCCTCCATTGAAAAACCTTGGAGCTCGGCAACAGTATGCAATCATTCAAGCCACTGCAAAGAAAGAAGGTGAACCATTTGAATTACTTATAGATTGTGGTAGCACACACTCTTTTCTCTCCCCTAAATGCTTAAGAAAGCTCAGATTAAACCAATACCCCACCAAGAAATTAGTGGTAGAACTAGCAAATGAAAAAGAGGTTCTATCTCAATTTACAGCCGGGGAAGTAGAATTTGAACTGGGAGGAACGCTGATTTCATCTTACTTTCAGACCCTACTAGTAGGAATCTATGATGGTCTTCTAGGAATGGATTGGTTAATAAAAAATCAAGCCCACAGTCATTGTGCTCAAGGGAACCTATCATTCAAAAATCACCTAGGTGAAGAAACATTAGTACAAGGATCCAATGGGAAGCCTAAGGCTCATTTAGTTAAGGCTAGTCGACTTCTGAAAGAGTACGCAAGGCACAACAAATCTTTGTAGTAAAAATCAATAAGAATGATGATTCAAAGGACAACCCAACTCCAAAACGGCTTAAGAAGTTTTTCAGATATATTTTTGGAAGATCTCTCAAATTCACCTCCCCCAAGGGACATAGACCATGAAATAGAAACCTTTCTAGGTAGCGAACCAATTTCAAAAAGACCCTACAAAATGTCACTCTCTGAAGCTATTGCATTAGGGGAATTTTGAGGTCACTTTTGTGCCCTGTAAGAATATGTAGAGAGAGAATATATACTTTATTTAAAAAATAGTGAAATGTTTGTAAAAAGGTGAGTTTGCGTCCTTTTTACCTCCGCGGAAACATGTCATTGTCAAATCTTTCTAGGATCTTTAGTATTCTAAAAAATACTCCCTCCAAAACTAACAAAAACGTAGTTCTGGCCCAAAATTCAAAATTTCACTTGCTGAAACAAACCTTTTCTGTGTCGTCTTCTTCCTCGTATTTGCAGAGCTTTTCTCTATAGTACTATCTCTAACAAATACTGTTAATAGACTTCCATGGAGAAGAGAAGCTTATACCATCTACACATTGAGCTAAATGAAGAATATTGTCCAGTGCGCAAGAGAAACAAATGTGCAGAGGTGTCCTCGTCCATATTTGAAGCAATGCGGCAAGATTAAAAAAAACACATTGATCTCTGGACTGATGGAAGATTGTATCCAGTGGACCCAATGACAAAGAGCACTCCCCCATTATCAAATTGTTCATCTTTGATAAAATTTGTGGGTGATGGTCAAAGAGGGTTGCTGGGTTATACACAGTCTTGCGGTAGAGAGAGATATTCTTAAGTTAGAAGATCATTTGGCCAAACAAATGATAAATACTCTTAAACAACAGCTTGAGGAATGTAAAGAGAGCAACGAAAAGCTACAAACTCAGCTCAAACAAGCTAGAAGAAAGAATACAATGTTAGGAAAGAGACAAAGAGAAAAGAAGTCAAAGAACATTGAAGCCTTGAGACGTGGTGGAGGAGGTTGCAGCAGGAGAATCAGAGCAGCAAGGTATATATGCTTATTTTATATTGTTAAGTTGCTACTATTCTTTGTTAATATGCTTAGGTTACTTTTCTTTGTTAATATGCGTAGATTACTTTTCTTTGTTAGGTTGTTAATCTTTTTGTTAGGTTGTTATTAAGACCCTATTGCAGCTGTTCTTTATTAAATGATTTAATTTAGTTGATCACTATTTGTTTATTTTGTTGGTGTCATTTGGACAAGATCAATAATCAGTTCATTTTGTACCTTTTGATTTAGGACTTTGCTACAACCAAACTCTGCATCAAACATGGAAATGGCAGCTAAACATTATTGTGATGTTTTACCTCCCAAGGTTGCCAAAAAGATTTTCACAGAGAAGAAGTTTAACAAGGCAAAGGAGCAGTGCATTGAGGGATTTTTGTAGAGCTCTTGCTTGGACAAGGAGGATGTGCAATATACTATGGATAAGGTAGGCATTAGCAGAGCTGGTTATAGCAAGCTGTTTAGAAATGTGAACTCAATAAGGTTAAGATTGAAACAGACCTGAAGAGATCTTCAAATGGAAACAATGTGCCTAGAAAGGTCTTTGTTGGTGGTGTGAAGGCCAGATCTTTCCTAGGGTTTCATGGCAAACTAGGAAAGGTAAATGCCAAGAAGGGTTCATCCAATGTGAAGTATAACCAATGGAAAGCTCTCCACAATGCCATCAAAGATCATGGTCTTGAAGGTACATCAAGAAATGAGGTCCCATAGGATGTGGGCAAGCACGTAGGATGCCATTGTGGCAAAATAACCAGCTCTAGAACCAATAAGTCCAGGGAAGAATCCAAAAATTCTGATGGCTTCCTCCTTTTCCACCAATATTAACTTCTCTAACCCTGGAGGAAGCTGATATGAACCAACAACCTTTGCAAGTGCTTTAATTGCAAGCATTGGCAGCAATGGTTCTCTTGTAAACTTGTTATGGAATATAATGACAGTCTCTTTGTTGAGCTTCCCAATAAAGTGTCCCAAGCTCTGGTTCCTTCCTAAATTTAATGGTCTGGAACCCTTCCCCCTGCCAAGGAATTTGTCTGTGTCCAGTATTTCAATCTGCAAAAATATGTCTTGGTTAATTGTTTGGCACATTAATTAGACAAAGAAAAATGGTCATAAACATACCTTAGGAGACTCATCCTCCTCAAAAAAGGCAGGTTCCCATATATCAATGGATCTAGTTGCCCTTACTTCATAATCTCTGGTCTTTTCCTCTCCCATATGCTCTATTTTAAGCCTTTTTGGGATCTCATTGAACTCCTCTTCAAAACGTACACCCTGTTGCTCATATCTCAGAACAATGTCCTGCACAAGCTTTCCAACACTTGAGCTGTCAATAAAATTTTCTACCTCTGTGTCCAAGACTGCTAAGGGGCAAGAAGAGTAATCAATGAATCCTATGTCATTACATCCCCACTCAGCCAAAACTTCCCTTAGATCAAAAAAATGTTGAATGTCATTCAGTAAAACATATTCCTTTTTGTTAACTTTGTATGTGGAAAATGTTGTTGTGCGATGCAAAGGATCAACATCTTCATCCTCAATGTCAACATTCTCCACTTTAGTGATGTTTTCTGCTTTAAATTTTGCAATGTCCAACATCTCAATGCTTTGTAGTTTCTCTTCCTCTTCATGGAACTCCATCTCCCTCTCCTCTTCCTCCTCTTACTTCTGGTCCTCCTCAGCCTGAGAAATCTGCTTTGGAATCTGTTTTCCCTCTGGTGTTGGGAGTACACTGAAGAAAATGATAAGTCCGAGGTCATACTCTACCAACTGGCAATGCATATTACCATGAAATTTGCAAGGCTTTATGATCTTTTTCCAGTCTGGATGAAGGCTTGAACACTTCTTTGCAATACCTGTCCTTGCCAAGCTACCTGCTTTGCATATATCAAGAAAATGAACAAGATTATCAAGCCTATGATCTTTGGTCAATGCTGTATATATCTCTATCAATTCACTAATTTGTGTGGAGAAGCCATCCACAAGTAGTTGAAGCTCAAAGGCATCATTAAAAATCTCTTTGACACTTTGAAATCTTGTAAGTTCATTAACTTTGTAAAGAAAAGACATCAGCCTCTCATCAGCGGTCTCTTGCATATCCTCTGTATCCATTAGGACAATCCACAAATGTCTGAGAAAGAGAAAAGAGAAGTCCATCAAGACATTAAGAAGTAGACATGACATTAAGAAATATATTTCTTCTATGACTAAAATATATCAATAAACTACCCTTCCTTAATAATGCAAAAAACTAATAATGGTTTACAAACAAGTATGCAAGTTGTAAATCTAAGCAAGCAAGAAAGAATTACAACAAATTGTGTCACTTGCTATGCGAGCTGTGAGGGTGAGGAGAGAGTTGGCACTCAATAAATTCGCTTACGGCGTGTCACTGGGTAAGCGGTCGACACCTTCAAAATTCGCGCACGGGGTGTCGCTTGGAGGCTTTATTTCTAGCCTTGTGAAGGACAATGAGCGGAAAAGTGGGTTGGGTAGGTTGTTTATATGGCCAAAAATGCCGCCTCGGGGGGTGTGCCAAGCGATTTCCGCCTCTAAGTTTGTGCCCAACGGCTAGTATGCGCCTAGGGAGTTGTGCACCTAGGGAGTTGCGCATAGCGCCCTATACAAGCCCGAGAAGCACTCAAATCGAGCACATTCTTGCCCAATTTTTCCTGATTCTTGCTGCGCAATTATCCGATTCTTGCGGCGCTTTCACAACCCAATTTTACCCGCACTTGGAACAATTGTCACCCCGTCACCCCGTGCGCGATCTTTGTATGTGTGAACTTTTTCCTCGCTTTGCTATTTCGCCTACGGGGTGTCACTCGGTCGCGAGCCGCTTGGAAGGTGAAAACTTCCAATGCTATGGTTATCCCGCACGGGGTGTCATAATAGGAAAAAAATGTTTGTTGTTTGTTACTAATGTTTGTTGTTTGTTGTGCAGCAATCATTCCTATTCCTTTTGAAGATGGCAAGGACCAAGAAGAACAATCGTCACCCCGTCACCCCGTGCGTGATCTTTGTATGTGTGAACTTTTTCCTCGCTTTGCTATTTCGTCTACGGGGTGTCACTCGGTCGCGAGCCGCTTGGAAGGTGGAAACTTCCAATGCTATGGTTATCCCGCACGGGGTGTCATAATAGGAAAAAAATGTTTGTTGTTTGTTACTAATGTTTGTTGTTTGTTGTGCAACAATCATTCCTATTCCTTTTGAAGATGGCAAGGACCAAGAACACTGCAAGGAAATTTGATGAGCCTCTATCCAAAGATGAAGAAGAGATTCCTAAGCCTAGCAAAGCTTCAGCTAGTACTTTACCAAACCAACCATCCACTTCTAAAGATCCTGGCAAACCAACCTCTGCTGGCACAAAGAAGACCAAATCTCAGAGGAAGGATTCTTCTCTACCCGACCCTAAAACAAGAAAAAGGAAAGATACACATCAGAGGAAAGCTTCCAAGCCTGTGCAGCTTAAGCCTCTCCTTACAAAGAGAAAGTTCAAGCAGGGGGTCAAATGTCTAAGAGATATAAGGAAGGCCATAAAGGCCATCAATCTTGCAATTCCCAAACTGCCCTTCCAGAGACTGTGCATACAAGTTGTAGAGGAGTATAAGATTTCCATGAGGTGGACTAGTACTGCATTGGCATGTATCCAGGAGGCTTCTGAGGACTTTATGATTGAGATTTTCCAAGATGCCTATATTTGTGCAGCTCATGCCCATAGGGTTACTCTAATGGACAAAGACATGATCACTCTTAGGAGGTTGACATACAGGTTTTCAAAAATTTTGGAGCCTGTCCCTATGCATGATATAAAGGCATTCAATATTCTCAACATTCCTCCATGGAGGAAGCCCAAGGAGCCTGAAGTAGGAGTTTTTGATATTACTGAAGAAGAGGAAAAGAAAGGAAAAAGAGAGCCAAGTAAGACAAGGAAATTGCAGAGAGAAAGGAGCTTGACCTATTGGAACCTCAGCCAGTGACCCTCTTGAGGAGTGTCAATCCTACTGGTTTTGTTGTCACTCTATTCAGTGGGGAGGATCCTAGGGAGGATTACAATTCACTTGACTCTGAGACCTTGGAAATTCTCAAGGACTGGACCAAGGAGATGAATTCTCCACTCCTTATCACATGCCTTAGGTTGTTTTTGTTTTCCTCTGTATTTTTGTTTATAGCAAGAACTCTTTATATAACAAGAACTCTTTACCAGGTTAATGATGCATTCATATGAGCCAGACCTTCAACAAAAGGTGCAGATTTTAGACCCTGCTATCTCCCAATTTCTCAGGATAGAGACAAACATTAGAGAGCTCACAAAGTGGTTGACTCATGTGGACTTGGAAATCTGTGAATTTTTCTTGATTCCTTATCATGAGAGGTAAGTTTTCTACCTACACCTTGTGAAGAGAATTTGCTAATTCACGTTAGAAGGCTAACTGAGGCTTGTTTTTATAGCTCACATTGGAGTTTAATTGCAATTGATATTGTGAAAAGAAAATGCTACTTTGTCAATTCTCTTGCTGGAGTACATGGTCAAGCAAAATTGTAAGTATAGCAGCAGACACATTTTGTAAACCATAAGCACATACTTTTAGTAAAGCAGAACCTCATTTATAAAGAATTTTGGATAGTGCTACTATAAGATTTATAAATGCTGAATGACATCCATTTTGTAGTGGTGAAGGTTGGAATTCTTTATGCTTTGTTCACTTCAATGGATTATCCTCAAAGATTTTTTCCCAAAAATACATGTAATGAATTGCAGGTTCCAATCCAGCCTGAAAGCCATTCATGTGGATGGAGGGTATTGACAAATGCCAAGCTCCTCTTGGACTTCATATACTGCAATGACAATCAGGATATAGAAGTATAGCATATTTCATATTTGCCAGCTGTATTTTTTCTCATTTTATTGTTCCTAAAACTTGCTTTCTATTGCCTTGTATAGATCAACAGAGAGTGCTATGGTTGACAAGAGCAAGGATTATCAAGTATATGATTGAAGCAAATGGAGAACTTCAAGAGGTATTTGAAGATGATGATGTTGAAGAGAAGGGGAAAGCAAAGCTGGAAGATGAAGAAGAGAGTGGTGAGCAGGAAAAGGCAAGTGAAGAGATGGATGATAAGAGAAAGAGGAAGCAGCCTTCAAGCCCTCCAGTCAAGCCCACTTCAAAAAGAAAATCTCCCAGGACAAAAGAGACCACTTCAAAAAGAAAATCTCCTGCAAAAGCACCAACCCCATTAAGGAAGTCCCCTAGGGACAGGAAAACTCCTACCAAAAAACTATTCTAGCTTATTGTAGCCCACTTGTGTCAAGCTTCTCAGTTCTCTATTGTATCCAATTGTCTATTCTATAGCCCACTTGTAACCAATTGGCCCTTGTATGGACCCTTGTATGTAAGTGCAAATATTTGAAATTGAATACTTGTTTTAAGACTCTGTTACAAAATCAAATAATTGGATGTTTGAAAAAGTTGCATTTCAATAACAAAATAAAGATCCTTTTAAATCATGTGATACAAAATAAGATCCTTGTAGGTCATGTGATACAAAATAAGATCCTCGCAGGGCATGTGTTACAAAATTTCCTTGAAGGATGTTTAAGGCACCAAATGTACAATGCCATCCAAGATGTCCTTGCACTGTAGCCTGTTTTCATTCCTTTTTGATACCTACAAAAACAGTCAAAGTTAAATAAAGAACCAATAAGAGAACAAGAGACTTTTAGGCATAATAGTTACCTTTCTACCATTTGCTTGAAAACAGAATGTTGTGGGCAGTTCAATTTCATCATTTTGCAGGTCCAATCTCAATTGTTGTAAGCTACACATGCCTCTTATCTTTACAATTGACAGATGCTCATTGTTTACCCATATATCAATGTCTTCTATTGGGCTGTCAATGAAATCCTCCATGTCTTGATCAAGTGGAGTTAGCTGACCACCAACATAGTGCCATCTTCAGTAATAAAATGACATAATGAAGTTTTGTGTCCCTATCATGTATTTGCAAGCAATTGAGCCAGCTTGCACATAACAAGTGATTCCATTCACTGTTTTGGTGTTCCAACCCTCATCCACAAATTCAAGTACATTTGCTGAGTCTAAAGTCTTCACTGAAAACATTGTTCTAGATTTTCTGAGTCTAAATTCTATAGAAACTACAATGGGCATGAATATAGAAATTCTACTCTGTCCATTTTGATCAGTCGTGTTGTAAGTGATAATGGCTTCAATGGAAGTTCTTGGTCGTTTTGATCGTGATGAAGATTCCATGGTGAAAAAAGAAATGAGCAGAGAAGTCTAGTCTGAGTTCAAGAGAAGAATAAGCAGAATGTGCAAAAAACGGTTCAAAACTGGAAAAGATCATGAGATATAATCCAAACGTTGTTTTATGATGGCAACGTGCAAAATGAAAACAATATAATATGAGAAGTACGTCTTTCTAAAAGCGACAGCTATTAAATGCCTTTGCACTTTTACTTGTTTACATTGCTATTTACCAGCTCAAAGTTGCGGTAAAGATAGACTATTTGCTTTTTTTGTGAGTTTTCAAAAATAGAGGTTCCGTAACGGAAGCTCTTCAACCATTGGTTGAGACCACTCTCTCTCTACACGCTAAAAGGCACAAAAATGACCTCAAAATCCCCCTAATGAATTGAAAGAACAGCTTCGTCAACTTATTATTGAACAAGGATTCATACGACCAAGCATTTCACCCTGGGGAGCGCCTGTTCTACTCCAAAAGAAGAAGGATGGATCTTTACATCTCTGCATCGAGTATAGGGGACTTAACCAAGTATATGTAAAGAATAAGTATCCTATTCCTTGCATCGACAAATTAATTTATAGATTACATGGGACCAAGGTATTCAAAAAAATTGATCTCAGGTAAAGCTACCATCAATTAAAGAAGGAGATATTTATAAAACCGCATTCAACACCCGATATGGGCATTCGAGTTCAGAGGGATGCCTTTTGGTCTTACGAATGCTCCGGATACCTTTAATCAACTCATGCAAGATATATTCAGAGAATATTTGGATAATTTTGTATTGATATTTCTCGATGATATCTTGGTATACTCCAAAGATGAAAAAGAGCATGAAGGTCATGTATGTAAAGTACTTCATCTTCTGTGCCAACATCAGCTGTATGCTAAGATGAGAAAATGTGTGTTCTTTACTCCTGAAGTTAGCTATCTTGGATTTATAATAAACCCTGAAGGAATCTCTGTAGATCCCACAAAGATTAAGGACATAATAGATTGCCCACAACCCAAGACAATCAGTGAAACTCAAAGATTCTTGGGCATTACAAGATGGTATAGAATTTTTGTCAAAGATTACGTAGTCAACGTCGCACCCTTGACTCAGCTACTTAAAAAGACATCCAAACTTACATGGGAAAAAGAGCAGGAGGATTGTTTCCTCAAATTAAAACAAAATCTCAAACATTAGGAAAGAAATGGACTCATTTTCGGGCCTTTCAACTCTAGTGAGAGAATGCTCCTTAGCCAATAGGAAGAAGGCTAACGTTACATTGAAAAAGCATTTTTTCTCATTTTGAAAATGTCCATGAAAACCATTTTGGTGAAATTGTCACTATCATCAGAAAAGTAAGGCGCTTGATAATGACATCTGGCACAAGGGCCGAATGCCTTTTTATGACCCATTGTTGCTATCATATAAAGTGAAGTACTTGTACTTGTGCATCTCGCACAAGTATCAATTACCTTTTTATGAAGTACTCGCAATTTAAATTCGAACAGATTGTACTTGATAGTGATTGATAGGTACTATTTAAGACTATGAAGGAGTCGGAACCAAGAGAATAGAGATGCTTGAGGGGTCTCTTGGACCTCTATTCGCTTGGTTATGACCTTATGAGGCCCTAGGATTAAAATATAGCACTTTTTAAGCCCACGGATGCATCCAGAACATCCAAAAATCATAGGATAGCTCTTAAAACACTGAAATCTGACATCTCTAGCTCAAGATATAGCATTTTTAATCCTAGGGCCTCATGAGGTCAGTACCAAGCAAATAGAGGCCCTTGAGATCCCCTCTATTCGCTTGGTATTGACCTCATGAGGCCCTAGGCTTAAAAATGCTATATCTTGAGCTAGAGATGTCAGATTTCAGTGTTTTAAAGAGCTATCCTATGGTTTTTGGACGTTTCGGATGTATCCGTGGGCTTAAAAAGTGCTATATCTTAATCCTAGGGCCTCATAAGGTCAAAAACAAGCAAATAGAAGTCCCAGAGACCCCTCAAGCGCCTCTATTCGCTTGGTTCTAACTTCTTCATAGTCTTAAATAGTACCTACCAATCACTATCAAGAACAATCTGTTCGAATTTAAATTGTGAGTACTTCATAAAAAGGTGATTGATACATGTGCCTCTATTCCGTGACATTATTTTGTATTTTGAAAACAACTCTTATGTGTTTTCTCTCATCCCACATCACATCACTCATTAAGATTCACAAACATGGAATTTTGTGTACACTTAAGTTGGGCTCTCGAAAAGCATTTTGTACGAGCATGCATTTAAGTGATTGAGCAAACTTTTACGTATGTACTATGAGAAATAGAATTCCAAAAAAAAACTCTTGCATTTTTTATAATTACCTCTCTCTATGCTGAGTTGGCGTTTCTTACAAGGCCCAAAATTGAGTCCAAGTTTCTCCTAATGTCAGTCCCTGTACTCAAACTCCTTGACTTCATTCAAGAGGTTGAAGTAGTAACCGATGCTAGCGGCCTTGCTATAGGAGGAGTCTAAAACCAAGAAGGCCGACAGGTCGCCTTCACCTCTCAAAAATTAAGAATCCACGAGCTAAATTATCCAACTCATGATCTGGAACGGAGAAAATTTCAGTTAATCACTGATCATTAAATTTTGAAGTGGATTTTCTCTTAAGCAACACTCAACATGAGGCAACAAAGATGGATAGAACTCTTACAAAAGTATGATTTTGAAATAAAGTATAAACTAGGAAAGGAGAAAGTGGTTGCTGATGCCCTTAGCCGCAAGGTTTTTCTTAGGGCCATTTCCACAGTCGACAACCCAATTCTAGACAAGGTTAAGGAAGCCTCCCTGGAAGATGAAGTTTATAAAAAATTCCTACAGGTTATCAATCAAAAGAACCTAAAGGGAAAAGAGAAGGACAAAATCAAGGATTATTCACTTGAAGATGGGCTTCTCTATTAAAAGCACCGACTTTACATTCCTAAGAGCCAACCTTGAAGGAGTTAATCGTTTATGAATACATCCTTAGAGCTTACTGTAGTAGAGAACCCCAAAAATGGATACAAGTTCTTCCTTTGGTGAAATCCGCCTATAATTCCCCATTCCATAAAAGCATTGGGATGTCACCTTTTAATGCACTTTGTGGGCATGAATGTATATCACCCCTAAGCTTTTCTGACCCCACTACAAGAGTAGAAGCTTCAAAGCAAATGCTAGAAGAGATGGATGTGCAAAGTAAGGCCATACAACACGACATTCAAGCAGCTAAGGACCGCCAAAAACATTATGCTGATAAAAAACGGTCTGATCGATCTTTCAAACAAGGGGATAAATTATTTCTTCGGGTTCGGCCAAAGAGAAGCAATCTATCCTTGGGAAAATTCAAAAAACTTAGCCCCAGATATTGTGGACCTTACAAAGTGATAAAGGTAATCAGTGATCAAGCTTACAAACTAAAGTTATCTGAACACCTCAAGGTCCATAAAGTGTTCAATAGCAGTCTTCTAAAACCCTATATCCTAAACCCCAATCACACTCTAGATGATGAACGGATTGTGATACAGAAACAAGGATTTCTTGAACTCCAACAGATTGTATTCTCGATACTAGGGAAATAAGTTTGTGAAACAGAGTAATCAAGGAGAATTCAGTAAAATGGAAGGATTACCCCACTAAAGATGCTACATGGGAGGACGAAGTACCACTTCTCAAAGATTTTCCCAAATTCGGTTGAGATGAGGACATCTCAATTCCTTGAGTTGGGGTGATTGTAAGGTTTCTAGTTTCTAAACCTTAGAAATTATACAAAGCATAATCAAATTAATTTGTTTGTTAAGAAAAAAATCTAGAATTATCCAACCATGGAAAATATTGGTATTTTTGGAGCCATAATCATGACTTTACTATGGTTAGAAATTTTCAGAACTGAATTTTGATAAAAATTAGCACAGTTATGGGTCCTGAAAGTTTACACTGTGAATTAAGTTAATTAAATAAATTGTAAAATTTTAGTAATCATTACTACAAAAGACTTTTATCCTAAAATTCTTAGATATCTATAGATAATTGTAGATATTTTCAAAATTAATCATGAAAAGTCAAAGAAATAGAAGAAAATCGATTTTGTGTATCTGGGGGACTGTGTGGGGCAGTGATGAACTTGCCTTGGACAGATTTACCAGCAGGTGGCGCTAGGGGAAGGCTCGGGGCTGGCTTGAGGTGCAAGAAACTGCCAGAATCAGCCTAGGAGCCCTAAAAATCTATAAATAGGTCCTCCTCTTCACAAAAAAATTCAGATCCAAAGTCCTGGCCATTTCTCTCTCACCTAGAGAGCACTCTACTCAAAAATCACTAGAGAGCAAAACCTCTAGTTGATTAATCCACGGTAATTAGTTTTACCCTTTTTTAATTAGCAAAACTATGCTAATTTACCTAGATTTTCTTAATTAATCTAATTAATTAAGAAGATTAAACATACTTATACTCTAAATTACTCTCCTAATTCTTAATTCTCTATTCATTACTTAGATTAAGATTAGGGATGTTAATCTAATTGATTATTAGGTCATATTAGGCTTGAAATAATCTTTTTGGGCATAAATTAATGATAATTATATTAATTAAACTTAGACTACTATAATAAAATTATCAAAGCTGCATTAGATTCTTAAGATGCTAGAAAAATTATCTCTTAATTTTTTGATTAGTTTTTATAATTAATTAGGAAAAAATTAGCTGATTTTAATCAAAAACACTAATGAAAATCTATTTAATTAGCTCAAAAATTCTGAAGTGAATTATTGCAGTTAAAAAATATTGTTAAAAATAGAGGGTAAATTACTCCTTAATAGATAATTAATCTAAGTATTTAATTTAGCTGACATAAATTTTTTTAAACCAAAACTTAAAGAAAGAAATTAGAAAAACATGTTAGATAATTATGTGCTATTTATTTGAGTTACTTTACATGTTAAAGAAGCCGTGATAATTATCTTGAAGTTAGAAAAATAATATAGCTATTTATCTAAGTCAAATAATACTAATTTTAGCAATAAATCAAAGAAAGAAATTAGAAAAACATGTTAGATAGTTAGGTGCTATTTATTAGACTTAATTTACATGTTTAAAAAGTCATGATAATTATCTTGAGGCTAGAAAAAAATATAGCGATGTATCCAAGTCAGATTAGACTAAATTTAGCTAGAAATTAGAAAAATATGTTAGATAATTATGTGCTATTTATCAAAGTTATTTTATAGGTTAAAAAAGCCGTGATAATTAGCTTAGCCTTAGAAAAGTAATTTAGCTAGTTATCTTAGTAAAAAAATCCTATTTTTGAAGAAAAATTAAAGGGAGAAACTAGTAAATTAAACTGGATAGCTTGGGGATAATTTTCAGAGTTAAAATACATTATTAGAAAGCTATGATAATTTGCTTAGCCATAGAAATTTAGTTTAGGTAAATATCCTAGTCAAAATATCCTATTTTGGATGGTAAATTAAAGAGAGAAATTAGTAAATTAAGCTAGATAGATTTGAAATAATTTTAAAAGTTATAATATATCATTAGAAAGCCATGATAATTAGTTTAGACTTAAAATTAATTTATCTAATTATCTTAGTCAAAAACCCTATTTTTAAGGATAAATTAAAGGGGGAAATTAAAAAAATTACTTAGATAATAACACTATACTTTTCAAAATAGGAATCATGGTTAGGAAATTGGGATAATTAGGGTATACACAAAAAATTATTTTATCTAGGTAAATAGGCCAAAATTGTTTGCTATAGAGAAAAACTTAAAGGAAGAAATTAGTTAAACTACTTAGATAATTATATAATTAAATAGGCCAAAATTGTTTGCTATAGAGAAAAACTTAAAGGAAGAAATTAGTTAAACTACTTAGATAATTATATAATAATTATCAAAGGTAGAGATTATTGTTAGGAAACTAAGATAAATACGTCATGAAAAGATAATTAGTTTAGCTAATTATCTTAGCTAATATTTCCTAATTTTATCTATAAACTGGAAAGGGAAATTAGCTAACTAATTTATATAATTATATGATAATTACCAGAGATAGAAAATAGCTTAGGAAGTTGGGATAATTACCCTAACCCTAAATAATCAGTTTAGCTAATTATCTTAGCTAATATTATCTAATCTGTACTATAAATTAAGAAGAGAAATTTATAAATCAATTTATAAGCTAGCAAGATAATTACTAGAGTTATAATACATCAAAATCCACCTAGGGTAAATATTCCACAAGCGAATAAGTAGCTCATAAATAACTAAAGCCGAATTAGGATATTTTTGAACAGAAATTAAATAAGGAATTTAGTAAAATAGCCTCGATAAGTATAAAATAATTATGGGAGAACAATAACACTACTAGGAAGCTTAGGAGAAAATATCTTACCCAGATATTTATCAAAGATACTTACTTAGTCCAAAAATCCCCATTTTTAGAAAAAGAAAAGGAATAAGAGAGACTATTCAATTAATTCTCTAATCGATTAAGTATCCTTTTATAAAGGCTACCACTATGGCTCCGAAAAGGACCCGAGGAAATCCTCTGTCCGAGGAGGAAGATACAACACACAAAAGGACTAGGGCATCCCGTGACCATGAGGATGGGCCTAGTCATAGGCCTATGGAGGAGAGTCTTCAGGCGCCACTGTAGCAGCAGATGACTGACCAGTCTCAAGTGGGTTTCCATTTATTCACTTAAGTCTTTAAATAGCTTAAAGTTCTTTTATAATTAACATTGCATATGAAATAACTGGCCAAAAACGGAAGGTAACTTTCAAGAAACCAACAAGCATTGTTTATAAATAGGAAAGAAAAGTTTGGGCTAAGTCTGATTGACCTAGGAAAGAAATGTTTGATCATCCATAAGATAGCTTGTCTCAAGACACCTCTGATTCCTTGCAATATTTTACTCTAGGTGATGAGTAATGATAGCGAGTTAGCCATGGATGAGTCGGTTACCCTAGTACACATGGAGTATTTACGCCGTGCTTGTCTATGTTTGTGGATATTACTTAGGATATCGTTTTTATCCTAGAAGAACCTCCCGGTTGTATGGGCAACCGGTTGGTGTATGGGCGCCCGGATTTAGGGTGATGACTTTTGCTACCCCGGTTTTTATAAATAAGAAATGGGTGTTGTTTTTCATCCCTGTATAGGTGATCTTGAGACAAGCCAGTAATAGTCACAGTTACTCCAAATTGACAGTACCTTGTCTTAAGTCTAAAGATGTCTATTTGCTAAAAGAATGTTTTCAATACTCTTTTCAAGGGTTATTTTAGTGAAATCCTGTTATGAAAGATAAAAAGAATCATTATTTCTATTGTGATAAGAATGTGTAGTAATTAAACAAAAAAGTATCATGTGTGAGTGCGGGGTGGTAAGTGGGGATTGACTAAGGTTGTCAATTATGGATGGGTGGACCTGATTATTCAGGTAACTATCCATTCCCGCGTACTAAAAACATCTAGAAAACTTCTCCACTTTGAAGAGGAGTCCACCAACGGCTGTGCCCTCACATATGTTAGGGGGAGAAAAGTGTTGGTTAAGGATACCTTAGTCCAAATGATGGAAGTTATAGGGCCGAAATAGTTTTAGAAATTTCAAAGAGTAGTCCAGTTTTCATTGTGAGACAGGACTAGGTCCCTTCTAGGGCTATAAATGCAAGCCATTGTCAATGATAAAGGTATATTCCCTAGATTCTTCTTGTTTAGAGACTCTGATTTTATTGCGCCTAGAGAATTCGCAAGGATCCCGCCCATCCCGCTTTTTGGTGTCGGCGGGTTTGGAGACTTCACATACGTCTTAAGTCGTACTTTGATAGGGGAGTGGTGCCTAATGTGAATCCGATTGTGACTAGGGGGGTGGGGAAACCCACTTGAAGGGACTCAAGAGGTAACATACATACAATTTTGTACATATTATACATATTGTACATATGGTTGTGTGTTTTTCAACATGCTTGGGTGTTTGTAGAGTGTTGCGAGTTTGAAGTTCAATAAGGCTACTTTTGGTTGAACATGAATGTTCAACAAGGGGGTTGGCAATGATGATGCAACCAAGGTCGGTTTGTGTAGGAAAGTGCTCTATGCCAAGATATGGGTGCTAGCAGGTGCAGGACAAAGGGCTAATGCCAATGTGGAGGACCTGGGTAGGAAAATGATACTAGGAAGTGTATGTCTAATGCGATTTTTTTGGTCAAAAAGGCTCTAAAAAAATGATCCAATTGGGGTGATAGATAAAGGTGCTCAAGATGCTAAATTGGTGCTTTACAATATGGTGTTTGAGATGCTGTGCAAGTTGGTATGAACAGCTCGTCAAACAGAGCCCCATGGTAAGAGATATTGAAGTTCAAAGTAAGAATGCTTTGCAAAATCCTCAATGAGCAGGGCAAGCGGGGACAGGTGGCATGAGCTGATATGAATGGATACGCATAAAGTGCTTGAGATGGGAAGCATGCCGGTCTTTTTGGATTGCCATTCGGAGCTCAGACGGGCAAGTTATGGCCTGTGGAATATTTCTCGAGGGTCGTGTATGTGCTCACCGAGATGCATTGGTAGGCGCACCGACATGAGTTTTTTTCTAGCTTGTTGGGGTTCTGAAAAATTGCATGCAAGGTGGGGAGTGAGAAAAAATTTGCGGCTCACCAATCCAAGTCAAAGGCATCACGATACACCTAATTTAAGCTAGCAGACAATCGCAATGGAGGGAAATCGGGTTTTTCCCCCTGCTTTTGTGACTTGGTGTTCGAGGGATTGAATTGATGAAAAGCGAAAAAGTTTTCAAGGTTTGGGGCTCATTGGGGTGTGGCTTGGCAAGAAAGGGGTTCGGCGAACTCGAGCACATGGAGCACCGGCTGCATAGGAAGCTTACATTAAAACCCTTCCTTGGTTATAAATGGAAAATGCAATAAGGAATGGTGATGGAATTTGAAAAGGGTAAGGCGGAGGTGAGTTCCACAAGCTAAAGTAAAAAAACAAGTGACAAAATTGCCAGGCTTGCCAGGCATAGTAGATATTTGTTTTTGACATGCAACTTTTCAAGCCCTCTTTCATATGCTTTGTGTAATGGGATCAGCTTATATAATTTTCCATAAATAATGTTAACTCACGGGTATAAACACAAAAAATGATAGGCAATTGCAAGATTCTAGCATGTGGTGTAGAGCTTGTAGTCATGCTTTCGATAGTTGACTAAGCTCACATACACATAACAAAAGGTTTGTCAACCTTGAAAGGAAGGAAACATAAAACCAATGCTACACATACACACAACTGCTTTGTCTTCTCGGGTCGGCGGGCCATCAACCACCACAAGGAAATCTCCAAATGTAGTGCCAACTGTCTCGTGAAAATTACAACTTTGCAAAACAACGAATGCCAGTGTGGTCAAAGGCGGACGTGCGCTAGCAATCTCAGAAATTCTAGCATCAGAAAGGGATGTGCTTATATTGGTCTCAAGATAGAAAGCCAAAGATACAGGGAATGAATCACGAGCTTGAATGGTTGTTGATGCATCGACATGCAAGGAAAATAAAGCCGAGACACCATCATTATGGTTTTTAGCCCTCACAAGTGGAGAATCAATCCTAACAAACAAGGCAACCCTGAGCTCCTTAGTGCAGGTCTCAATGAAAGGATCTACAATGACGATTGTGATCGTGTCAGTGCAAATGGCATCGACAATGTCGAGTTTGAAGTAACGTGCATTTTCCTTTTGCCCAAGGGAGATGTAATGGAATGTGCCATACCAATTCAAGATTTTCCCCTCTATGGACAAAGATTTACTTCCCTCATCTATATCGGCGATCACGAACAATGGAAAACCTTCCTTGATTATCAGGGATTTCCCTTTATCAAGCAGCTTGCAATCGTTGGAGGGATCACAAGCACCTAAGGAGGACTAGCCGATTATAGGAAATGAGGCTTGAGTTGTGCTTGACCCACGAGCTCGGGAGCCAAGCTGTTGCAAAGTCAAAGGTGGTGCTCGATTGGACTCCTCTACTAGTGGCAAATCTACTTTGGTCACAAAAAACAAAACATGATCTTAATGCGGTTGCACATTGAAGAGCGCACTACAATAGACCACAACATAGAGTCGTCAAGTCTGTCCGGCAAAGAGCATGTGTATGTTGGCCATACCTGCACTAGCAGTAGAATACCAAAACACATCGACAACAAGCATTGGCAAGAATGAGTGAGTCCCATGACAAATCATGTGCACTTCACACCCAGGCAGAAAGTGGAATATGCAAGGCAGATGACGATCGACTAGCATAACACTCAAAAGCATGGGACATGGCTTCTCGCACCGCTTTGGGAGGCCAAGCTGAGATTCCCAATGAGAAAAACCCAAGGGGACTCGCTAGCTGGCTGTTGTGGGAGCAAGGCAATGGAAGCACAACCAAAACACATCAACAACAAGCATGGGCAAGAATGAGTGAGTACCATGACAAATCATGTGCAGTTCACACCCAGGCAGAAATTGGAATATGCAAGGCAGATGACGATCAACTAGCATAACTAGGTTGCATAAATCATGCAACATGGTGGACTTGCACACACAATATTGGATGCTGCACTGAGCTTGGCAAGTTGGTAGGTTTGGAGTGGAGGCATTGGATGGCAAAAACAAAATCAACTGAGCAAAAGACATTCCCACAACTACAAGCAAAGCATGCCCACTCAAAGGCATAGAGCCATAATGCAACAGGTCAACATGACACTTTCTCGCCACGAACATCAAGCGATCATTGCACCCATCAATCCAAGAATGCAACCTATATACCTCAGTTCAAGAAAAAAGACTGGGAATTTTGTGTGTGCAAAAACATCATTGCAAGACTACAATGAGTATTCACAAAAGCATAATTCAGCTCACAAACCCTGTCAAATCATGCCAACGCTGGTCCCCAATGGAGAAAGAACCAGTTTAAGTAGTGTACGCTCGCAGTTGTCACAAGTGAACTAAAACCACGCATCAACAACGACCTACACAAACAAGCAGCAAGGGACCAGGGTAGCATTCTGGAACACAACACATAGAGGGGGAAAAGAAACCAGCACCATCAACAAAAAATGCAACATTGGCACATGCAAGCCAATACCTCAAAAGAGACCCCCAATCGGACAAATAGCAAAATCAATTTCAACACACATCCGAGCATGACAAGAATCTGGGAAAAAGGCAACAAAGTGTACCTCTGGAGAAGTCAATACCCTCGTGGGTGAGCCATTACTTGCACTACCCTTGACAAGAACATCACCAACACAAGACACCATGATGACAGAGGAGCTTCAAACAACTACCAAGCTCCGAGATGAAACTACAACAGCTTCTTAAAGGGCTTCAAGCCTGCACAAGCCATGGTGGATGTTTCAGTAGCGTTTGACTTTATGCTACCAAGAGGCACTCCAAATATAACCTTCTACGGCTTGCTGATGACAACCATTCTCAAGAGCAATTGTAGACCATAGAGACGATCTTTCACCACACAGAAACACCTCAAAGCTCATTTGCTAAAAGAAAGGAAAGATGAATTGGAAAGATCTTGCCGGCACATTTACAGAAGAAGCACACAAAATGTTTCATTTAACATCCTTAGCAAGATCACAAACAGGTGAGACAAGGGTGGATATATTTTCAGGGAGAGCTTGAAGCTAGATAGTGCATTTTACACATTACAATATACCTCATTTGTGCCTTCTAGATAAGATACAAGAACCATGTGGAGGCATCTGTGTTGGAGCTTGTAGAGAAGCCTCAAAACAAGATAGTGCAATACATTTTGGCTGCCTTCCAAAGACCTTGTTGTTGGCCACCAAAATTGAGGACGAACCTAGCATGATCGGACAAACAATAGCTTGCTGCTCCCAGCATGACATGATGCACCATAGCCTCAAAAGGCCACCGCAAGAGTGCAGCCACAAGAAGATGACTACCAGAAATAGCACACTAAAGTTTGCAAAGCACACACCACCATAAGGTCCTCTGAGGCTTGTTTGCATCCAATCATGTGGATCATCAATCTGCTCTCTTGCTTGATTTCACAAAAGCTTGCCACAGCTAGATTCCCCTCAAACACGCGACGGTTCCTTGCTTGCCAAATATGGTGGAAGAAATAGTACCTGATTATTTGAGTGCAGACGAGAAGAGCAGGACTTCCCATCCTATTACTACCAAAGAACATATCATTCTTGAAGAACTTAATTTGCCATGTCCTTCGAATCCACTTGTATATTTTACCAGCCATGCCCCTGGTTGTCTGGCATCCCATGAAAAGGTGGGCTAGGTCTTCACTGGATATTTTGCACCCCGAGCAACGACCCGATGCCTCTTTCTTGTATCTTTACACCCGTCGATAGAGCACCCCACATCACTTTCCACATAAATATCTTCATATAGTGAGGCCATCTTGGCTTCTTGATGTTCTCCATGACTCCCTCCCATCGTTTTTCCGTCCAGTGCCTCTTTTATAATTTGTTGAGGGGGCTACAACAACTAGCCTCGTGCATTAATGCATGGTAAATGCCTTTAGGGTGTGCTTTTCAAAAGAGGCTACTCCCCGGCCATCTCCAAGCGTCCCATTCAAAGTTGGATTCACAAATTGGCATCACCACCTTGTCAAGCTCTTTAATCACCTTATAGACTAGTAGGATCTCAAAGCCATCCAGTTGAAATTGGATGGCTAAAGAGTCAGCAGTTTTCCAAAATTCCTGTTTGCCATCCTAAAATTGCTCTAGTCCCCTTGGCTCTCTAAAATATTGGGGCCCTTACTCGATAGAAATGGCCAAGAAGGTGAATAACAAGGTTCTCGTTCGACTAGAGCATTAATTTCATATTTTAAAAATCAAGACATGTCCATCATTAGATTGGGGCCCTTACTCGATAGAAATGGCCAAGAAGGTGAATAACAAGGTGCTCGTTCGACTAGAGCATTAATTTCATATTTTAAAAATCAAGACATGTCCATCATTAGATTTACACACTCTTCATTTAAACGAGTGTCCACTATCTCATTTGAACCACTCAGCACTATCAAAAAATGTTTGAAAACCTAACTCAACCTTTTTTTCTATTTCAATCAACAAAAAGAGAAGGCATCTCTATAGGCTTTGCCCTTTGGGCAGTCCAACAAAGAATTTTGTAATGGCTTATTGGCTTATGGGGAGCAATAGCGCGGGACGCTATTGCTCAAGAGGACTTTTTTTTTAGAAAGTAGAACAAAAGAGGGAGAAGAAGAAAAAAGGGGAGCAGCGGTTTCCAAGTGGGAGGTTTTTTTTCTTTGGCAAAGAGAGGAAGGAGGGTCCTTGGAAAAAAAAGAAGGATTGGAAGAAGAAGGGACTACGTAGACATGATGGTGGAGGCTGCATAGAGGAAGTTTCCGAAGTTGCACTAGACTGCAGAGTGCCGTGCAACGGCTTGGAAAGGGAAAGGCGGGGAATAATTTCCATGTGCCTACTCGTGGGGGCGAATGGGGAAGAGAAAAATTAGTAGAGAAATTATGGGAGCCTCATGCACAGGGTTGTATTGGGTAGTGAAAGAGTGTGTTTTTTTTCTTCCCTAGGAATAACCATGGTCATGGTGGTTTGAAGGTTGTAAGTGGCTTTTTTGAATCAAGATTGCACCCATCGTTTGCCCCATGCGATGTTGATTTCCCCCTCCCCTTTTCTCTTTCTTTTGCTTTTGTTTATGTCGTGTGGTGTTGATAGGGTGAAAGTGTGTGCCCCTCCAAACCGACGGCACCTGTGTGTGTAGAGAGAGTGAGTAAGAGGAGTCGTGTGTGTTGAGAGGGTCGAGGTCAACCGCAGTGGTGTGCATGCAAGTGGGTGATCTTGTCAGTAGTACGTGCATTGGGTGAAGTGTAAGCAAGGCCCTGCTAGTGTGAGTTGCTCTTTTTGAAGGTTTTTTTTAAGAGGACAGGGGTGTTGTGATTACACTAAGCTATATAGGGGCCATTGCGTGTGTGTCGGGTGTGTTTCCCATTCCCCCTCTCCAACGTCGTAAGTTCATGGGATGTCAATGGATCGCTCCAGTACCTAATCCACCTCACACTGGGTAACTTGGCCCTCGGTGCTTGGCTTCACAGAACATCACGACCCTCCAAAGACTACAATCTAATTACATGACCGCCTCAAGTGCTTTCCACAATTTGCACATACATAGGTGGTTGTCCATAAGGACCCACATCCCTTTTGCATTCTCTGTCTGCAAAATAAACATATTTCACAAGAATTGGAGCACATGAGCACTTGCTCCTTGGGTGGGGGCATCAAAACAATTTTAGCATACAAACAACAAGGGAAACAATTGTCTCTATAGCCTTGCACGAGTCACATCGTCAGAAGGAAGAACTATTGCACCACCAAAACCACCTGTGATAAGCATCTGTAAATATTTATGAAGAACCCTTCTAGCATGAAACACAATTAGAATTAGATAAAAACAAGGAAATAATTGCATCGCTCGTCTTGAGTAGATGTTCGTAGAGTATCCATAGGCTAAAAAAGGATAAAAGATGAGAGAGATATGTCCACATGAAGTTGGAGGTGTACTCTCTCTTGCTAAAAAATGAGCTCTTTGGAAAGTTTGCTAGTGTTGCATTTATAAAATGGGGCCTCTTTTGATCTTTTATTCCAAGATATTTCTTCTCTCTCCTCAGCCGACAAAGATCTCTTGCAAGGTTTCATTTAATTGGTCCAATTTTGGCTTCATTTGCATAAGAAATGGGCTACCAATGACTTTTGGGCCAAGGGAGAAAATGTTGAGGGGACCAAAAAGATGGCCAGGCACTTGGGAAGATGAGTGGGAACTCAAAATGGCACCCCTTCTCCCTCAAGAGTCCACAAACCCCCATAGCCAAAGCTTCTTCCAAGCTCCTCTTGTCATAATAATCAATATCTAATTCTCCTAAATGATTTTCTCATATTAAACTGATCATTTAATGTGGGGAAGGCCAGGGGAGAAAAAGCTAGAATATTGGTTAAGCTAGCAGATCGGCCACAGTAGGGATCCAAAGGGGGGGCCATCTGCAAAAGAGCCATGTGCAACAATGGGCTAAAAAGACCCTAAGGTTCAGCCCATTAAGACTTCCAAAATGCTAAGGTTCCAAAATTCAAAGGTTGTGTCCAAAGGCCAACCCTAGGGAAAATTGGATGCTTTGTGTGTGCCCTAAAAGTCTTTGCACATTCCTACATGGGAGGGGGCGAGCCCTAAAGGTAGGGGATGAGAGAGAAAGCCACACACACACACACACACACACACACACAGGCTCCCTTTACACAAAGGGAATGAGGGACACATGTCAACTCTCTAGGCCAGATGCCCACAAGGTGTGCCCAATTCCTATTGGAAGACCCTTGAAGTGGACCAATGAGAATTAAGCTAGAGTAAATCTAGTTTAATTAATTTAAAAACATTTAATAAAAGAAACCAATGAGAATTAAGTCTCCTAGAAGATTTTTGGGCAGTCTCCCAAGGGGTCCAATGAGCATTCAGGAGCCCAATGGCTTGCCTGATTCCTATTGGCCAGGAGGCAAAGGGGTCCAATGAGATTTTAGTTTAATTATTTAATTACCTAAAGCTCTCACAAAAGGGGAAAGGGGGACACATGTCAGAAGGCTATCACTTATGTTGCTCAACACCCATTGGCTTGACTTGGGGAGGTCCAATGAGGCAAAAGCCAGACCAATTTAGCAGGCAGGGCTCACCCAAGAGAGAGAGGGGGCTGATTTTTGCTTGGCATTGACACACACACACTCACACTTGACCATGTGTGAAGAAAGAATACTCTATCTCCTCCCAAGCTTTAATGGAGAGCTCATCACCTACTCCAAGCTTGTGAGATAGAAGCCTACATCAACACTCTCTTGGCATGTGGATGCAAATCCAACCAAGATCCAAGCTTCCATGCATGCTCATCTTCTCTACCAAGCTAATTACTAAGCTAATCTATGCTAATATGAGTGATTATGTGAGGAGATGTACATCTTTCTCGTAAGATACTCCTTCTTCCTCTCAATCTACTCTCATACCCCGCTAGCTCTCACCATCTTCGAAGGTGTGTGAGCTCTTGGGTCTGAGAACGGGGATAATTCAAGTTGTGTTTGATTAAGTGTTTTGCTTAGTGCATGAAGCTTCCATCTTCATTGCACTAGCTAGTCTTGAAGGAACACAAAGAATTGTATTGTACAATGTTTCTCTTGATGAGAGAAACCATAATACAAAGCCTTTTGGAGGGGGGACCGGATCCATGCAAATCCGGTCCTCAACTGTTGTCAATAGCTTAATTTCTCTCTCTTTTGAAAGTATTGTCGATGCTATCTAACTAGGTGTTATGCTTTTTGTTGCTCTCTCCACCCAAGCACTCTTGTAATTCTCATAAGGAATCTATTCTAATGAAATGCCCACTATGTTCATGCTAATTTCAGCTACACATAAGTTATTAGGCCATTAATGTTACATTGGTATCACAGCTCAAGGTTTCTCTTTTCTTGCTCAAGAAGGGAGGTCCTCAAGCTAGTGAGGCGGTCCGGGGCGGGCAACAAGAAGAGCAACCTCTAGACACCCTTCAAGGCTCCCGTGCTGCTCAATGGGGCTGGGGCACAACACAACACAAACCAAAACAACAAACCCACAGCCAAATCCCAACTACACAAGGGGCACCACCTAGTTTAAGAGCGAACTAGGACGCAAAAGAGGAGAATCGTTAGAGCAACCCACAAACAAGCAAGGAATTTACACTAACCCTAACACCAATGGAACACTCTCACACACTAAAACACGAGAGAGAGAGAGAGAGAGAGAGAGAGAGAGAGGGAGAGAGATAGTGCTCGGGCTGCTTTGAAACGTATCGGCAATGATCAAGCAAACACAACTATATATTTAAGAAAAGAGAGAAAGGGGGAGGGGGTGCTTGTTGCATTAATACCTTCTTACAAATCTGTCATGACAAATCAAAGTGAGATTTGTATTTGTTCAACATAGCTTGCGTAAATTTCCCCATAACACATCAAAAAAAAAAAGCCACCCCAATCACTGTCTTAAAGCCAGGGGAGTCCTCTCCACCCTGTCGCCCTCTTACAGTATGTGGGATTTATGGCTAGATTGATGACAACACCAGAGACAAGCTATCAAGAACTTAACAAAAAACACCAAGACACTTACGCATCATTGTTGTCCATTACTTCACGTTGGAAGGGAGACAAAGTATCCAAGCTTAGTCCAAATCCACCCTCCTTGATTCAGCAAATGTTGGGCTTACACTAGTAGGAGAAATGATAGATTTCCTACTCTCAATTGAATGATCACTCTCTCTCTTACAATGGCATTGAGTTCCCTTGCTAATCTCCTATTACAACACATGCACATGCATAAGACAATGAGCTTCCACTCAAGAGCTCCTTCTAGAGAGGTTGAGCTTGGCTTCTCAAGCTATAGCATAGTGCTCTTGCTTATGGCTCCCCCCTTTTGTGCTAGCTACACCCTCCTTTTATAGAAATTTTGAAGGCTAGGGTTACTCCTCTAACCATGGTTGGGTTAGATTTTCAGCAATTTATCTAATTTCTTTTGCTTGGAATTATCAAGAAGTTGGTGGGGAAAGAGAGAGGAGAGAAATGGAGGTGATAAGACTTTTCATAGTGGGTTAGTGTTAGTAGAGTTAGTATTAATTTACAAATGGAATTGGATATTTACAATGGGAGTATCCATGTAGGATACAAATAAGGAAGAAAAACTCTTAAGAGGTAAGAAAAGGTGGATTTCTTACAAGGTTGATGCTCCAAGTGTCTTGAGTAGGGCCGATTTTGACGCTTGTTGACGGTCCACTAGCTTTGACGGTACATTTTTTCTCCACTCTTGACCTTCGTTGAGAGACAAGGTAATTGAAGCGGAGTAATCAACCACCATGATGCTGTCTTTTAAGAGAAGAGGCTGAATTTTGTGGTTTTTTTGATAGATATGGGTAATTTGGAGGAGGAAAAATGAGACTAGGTGGTCAATTTTGGAATGGAATTGTGTGTGGGAGGTATGAGTTCACCATGGTTTCTCTTATTCTTCAAGGTTGAGGAGAAGGTGAGTAGTGTGCAGAGAGGAGTGGTGAGAGAGATGGGGATGATGAGTGGAGAAGTGTGTGTGAAAGAGGAAAATGATAAAGTGGAAGAGAGAGTGTGGCTGCATAGCATGAGAAAACTGAGGTCCACTAAAAAAATCATAGCTCACAGCTCGTAGCTCAAAAAAAATATGAAAAAAATGGAGGCAAAAGTTCAGCCCACGAGCTACAACTTTTGTTTGTATCACCTTTTCAAATTCAGAGAGCAAGTGAACTTTAAAAATTCAACAAAACCGACCGTTTTTTTCCACTGCAAAGGTCCTTGTGGGGTCCTTCTTTGGATGATTCTTTTGAATACCTCCAAGAGTGAGCCCTCCATAGTGCATGTATGCATGCCACCTACCCTTGACCTTATTTGGTAGGTCTATAATTGAAGATATTGTTGAGATTAGGATATAAGTGAATAGTACAACTAAGAAAATCAAATATTGAGGGGTCTAAAAAATATGTACATGTCAAATATAAATAATATAAGTGGAAAAAATATAAAGGGGTCAAAAGAAATCTCTCTCATTATGAGGCTACCATAAAAAGATAAATATTTTTGGTGTTCTAATTTTTTAGAAAAAAACAAAATAGATGTAGGAAGGGAAAAATCAAAATAGTGAAAAAATATACACATAAATAAATCTAGTTTTTTTGGATTTTTTTGGGGTGGAGTTACACCAAATATAAGAGAAGCTTACATGAAAATATTTCTATATGGAATAAAGAGTATGAAAAATGGTAAAACAAAATTGTGGTAATGGTGAGGCAATGTACAAAGCATAAATAACACACACCTAGGTAGAAATATTTAAATAAATACCAAAATAATTATGAAAAAATCTTTTATTTAGGCCCTATATATAAAGAAATATTTACATACGCATGGGCCATAATATACTTTTATTTTTTTTATTTTTATTTTTTATTTGTTATTTTGGCTCAACTAGCCCAATGACTAGCTAATTGAGGGTTTTTTAAGAAGATATGGGAAAAGTCTCGTGACTCACGCACGCCTATGTACAGTGAAATGGTAGGGATAGCCACAGTGTTTGGGTGATTTTGGTAGGGTGAGGTAACTCACTGTGGTAATTACAAAGAGCCAAAAAACGGCTATCATTAGCCCTCACCCTGGATGATGGTATATTCATGTACCATCATAGAGCATCTTTTCCAAAGAGAGTGCTTCAGAGTCCTTGACAAGATCTTTATTGTTTGGCCCCTCAGAATTTTGGCTAGAGTTACACTCATGCTTCATGTAACAATACTTACATGAGACAGTGGCCTTTTGACAGATCTTTGGTAGATCCTTTGGTAGAAGGCGACTCAAATAGGGCTTCAAGCGATAGCCGTTTACCTTCCTGGAGTGCTCTTTCCCATTCAAGTCCATAAGTTGATAGTAACTTGAATTGAAAGCCTTCTTGACTATGTACGGCCCCTGCCATCTTGTTTCAAATTTGGCATCAAAACGATTATCGAGTCGATTGTCATACCTTAGCACCAGATCTCCTTCATTGATGCCTTTGTCCTTTAGTTTCTTGTCAAGCTTCTCCTTCGCCTGCGTAGCTTTCTTCTTGTAGCACTCGTATGCTGCTTCTCTTTTCCACTCAAGCTCAGCTAAGGTAAGAAGTCGATCCATCCATGCTTCTTGATCATCTTGTGCTGATTTGTCATGAAGTCGCATTGTTGGAATGTTTAGTTCAATTTGCTGTAAAGCCTCTTGACCATAGACCAAGTGAAATGGTGTGAACTCCGTGGCTTCCCTATATGTGGTTCGATACGCCCACAAGGCACCATCCAAGAAGTCATCCCATAACTTTGTCTTGTTTTTCACCATCTTTCTAATGATGCCTGCAATGACACCATTAGCTTTTTCTACCAAACCATTTGATTGGGGATAGTAGGGTGTACTGTGACGGTGTAGAATGTGAAGTTCTTCACAGACTTCTGTGAGCAATCCCTTTCTAAACCCTGGACCATTATCAGAAACAATCTCCAAAGGTGTGCCAAATCTGCAACAAATGTGATTGTACACAAACTTGCTAACTGTCCTCTCATTCACTCTTGCCACACTTTGAGCTTCCACCCACCTAGTCATATAGTCTACAGCCACTAGAATGTAGAGTTTACCATTTTTTGTCTTAGGCAGAGGACCCATGGCATCAATGCCCCACTTTTCAAAGGGTCCATTTGCAATCACTATTTGCCTCGGGCCATGCACCAACCTTCTATTTCCATTTATCTGACAATTGTGACAGCTTTTACACCAATGTTGAACATCCACATGCAAGCTTGGCCAAACATACCCCGCAAGCAAAATCTTCTTCACAGTTAATTCTTGGGCAAAATGACCACCACATGCTTCTTCATGCAAACCTTTTAGAATGGCTGGAATTTCCTCAATAGTTGGTACTCTTCTGCACACTTGATCCTTCCCTCTTTGATAGAGGGAGCCTTCTAGGAAGAGATACATGCTTGCCTTCTTCATGAGTCTCCTCTTCTGAGCTTTTGTGAAGTCTGGTGGAAACTCACCCTCCAAAATGTAGCCAATGATGGGAGCCAATGACTCCAATCCCTGGTACCTCGGTTGCTTCACAGCAGCCGCCACCATGATGACCTGCACTTCTTTATTTACACGTGCAACGGCTTGTTGTGCAAGTAAATCAGCATCTTCATTTTGTTTCCTAGGAATATGATATAATTGCACCTCCTCAAATTGATTAAATAGCCTACGAATGGCATGAACTTTTGTCCTTAAGCTTTCATTCTTGCATGCCCAAATGCCTAAAATCTATTTAACAATGAGAAGTGCATCTCCTTTTACCATGAGACGTTGTATCCCTTGGCCAATGCACATCTTCAAACCATGAAGTAGAGTGTCATATTCTGCTTCATTGTTGCTAGCTAAACTTGGTGGATTGAACTTCTCTTTCATGACCACCTCTCCACTTGGGTTGAGCAACACTAGCCCTCCCCCTGCTTTTCCTGTGGCTCGACGAAAAGCTCCATCAAAGAACAAGGTAAAAGCATTAGGAATACTTTTTGGTGGTGGCAATGGTAGGGTCTTTACTTCAGGCACCTTAATCTCCTTTTCGTGCACCCTATAAGTGAGAATCCCCGCCAATTGTGCACGCACACTATCTTCTACCTTGAAAGAGTATTGAAACTCTTGCAACTCCATAATCCACTTTGAGATCCTAGTACTAAGATTCATTTGAGATGACACCCAAGGGAACAAATTTTCTGCAGTGAGAATTACAAAAGGTTTTGGTAGCAGGTAGGATCTAAACTTTCTCACCGCAAACATGAGAGAAAGCATCATGAGTTCTGCTTCTGTGTAGTCTCTCTCCAAAGCATTCATGACCCTACTAGCAAAGTAGATGGGTCGCATCCTTGTACTGTGGGGATCTTGTTGTAGCAACACAGCACCAATTGTTTCTTTCCCAGCACTAGAGCTAACAAAGAATGTGTACTCCCAACAAGGAGGCATGAGTGTTGGTAGCTCTGACAAAATGACTTTAATGTTACAAAAGTACTCTTCAAGCTCATCAGACCATGCAAATTCTACTTGTTGTGTCAACTTTTGCAAAGGGTGAATTAACTCCGAGGCTAAGTGAATGAAGCGTGACATATACTTCACCTTTTGAATGAATGAGATGACCTCCTTAAGACTCTTGGGTGATGGTAGCTCAATAAGAGCCTTTGCCTTCGAAGGATCCACTTCAATGCCTTTGTAAAAAACTTTATGACCAAGCAAGATTACTTCATCCTCACCTATATGGCACTTGTCGGGGTTGAGTTGACCTCCCATGTCGTAGAGCTTCTTTAAACCTTCTTCTACCCTTTGTAGATGCAATGAATTTGAGCTATAAATACAAAAATCATCAATGAACACCCTAATTTACTTTCCAAAGAATGCTTGAAACACCATATTCATGAAACGTTGGAATGTTGCAGGAGCATTTGTCAGACCAAATGGCATGACTCTAAAAGCATAACAACCCCAAGGAGTGATAAAGGTTGTTTTCAATTGATCCTCCAGTGCAATCCCTATTTGAAAGTAACCTGAGTAACCATCGCACACAGTGTACTTCTCATGACCAGCTACCTCATTTAGTATCTCATCCTGGAATGGGAGGGGAAAGTGATCTCTCTTTGTTGCCTCATTGAGGGGACGGTAATCCACACACACCCTCCACTTGCCGTTCTTCTTAGGAGTGACAACAACAGGAGAGACCCACTCTGAATTCTCCACTGGATAAATGAACCCTGCTGCTAGAAGCTTTCTTACCTCCTTGAGTAAAGCCTGCTCCTTGATGACTCCTAGCCTTCGTAGCTTCTGAGCCTTAGGTGTGGCCTCTGGCTTCAACTCAATTTTGTGTTGAACAGTATCTACTCCACGCACATCGGTGTAGTCTTTAGCAAAAAGCCTAGGAAACTTCCTTAGCACACATTTGAACTCCTCTCTTTCATCCTTTGTAAGTGTTGTTGATAACATACCTTCTAACATTCCTTCATCTTCCACCTTTTGGTTCTCTTGGGAACCTACCTCTTCCAAACCTTGACAAGAGGTCTCTTGGTTGCTTGGCTTAAACCTTACCCCCATGACTTCGATGGAAGACTCCTCTTCAGTAATGCTGCTGCTACTTTCTTCTTCTGAAGTGCTATCGGTCCAACCTTCTTCCGTATCACTTTGAGATGATTCTTCATGGAGCTCCTCTTGGCGTTGCTCCTTCATGTCAAAGACAACCTTCTTATGATTGTCATTCCTGCAAATTAATTTCCCACTCTCCCAATCCTGCAAAGCTCGCATTTTCATTAGCCATGGTCTTCCTTGGATAAATGGATAACCACTTCCCTTGGTCGACATAACATAAAAATCCACTGCCTTCTTAATGCCAAAGGCCTCCACAAAAACATTTTTACAAATGCCTACGCACCTAGCCTTGCTATTGTTTGCCATTTTCACTTTGATTTCAGGTGTCTCATGGATGTGCATGCCTAGTCTTTGCATGAGCCCTTCTGTCATGATGCAAATTTGTGCACCCCCATCCACTAGACCTTTCCTAACCAATCTTCCTTTGATGTAACAGTCTAGCACTGGTGTAATGTCCTCATTCATTTTAGCATGTGCAATTTTTACAACAGGAAACTCTCTTTTACCTTTCTCCTAGTGCTAACTGCCTTTGTTAAATCCCTCCTAACTTGTGGGCATAATGCAAGAAACTGAGGCCATGAGATATCAGGACCCTTACCTCGCATGTCTTCCAACAGGTTGTATGGAGCCATACCATGTCCAAGAGGGAAGTCTTGGAGATTGATACGACGTCGAGTCCTCTTAGCTTCCTTGGTCTCCTTTGCCTTCTTGCCTTGTCCATGGTCACTCTGTGATGGGACACCCTCTTTCTCTTTACCTTTTCCTCGGCCATGCTTAATGCCATTGGCTTCCATGTCAAACTCATTTGAATTTGTCACCTCTACCACATGCACATTTGGATCTGGCAAAGGTGGAACTCCTTCTACCCCTTGTGGAGGTGGTCTTGGTCCATTTGGCCTTTGTAGAAGCCTTGGTTGTTGACCAGTTCCTTCACCTGCATTCATCACTGGGTAATTCAAGTTAGGTCTCCCTGGCTCCCCACGGGGCCAAGGACAATTATACATCCCATGTCCAGACTCTCCGCAATTCCAACATTGCAAGACTCTCCTAGGTCGTGGATCTCGCTCTTCAGACTTCTTTGCTTGTCCCTTTGGACCTACAGCTTGTGCAAGGTGAATTGACAGGCTGCTTAAAGATTCGTTTAACTTCTCAATTACTTCCGCCGTTACCTCAGGAAGCTCCCTTGATGTTGATGCTTGTGACTTACCTTTGGGTCTAAGACCTTCTATTGGAACCTCTCCCCTTAAGCACTTGAGTTTCCTATACTTCTCAGCAGCCCTAGTTTCAGCTGCATCAAAAGTAGCAGGTGCACCCGCCTCAACTTTTACCTTAAGGTCAGGAAAGAGTCTGGCTATGAACCTCTCCTTCTTTAAAAATTCTGCACCATCACCAGGGTTAGCAACATTTCGTATCCATAGAGCCCAAAGACGTAGAAACTCTTGCTTGTACAAGTAGTAGTCATCTAAGTCTTTTTGCTTATGAGAAACAATGTCTTGCCATAGTTTTTAAGTGTTTTGGGGATCAAAGAAGTATCTCTTAAAACGATTCAGAACTTCTGTGTAATTCCCCTTAACTTCCTCAGGCAAAGAGTCAAACCAAGTACTAGCATCTTTCCTAAGGACCACCTCAAACATTTCTACACGTTCTTGATCGGTTACTATCCTCTTGATACGGCAAGACATCTTGAAATTTGCTAAAAATAATTCTGCATCCTCTCCAGGCTCTCCAAAGAAAAGAGGATATCCAGACATTTGGCGTTGGCTCTCCATTATTATGAAAGATTACAACACGAGTTACAATAAGGGATACAATAGAGATTTAGAACCACTCGCCTGAAAATGAAGAAGTAAGAAAATACCACTCTAGGTTTTCTTCTTCAGCTATCCAAGCTTCAATAAGGTCTCGATTTGTTTGATCAAAACAAAAGGGTAGACTATTGATGATCTCTAAGAAGGGTTGAAATTCTTCAAAGCTAAGGCGATAAACAGAAATCTCTAGAACTTCATTTTCTGGATCCAAAAGAGCAACCACGTCCCAAGTAATAAATTGCACTTGCTCTACAATTTCCAATGCACAAGCGGTTTGTATAAAAACTAGATCTTCATGCTCGTCGAAGGCCGTGAGAAAGTAGCAATTGACTAGGAGCTCCTTTCCTTCGAGTTCCACACAGTCGGAGTGAGGCAACCTTCTCACAATTTCATAAAGAACATCCTCATCAAGTCCAATCAAGTTTGCAAGATTTAAAGACTCCACTTGTGCTACAAAATTCCTGGACAATCTTCGAGAAAGTAGCAATTGACTAGGAGCTCCTTTCCTTCGAGTTCCACACAGTCGGAGTGAGGCAACCTTCTCACAATTTCATAAAGAACATCCTCATCAAGTCCAATCAAATTTGCAAGATTTAAAGACTCCACTTGTGCTACAAAATTCCTGGACAAAAACTCCTTAGGATTATGGTTAAATCATTCAAAAGCATAAAGAGATTTACAATGTCTCTATGAACAAAGTGTCATAGAAAGTAGAGAAGGATGAGAATTTATACAAATTTGCAATCTTCTCTATGCTCTCTTTATTAAGACAAGCTCTGAATAGCTCCCTATCTCCTTTGTTGAAAGCGAAAGGAAGACTATTAATAAGACGCAAATGAGGGAAAAATTCACCAAATGTGAGTCTATGAAGCATGAACTCTGGCCGCAAGTTTCCTGAAGAGTCTTCCTCAATGGTGAAATGCACTCGCCAAACGCCAAATTTCACTCTATTTACCAATCTTAGGGCACACACTAGTTGGATGAATGCGCGGTCTTCCTTAGTGCCCAACAACAAGAGGAAAATGGAATCCACGCGTAGGACCTTCCGTCTTAACTTCACCACCCTCTTGTTATGAGGGAGACGCCTTACTACTTGCTCCTGCAACTCAATTGGTAATAGAGCTAGATCTCTAAGGATTGAACTTTCACTGCACACACATTCCCAGTTAGAACAAATGATCATTTTTTTGTTTCTTGTAACAACTTGGACAAAGAAAAAACAAACATACACACTATTTTGCCGGGCTGCACTTCATTTTAAAATAAAATGAACACATGTACATCAAAAGAAGTGTGGTAGTTGATGAGAGGTAGAATGACAGGGTTTGGTGATGCAAGAATTTCTCCTGCTCTTTGGGCACCAAACATGAACACCATTCGTTGTTGAAAATGGATCTTTCTACTAATTGCAACGTTTATTCTAATGTGTGGAGTAAAATGAAAGGGAAAAACCTCTATTCCTGGGCCATTATCCATGGCCTACGCATGTCCTAATGCTTAAAACAAAACAAAAATATAGACGTCCAAACTAAGGTCGTACCTAATGAGAGGCAAAACAAAAGGATTTACTGAAGCGTTTATCTCGGCCAACCTAAGAGGACCTAAAATTTTACGAATGACACGTTGAAATTGCAACTTAGTACTAACAATTATGTGTACCTTTTGCCTTGCAATGGGAATGAAGGGATCATACAAATCTTCGTGATTCATGCAAACTACTTGACTATGCTAAAGGTTGATTCTACACAAAAATACACAAGCCGTCCTCAGTGGGGGCACCAATTTGAGGCGGTCCGGGGTGGGCAACAAGAAGAGCAACCTCTAGACACCCTTCAAGGCTCCCGTGCTGCTCAATGGGGCTGGGGCACAACACAACACAAACCAAAACAACAAACCCACAGCCAAATCCCAACTACACAAGGGGCACCACCTAGTTTAAGAGCGAACTAGGACGCAAAAGAGGAGAATCGTTAGAGCAACCCACAAACAAGCAAGGAATTTACACTAACCCTAACACCAATGGAACACTCTCACACACTAAAACACGAGAGAGAGAGAGAGAGAGAGAGAGGGAGAGAGATAGTGCTCGGGCTGCTTTGAAACGTATCGGCAATGATCAAGCAAACACAACTATATATTTAAGAAAAAGAGAGAAAGGGGGAGGGGGTGCTTGTTGCATTAATACCTTCTTACAAATCTGTCATGACAAATCAAAGTGAGATTTGTATTTGTTCAACATAGCTTGCGTAAATTTCACCATAATACATCAAAAAAAAAAAAGGCACCCCAATCACTGTCTTAAAGCCAGGGGAGTCCTCTCCACCCTGTCGCCCTCTTACAGTATGTGGGATTTATGGCTAGATTGATGACAACACCAGAGACAAGCTATCAAGAACTTAACAAAAAACACCAAGACACTTACGCATCATTGTTGTCCATTACTTCACGTTGGAAGGGAGACAAAGTATCCAAGCTTAGTCCAAATCCACCCTCCTTGATTCAGCAAATGTTGGGCTTACACTAGTAGGAGAAATGATAGATTTCCTACTCTCAATTGAATGATCACTCTCTCTCTTACAATGGCATAGAGTTACCTTGCTAATCTCCTATTACAACACATGCACATGCATAAGACAATGAGCTTCCACTCAAGAGCTCCTTCTAAAGAGGTTGAGCTTGGCTTCTCAAGCTATAGCATAGTGCTCTTGCTTATGGCTCCCCCCTTTTGTGCTAGCTACACCCTCCTTTTATAGCAATTTTGAAGGCTAGGGTTACTCCTCTAACCATGGTTGGGTTAGATTTTCAGCAATTTATCTAATTTCTTTTGCTTGGAATTATCAAGAAGTTGGTGGGGAAAGAGAGAGGAGAGAAATGGAGGTGATAGGACTTTTCATAGTGGGTTAGTGTTAGTAGAGTTAGTATTAATTTACAAATGGAATTGGATATTTACAATGGGAGTATCCATGTAGGATACAAATACGGAAGAAAAACTCTTAAGAGGTAAGAAAAGGTGGATTTCTTATAAGGTTGATGCTCCAAGTGTCTTGAGTAGGGCCGATTTTGACGCTTGTTGACGGTCCACTAGCTTTGACGGTACATTTTTTCTCCACTCTTGACCTTCCTTGAGAGACAAGGTAATTGAAGCGGAGTAATCAACCACCATGATGCTGTCTTTTAAGAGAAGAGGCTGAATTTTGTGGTTTTTTTGATAGATATGGGTAATTTGGAGGAGGAAAAATGAGACTAGGTGGTCAATTTTGGAATGGAATTGTGTGTGGGAGGTATGAGTTCACCATGGTTTCTCTTATTCTTTAAGGTTGAGGAGAAGGTGAGTAGTGTGCAGAGAGGAGTGGTGAGAGAGATGGGGATGATGAGTGGAGAAGTGTGTGTGAAAGAGGAAAATGATAAAGTGGAAGAGAGAGTGTGGCTGCATAGCATGGGAAAACTGAGGTCCACTAAAAAAATCGTAGCTCACAGCTCGTAGCTCAAAAAAATATGAAAAAAATGGAGGCAAAAGTTTAGCCCACGAGCTACAACTTTTGTTTGTATCACCTTTTCAAATTCAGAGAGCAAGTGAACTTTAAAAATTCAACAAAACCGACCGTTTTTTTCCACTGCAAAGGTCCTTGTGGGGTCCTTCTTTGGATGATTCTTTTGAATACCTCCAAGAGTGAGCCCTCCATAGTGCATGTATGCATGCCACCTACCCTTGACCTTATTTGGTAGGTCTATAATTGAAGATATTGTTGAGATTAGGATATAAGTGAATAGTACAACTAAGAAAATCAAATATTGAGGGGTCTAAAAAATATGTACATGTCAAATATAAATAATATAAGTGGAAAAAATATAAAGGGGTCAAAAAAAATCTCTCTCATTATGAGGCTACCATAAAAAGATAAATATTTTTGGTGTTCTAATTTTTTAGAAAAAAACAAAATAGGTGTAGGAAGGGAAAATTCAAAATAGTGAAAAAATATACACATAAATAAAACTAGTTTTTTTGGATTTTGTTGGGGTGGAGTTACAGCAAATATAAGAGAAGCTTATATGAAAATATTTCTATATGGAATAAAGAGTATGAAAAATGGTAAGAAAAAATTGTGGTAATGGTGAGGCCATGTACAAAGCATAAATAACACACACCTAGGTAGAAATATTTAAATAAATACCAAAATAATTATGAAAAAATCTTTTATTTAGGCCCTATATATAAAGAAATATTTACATACGCATGGGCCATAATATACTTTTATTTTTTTTATTTATTTTTTATTTTTATTTTTTGGCTCAACTAGCCCAATGACTAGCTAATTGAGGGTTTTTTAAGAAGATATGGGAAAAGTCTCGTGACTCACGCACGCCTATGTACAGTGAAATGGTAGGGATAGCCACAGTGTTTGGGTGATTTTGGTAGGGTGAGGTAACTCACTGTGGTAATTACAAAGAGCCAAAAAACGGCTATCATTAGCCCTCACCCTGGATGATGGTATATTCATGTACCATCATAGAGCATCTTTTCCAAAGAGAGTGCTTCAGAGTCCTTGACAAGATCTTTATTGTTTGGCCCCTCAGAATTTTGGTTAGAGTTACACTCATGCTTCATGTAACAATACTTACATGAGACAGTGGCCTTTTGACAGATCTTTGGTAGATCCTTTGGTAGAAGGCGACTCAAATAGGGCTTCAAGCGATAGCCGTTTACCTTCCTGGAGTGCTCTTTCCCATTCAAGTCCATAAGTTGATAGTAACTTGAATTGAAAGCCTTCTTGACTATGTATGGCCCCTGCCATCTTGTTTCAAATTTGGCATCAAAACGATTATCGAGTCGATTGTCATACCTTAGCACCAGATCTCCTTCATTGATGCCTTTGTCCTTTAGTTTCTTGTCAAGCTTCTCCTTCGCCTGCGTAGCTTTCTTCTTGTAGCACTCGTATGCTGCTTCTCTTTTCCACTCAAGCTCAGCTAAGGTAAGAAGTCGATCCATCCATGCTTCTTGATCATCTTGTGCTGATTTGTCATGAAGTCGCTACAAATGGTTGGTATTATCAATTGTCTGTGAGTAAGTAGAATAGAGATTTTTCAGCCTTGCAGTACGCCTGCCTTCGTGCAGTTAACGGGGCATCACCGTCGAGAGCTGTGGTCTTAATAGTGGAGTCCTACGGGGCTTTCCTACGGCTTAACCACTATTGAGCTATTAGAAGCTTGACAGGAGCCGGTGCTGTTTTGGTGTCGAAAGACCCTCTTTTCTATTCCTTGCAATTAATGGTATTTGAGCCGCGGGTACAGTAGCTTGAGTGCTTTTTCTAAAGGGGTAAAGAGGAGTAGCAACTAGGGCTTGAAGTGCCAAAGTACACCTAAAAAGTTTACACCTAAAAGTTGTTAGAATGGCTGACAATAGTAAAGAGAGTGAAATTAATGTTGATAACTTTGATTTTTCTCATGAGCAAGCTACTAATGATGCTTCAATGCTTGTTAACTATCTTGTTTCTAGGCTTCAACAAGCCATGGGCAATCCATATCTCCAAAGTGAAGTGCAACGGCAGCTCCGTGCTCACGGGATTCTCCAAGCTCATCACCATGACGAGAGAACACCTAGGAAGCCTCCTTGTGAGACTACCAAAAGAGGTCTCTCTCCGATTCGGGAAGAAGAAGAGAATCCATATGAAGGGCTCAATAATTTACTTCTTGATGATGCATCTCCTTCCCAAAGGAGAACTCAAGAGCCTCCACCGAAGGAACGAGAAAGAAGCGAGTCTCCCGCCACCTCGGTGGAGATGGCTCCATGAAGACGGCGGGCTAAACGCTCTCCATCACCACCAAAGCGGAGAATACCATCACACTCTTCTCCGCGCCATAATTCAAAGAGGGATGATAAAAAGCAAGAGAAGAAAAAGGCGAGAAAGAGGACACCCTCTTCTCCATCTTCTTCATCCTCTTCCTCTTATGAAAACTATGGTGAAGATGACAAAGATGAAGACAAGAAAAAGGCGAGAAAGAGGTCACCCTCTTCTCCACCTTCTTCAAATTCTTCACCCTCTGAAGAAAGTGATGGTGCAACCTTTGAACCATAAAAAAGAAGAGGCCATAGGAAATCCTATGCCGCATGGAAGAGGTCGTCCAAGTTGAAGAAATTCAAAGAGGGAGGGAAGAGCATCTCTTTCCTTACCTATGATGGTACCTTTGGTGCTACGGACAAAGTCTTGGCCTTTATCCAGCAATTCGATGCGGCGTTTGGAGATGAGGGCTTCACGGAGTCCTCTAAGCTACGCCATGTAGCTATGCATAAGACAATGAGCTTCCACTCAAGAGCTCCTTCTAAAGAGGTTGAGCTTGGCTTCTCAAGCTATAGCATAGTGCTCTTGCTTATGGCTCCCCCCTTTTGTGCTAGCTACACCCTCCTTTTATAGCAATTTTGAAGGCTAGGGTTACTCCTCTAACCATGGTTGGGTTAGATTTTCAGCAATTTATCTAATTTCTTTTGCTTGGAATTATCAAAAAGTTGGTGGGGAAAGAGAGAGGAGAGAAATGGAGGTGATAGGACTTTTCATAGTGGGTTAGTGTTAGTAGAGTTAGTATTAATTTACAAATGGAATTGGATATTTACAATGGGAGTATCCATGTAGGATACAAATAAGGAAGAAAAACTCTTAAGAGGTAAGAAAAGGTGGATTTCTTATAAGGTTGATGCTCCAAGTGTCTTGAGTAGGGCCGATTTTGACGCTTGTTGACGGTCCACTAGCTTTGACGGTACATTTTTTCTCCACTCTTGACCTTCCTTGAGAGACAAGGTAATTGAAGCGGAGTAATCAACCACCATGATGCTGTCTTTTAAGAGAAGATGCTGAATTTTGTGGTTTTTTTGATAGATATGGGTAATTTGGAGGAGGAAAAATGAGACTAGGTGGTCAATTTTGGAATGGAATTGTGTGTGGGAGGTATGAGTTCACCATGGTTTCTCTTATTCTTTAAGGTTGAGGAGAAGGTGAGTAGTGTGCAGAGAGGAGTGGTGAGAGAGATGGGGATGATGAGTGGAGAAGTGTGTGTGAAAGAGGAAAATGATAAAGTGGAAGAGAGAGTGTGGCTGCATAGCATGGGAAAACTGAGGTCCACTAAAAAAATCATAGCTCACAGCTCGTAGCTCAAAAAAATATGAAAAAAATTGAGGCAAAAGTTCAGCACACGAGCTACAACTTTTGTTTGTATCACCTTTTCAAACTCGGAGAGCAAGTGAACTTTAAAAATTCAGCAAAACCGACCGTTTTTTTCCACTGCAAAGGTCCTTGTGGGGTCCTTCTTTGGATGATTCTTTTGAATACCTCCAAGAGTGAGCCCTCCATAGTGCATGTATGCATGCCACCTACCCTTGACCTTATTTGGTAGGTCTATAATTGAAGATATTGTTGAGATTAGGATATAAGTGAATAGTACAACTAAGAAAATCAAATATTGAGGGGTCTAAAAAATATGTACATGTCAAATATAAATAATATAAGTGGAAAAAATATAAAGGGGTCAAAAAAAATCTCTCTCATTATGAGGCTACCATAAAAAGATAAATATTTTTGGTGTTCTAATTTTTTAGAAAAAAACAAAATAGGTGTAGGAAGGGAAAATTCAAAATAGTGAAAAAATATACACATAAATAAAACTAGTTTTTTTGGATTTTGTTGGGGTGGAGTTACACCAAATATAAGAGAAGCTTACATGAAAATATTTCTATATGGAATAAGGAGTATGAAAAATGGTAAGACAAAATTGTGGTAATGGTGAGGCAATGTACAGAGCATAAATAACACACACCTAGGTAGAAATATTTAAATAAATACCAAAATAATTATGAAAAAATCTTTTATTTAGGCCCTATATATAAAGAAATATTTACATACGCATGGGCCATAATATACTTTTATTTTTTTTATTTATTTTTTATTTTTATTTTTTGGCTCAACTAGCCCAATGACTAGCTAATTGAGGGTTTTTTAAGAAGATATGGGAAAAGTCTCATGACTCACGCACGCCTATGTACAGTGAAATGGTAGGGATAGCCACAGTGTTTGGGTGATTTTGGTAGGGTGAGGTAACTCTCTGTGGTAATTACAAAGAGCCAAAAAACGGCTATCATTAGCCCTCACCCTGGATGATGGTATATTCATGTACCATCATAGAGCATCTTTTCCAAAGAGAGTGCTTCAGAGTCCTTGACAAGATCTTTATTGTTTGGCCCCTCAGAATTTTGGCTAGAGTTACACTCATGCTTCATGTAACAATACTTACATGAGACAGTGGCCTTTTGACAGATCTTTGGTAGATCCTTTGGTAGAAGGCGACTCAAATAGGGCTTCAAGCGATAGCCGTTTACCTTCCTGGAGTGCTCTTTCCCATTCAAGTCCATAAGTTGATAGTAACTTGAATTGAAAGCCTTCTTGACTATGTATGGCCCCTGCCATCTTGTTTCAAATTTGGCATCAAAACGATTATCGAGTCGATTGTCATACCTTAGCACCAGATCTCCTTCATTGAGGCCTTTGTCCTTTAGTTTCTTGTCAAGCTTCTCCTTCGCCTGCGTAGCTTTCTTCTTGTAGCACTCGTATGCTGCTTCTCTTTTCCACTCAAGCTCAGCTAAGGTAAGAAGTCGATCCATCCATGCTTCTTGATCATCTTGTGCTGATTTGTCATGAAGTCGCTACAAATGGTTGGTATTATTAATTGTCTGTGAGTAAGTAGAATAGAGATTTTTCAGCCTTGCAGTACGCCTGCCTTCGTGCAGTTAACGGGGCATCACCGTCGAGAGCTGTGGTCTTAATAGTGGAGTCCTACGGGGCTTTCCTACGGCTTAACCACTATTGAGCTATTAGAAGCTTGACAGGAGCCGGTGCTGTTTTGGTGTCGAAAGACCCTCTTTTCTATTCCTTGCAATTAATGGTATTCGAGCCGCGGGTACAGTAGCTTGAGTGCTTTTTCTAAAGGGGTAAAGAGGAGTAGCAACTAGGGCTTGAAGTGCCAAAGTACACCTAAAAAGTTTACACCTAAAAGTTGTTAGAATGGCTGACAATAGTAAAGAGAGTGAAATTAATGTTGATAACTTTGATTTTTCTCATGAGCAAGCTACTAATGATGCTTCAATGCTTGTTAACTATCTTGTTTCTAGGCTTCAACAAGCCATGGGCAATCCATATCTCCAAAGTGAAGTGCAACGGCAGCTCCGTGCTCACGGGATTCTCCAAGCTCATCACCATGACGAGAGAACACCTAGGAAGCCTCCTTGTGAGACTACCAAAAGAGGTCTCTCTCCGATTCGGGAAGAAGAAGAGAATCCATATGAAGGGCTCAATAATTTACTTCTTGATGATGCATCTCCTTCCCAAAGGAGAACTCAAGAGCCTCCACCGAAGGAACGAGAAAGAAGCGAGTCTCCCGCCACCTCGGCGGAGATGGCTCCACGAAGACGGCGGGCTAAACGCTCTCCATCACCACCAAAGCGGAGAATACCATCACACTCTTCTCCTCGCCATAATTCAAAGAGGGATGATAAAAAGCAAGAGAAGAAAAAGGCGAGAAAGAGGACACCCTCTTCTCCATCTTCTTCATCCTCTTCCTCTTATGAAAACTATGGTGAAGATGACAAAGATGAAGACAAGAAAAAGGCGAGAAAGAGGTCACCCTCTTCTCCACCTTCTTCAAATTCTTCACCCTCTGAAGAAAGTGATGGTGCAACCTTTGAACCATAAAAAAGAAGAGGCCATAGGAAATCCTATGCCGCATGGAAGAGGTCGTCCAAGTTGAAGAAATTCAAAGAGGGAGGGAAGAGCATCTCTTTCCTTACCTATGATGGTACCTTTGGTGCTACGGACAAAGTCTTGGCCTTTATCCAGCAATTCGATGCGGCATTTGGAGATGAGGGCTTCACGGAGTCCTCTAAGCTACGCCATGTAGCTATGCACTTTCAAAAGTCCGCCAGACAATGGTGGTCTAGCCTACGAGCCAATGGTGAATCTCCACGAACATGGAAGGCTTTAAGAGCTTCCATTATGAAGCAATTTTTGGCCACCGATGCCAAAGACAAAGTACTCACCGAATGGCGAAGCTTAAAGCTCTCTCCCAATGAATCCATCCACAAATATGAAGACAAGTTTTGGGACCTACAACTCAAAGCCACTGTTTTCAAAAGGTTGGATTTTGGAGAGCAAAAGCAACAATTTTGTGCGGGCTTAACCGAAGAAATGGCGGAGTATGTCAACTCCCAAAGACCACGTACCATATCGGCGGTAATACACCACACTATGGTCGCCTCTCGAATCAATTTCCAAATGGGGGCAAAAAGAAATAATAAGCCCCCGGAAAACAAGGGTTCCATTGAGCCTAAGGGGAAGGACAATGTCCAAAAGTCTCCTAAGGGCAACTCCAACAAAGCTAAAGAGAAGGGAGTTTACAAAGGTAAGAATAAACTCTCTCCTGAAGAGCTTGAGCGTTATCGTAAGGATAACCGGTGTTTCAAGTGCGGCGAACAAGGGCATGCGTACCGCGCTTGTCCCCAAAAGAACAACCGCCAAGATCCTCCTAGAGCTTCCTTGGTTGAAATCCAAGAGGAGGAGACTCACCAAACTCACCACAAAGGATCTCCTCTATGCCATGCTTGGGGAAAGGTAAGAGAACATGATGCTTTTATTCTCTTTGACCTTGGTTCTACTCACAATTTTATATCTATAGAGTTGGCCACCAAGCTAGGAATACAATCTTACGAGATGGGAGATGTCCTACCCGCAGACAGTGCCTTCAAGGGGCAAGAAGCTTCAGTCACTCCCTTAATTGGGAAATTGAGGCTTCATGTCCAAGGCTATGTGGACAAAGAGGACTTCTTTATCTCTCCTCTCAAGCATGAGGATGTAATCCTAGGGGCACCATGGTTTGACCGCCTGGCTGCCGATGTTAAATTTCCTGAAAGGAGAATCTCCTTTAAGTTCAGGGAAAAAGACATGTATATAGATGCTAAGGAAATGGGTAACACCATCCCCATTGTACATACACCATCTTTCAATAAGTCAATAAAGAGCTCTATTTCCGTGTACATGATTTTTGTTAAAGATTCTCAAAATGAACCTAATGCTTTAACAAAAGAAAATAAAAGCAACCAAAAGGAATTTGACTTATCCAATTTTCTCAAGGGGTTTCAAGATGTTTTTATTGACGACATCCCTTGTGAGCTACCTCCTAAACGAGGTAATGATGTCCATGCAATTGAACTTCTTCCAGGAAGTTCACCACCTAATAAACCTCCTTATAGAGTTTCTCAAGCTCAACAAGAGGAGATTATGCGGCAAGTGCATGAGTTAGTTGAGAAGGGTATGGTTAGGCCAAGCTCATCTGCATTTTGCTCACCTGTGCTATTAGTGCAAAAGAAAGACGGCACATATCGTATGTGTGTCGACTATAGAGCACTAAATAGGATCACTATCAAGAATAGGTTTCCCGTTCCACGGGTAGAAGACCTATTTGATAAGCTACAAGGATCGACCTACTTCAGTAGGATTGACCAAAAAAGTGGCTATCATCAAATAAGGATAGTTGATCAAGACATTGTAAAGACCGCATTTCGTACTACATTTGGTCTTTACGAATACATTGTCATGCCTTTTGGCTTGACCAATGCACCAGCCACATTCAACCGCTTGATGGAGAAGCTGTTCAGGCCTCATCGAACCTTCACTAGAGTGTTCTTTGATGATATTATCATCTACTCTAATTCATTGGAGGAACACAAGCAACACCTCCAGGTAATATTTCAAGTTTTAAGAGAGAATAAACTTTATGTTAATCGAAAGAAAAGTGAATTTTTCTTACAAGAGATTCAGTATTTAGGTCACATTATCTCTCAAGATGGCATCCAAATGGATCCATCCAAGTTAGAGGTAATAAAAGGATGGCCTAAACCAAGGAATCTTCATGAACTAAGAAGCTTCATAGGTATGTGTGCATACTATAGACGCTTCATAGAAAATTTCTCACAAATTGCGGGACCATTACATGACCTAACAAAGAAAAGCGTTAGGTATACATGGTCTGCTAAGGAGAACAATGCTTTCGAAAAGCTTAAAGAGAAGCTTATCTCTCAACCTGTGCTTACACTACCGGATCTCTCAAAACCATTTGAGGTCCAATGTGATGCCTGTGGTGATTGCCTTGGAGCTGTTTTGCTCCAAGAAGGGCACGCCATAGGCTATGAGAGTCGAAGGCTCGATCCTGTTGAGCAAGCTCTAGGCATATACGAAAAGGAACTCCTTGCAGTTCTACATGCCTTAGACTCATGGAAGCACTATTTATTGGGGACTCCTTTCATTCTGCGAACGGATCACCAAAGTCTTAAGTACTTCATGACGCAGACCAAGCTCTCCGACAAACAAATGAGGTGGGCAAATTTCCTTTCGCTATTTCATTTTCATATTACTCACCTTGCTGGCAAGCATAATCAAGTAGCTGATGCACTCTCAAGACGGCCGAGAGTGAATGCGGTTTCCATAGCAACTCACAATGATCTATCTTCAATGATAGATGAGTATGCTATTGATCCCGATTTTAGAGATGTGATTTCAGCCCTTGCATTAGGGAAGAAAGAAGAACCATTTACTTTACAAGATGGTTATCTTCTCTATGGAAATAGACTATGCGTTACTAACTCCCTGCGTGAGAAAGTAATGTATGAATCTCATGCTCCCCCGTATGCGGGGCATAGAGGGATTCAATCTACCTTAAAGGGAATTGAAACATATTTCTATTGGCCTACCATGAAAGTGAACATACAAGAGTATGTTTCCAAATGTGTGGTATGCCAAAAGACAAAATTTGATAGAGGGAAGCAACCTGGATTGCTTCAACCCTTGTGAATCCCTAATTCACCATGGGAGAGCATATCCATGGATTTTATCTTTGGATTGCCTAAGTCTATCCATGGGAATACGTCGGGAATATGGACGATAGTAGACAGGTTCAGTAAACAAGCTCATTTTATACCTGTCAAAAAGACTATCAAATCCCATCAAATGGCAACCCTCTTCATTTCACAAATTTTCAAATACCATGGCTTGCCAATGTCCATAGTGTCGGATAGAGATCCTAGAATGACCAGTAATTTCTGGAAGGGTCTCTTTGAGAATTTAGGAACAAGGCTAAACTTCTCTTCGGCCTATCATCCACAAACTGATGGCCAAAGTGAAATAGCTAACCTAACCATTCTCGATCTACTAAAAGCCTATGTAACGGAAGTAGATCAAAGATCCCAATGGGATAAGTACTTACCCTTAGTGGAGTATGCTTACAATAACACTGTACATACTTCCACGGGAAAAGCACCTTTCGAGGTAATTGAGGGAAGATCAAAAAGTCCCTTGCTACTTAAGGTACATGGTAAGATCTTCGCTGCAGATGAGTATAGCCGAGACCTACAAGAATCTTTTCAAAAGATTAAGGATGCTATCTCTATCTCAGAGCAAAGGCAAAAGGCTGCTGCTGACAAGCACAGAAGAGCCCAAGCCTTTAAAGAAAACGATTGGGTCTTGTTAAAGTTTCCCAAGGCTCGATTGAGTCACACGACGGGCAAGAATCCTACGGGCCACCAAAAGTACTATGCTAAACTAGCAAAAAGGTACTATGGTCCCTTTCAGATTCTTAGGCCAATCAATGAGATGGCCTATCAACTCAAGTTGCCCAATCATTGGCTCATACACAATGCTTTTCATGTGAGCCTATTAAAGCCTTACAAAGGAGAGCCACCTCAAGAACCAACTATTGAAGACCCACCGGAGATCGAGGACCAAGAAGAGGTTTTGCAACCTGAGTCCATTCTCCGACATGAAGAGAAGGTACTAAGAGGCGGTAAGACTATCCGACGATATCTTATTAAGTTTAAGAATTATCCTTTTGAAGATGCTAGATGGATGCAAGGCATACAATTAAAGGATAACCTAAACCTTGTCAATGCTTACAATGCTTCCCAAGAGTAAGCAAATGTACAAAATGTTAAAAATGAACAAAATTTTTGTCTTATAAGACTCTCTTTTTCTTTATTTGTGTACAAAAATGAAGTAGTATGCATGCTTAGATCAAGTTTGTGGAGACGACGTCTCCCAAACACCAAGTAGAGCTTGTCACTCTACTATGGAAGATTGATAGCACTAATGTGCAGACATGCTTGCGGCAGCCTCAGGCTCTCAAGCGCCAAATGGACTAGTCATCCATTGTGGAATGATGTCGTAGGGTAACATAGGGATCCTCTACCCGCTAAGAAAAGGACTCATGAACATGCTTTATCTTCTCTACACCATAGTCGAGGACGACTATGATTTCAAGAGAGAGGTAATGTCATAATAATCAATATCTAATTCTCCTAAATGATTTTCTCATATTAAACTGATCATTTAATGTGGGGAAGGCCAAGGGGGAAAAGGCTAGAATATTGGTTAAGCTAGCAGACCGGCCACAATTGGGATCCAAAGGAGGGAAAATAGGGATCCAAAGGGGGGGCCATCTGCAAAAGAGCCATGTGCAACAATGGGCTAAAAAGACCCTAAGGTTCAGCCCATTAAGACTTCCAAAATGCTAAGGTTCCAAAATTCAAAGGTTGTGTCCAAAGGTCAACCCTAGGGAAAATTGGATGCTTTGTGTGTGCCCTAAAAGTCTTTGCACATCCGTACATGGGAGGGGGCGAGCCCTAAAGGTAGGGGATGAGAGAGAAAGCCACACACACACACACACACACAGGCTCCCTTTACACAAAGGGAATGAGGGACACATGTCAGCTCCCTAGGCCAGATGCCCACAAGGTGTGCCCAATTCCTATTGGAAGACCCTTGAAGTGGACCAATGAGAATTAAGCTAGAGTAAATCTAGTTTAATTAATTTAAAAACATTTAATAATAGAAACCAATGAGAATTAAGTCTCCTAGAAGACTATTGGGCAGTCTCCCAAGGGGTCCAATGAGCATTCAGGAGCCCAATGTCTTGCCTGATTCCTATTGGCCAGGAGGCAAAGGGGTCCAATGAGAGTTTAGTTTAATTATTTAATTACCTAAAGCTCTCACAAAAGGGGAAAGGGGGACACATGTCAGAAGGCTATCACTTATGCTGCTTAACACCCATTGGCTTGACTTGGGGAGGTCCAATGAGGCAAAAGCCAGACCAATTTAGCAGGAAGGGCTCGCCCAAGAGAGAGAGAGGGGGCTGATTTTTGCTTGGCATTGACACACACACACTCACACTTGACCATGTGTGAAGAAAGAATACTCTATCTCCTCCCAAGCTTTAATGGAGAGTTCATCACCTACTCCAAGCTTGTGAGATAGAAGCCTACATCAACACTCTCTTGGCATGTGGATGCAAATCCAACCAAGATCCAAGCTTCCATGCATGCTCATCTTCTCTACCAAGCTAATTACTAAGCTAAGCTACGCTAATATGAGTGATTATGTGAGGAGATGTACATCTTTCTCGTAAGATACTCCTTCTTCCTCTCAATCTACTCTCATACCCTGCTAGCTCTCACCATCTTCGAAGGTGTGTGAGGTCTTGGGTCTGAGAACGGTGATAATTCAAGTTGTGTTTGATTAAGTGTTTTGCTTAGTGCATGAAGCTTCCATCTTCATTGCACTAGCTAGTCTTGAAGGAACACAAAGAATTGTATGGTACAGTGTCTCTCTTGATGGGAGAAACCATAATACAAAGCCTTTTGGAGGGGGGACCGGCTCCATGCAAATCCGGTCCTCAACTGTTGTCAATAGCTTAATTTCTCTCTCTTTTGAAAGTATTGTCGATGCTATCTAACTAGGTGTTATGCTTTTTGTTGCTCTCTCCACCCAAGCACTCTTGTAATTCTCATTAGGAATCTATTCTAATGAAATGCCCACTATGTTCATGCTGATTTCCGCTACACATAAGTTATTAGGCCATTAAATGTTACACCTCTCAAATGTTACACCCCTAATGGGCACCCCATTCTCCCCTTATACCCCCCATTTCCTCCTTTCCCCTTCTCATGTGGAATAATCTCAGTGCCACATGATATCCTCCTCTTGCACTTCTCCAAGTCCTTCTCTCTCTGCAGAGAATTTCCAGCTTGACCCCTTCTCGGGACCAATTTCCCAAGTGCATAATGCACCGCTCCGGCCACCAGATGCGACGCCGTAAAGCACGGCTCGGAGCCCATTTCTTCAGCTATCTCCAAAAATAAAAAGTCTCAACATTTCTAATTTTAGATTATAAACTTAGCCTAGTTGCCTTTGTCGCATGCATTTGCAATCACTTTCTAAGTCGAGACCGCCCAATTCAAACGCACATAACTGATGATGTACAAGCCTGATTCACAAGCTATAAAGCACAACTGAAAATACTTATCAAAACCATGTTTTGGGGACTTGAACAACCCAAAACACTAGTACCCAAGCCCGACAAAACCAAACTTTTGTATAGGTGCTAGGGAAGTTATGGCAAAAAGTATCTCTCTCTCTCTCTCTCTCTCTCTCTCTCTTTTCTTAGCAAGCTAATGTAAGTATTCACCTTGTTTTTCTAAACATTCAACCGGCCTTTCAAGGGTTGTCTAATAGTCCCCCGTAAGGGAGCACTACGTAAAACTAGTCTATCATTTTATGAATACACAACAGAGACATTCATTCTAGTCACATGCAACTTTGGTTCGCACATGGAGGTTGCCTTCACGAAGCGTGGGTAGTGTCAACTCCGCAACCGATAAAGAGGAGGAAGATTGTCCAGAGTGGGGCTCAACCTCTAGAGAAGACAATGGAAGTGATGTTGGAAATGGTCACCATGAACTATCTATTATAGCACCTTTGTTATAAAAGTTGCAGCATGCTCTAAGGCATTTGATGCATGTGCTCAGTAACTTGTGCAACTATGCCAATTTTGGCATGGTTGGAAAACCCATGCATGGTTCTACTATGCTTAAAGGTTTTCCTTGCGTGACAAAGACGAAAGCATAGTCATGAGAGAAAGGAATTGATAAGCATACCTAGGTCTTATGAATTGACTTGTTGATACTTGAAGAAGGCAATTCGTAGTGAACTTGTTAAGGTTTAGTGAAAAACGTGGCGTCCTGTGTCTCTCACCACACAGCCACTCATCATCAATTTTGTCATCATCATCATATGTTTGCGTAGTTCTTCAACGAGGCTTTCCAACTCTTCCGAGATTTCAAATGAAGCCCTTCTCCAACTCTTCCGATTTCTAGACGTAGTACAGAATACGTATTCATTACCAAGTCCAGGAAATTGGAATTTCCGCCTCTTAACACCCGAGCAGCAGCTCTGTAAGCCACAGAAAATTGATTCTCTCGCTGAGTCTGTATGGAGCCTCTCTCCGTCGCCAACGACGTTCAAGTCCGCACCTTATCACTGCTGCACTATTCTGAATGGCTGCTTCTCATTGCCATCTCCGCAATATCTGTTGTCCTTCTCCAAAACGCTCTCAGTAGCTGCCGGGCAGCTTCAGTAAAATGGCCGCCCGGACCTCCCGCCTGGCCCATCATCGGCCACCTGCATCTTCTCGGCCATCTTCCCCACCAGTCCCTCTGCAAGCTCGCCCAAACCTATGGCCCCTTACTGGGCCTCCGCTTAGGGGGCGTTCCCGTGATTGTGGCATCCTCGCCCCAAATGGCCAAGGAGATATTGCAGACCCACGATGCCGCCCTGGCGTATCGCCCTCGCAGTGCTGCGGCCGTTCACCTGTGCTTTGAAAGCAGCGATGTGGCGTACGCCCCGCTGGGTCCCTATTGGAAGTTTTTGCGGCAGGTGTATGCGACCGAGCTCTTTAGCCCCAAGAAAATGGATGCGTTCAGGTATGTGAGGGAGGGCGAGGTGCGTGGGCTCGCGCGGGCGGTACTGCTGCGCTGCGGCGAGCATGGGGCCCCAGTGGAGGTGCGGGGGAGCCTGGTGATGGCGTCAAATAACATAATCTGCAGGATGGCGATGGGGAAGAAGCTTGAGGACGTGCGTGCAGGCGCCGGGGAGGAGGTGGAAAGCTTGCATAACCTCATAAAGGATCTGCTTCATTTGGTGGGCGTTTTCTACTTGGGTGACTACGTTCCTTGGCTTGCTTGGCTGGACCCCCATGGCTATTTGAAGCGCATGAGGATCACCGCTCAGCGGATCCATGCTTTGCTCCAGGGCGTGATAGACGAGAGACGGCAACATAATAATAAGAGAGTTGGTGCCGAGGTAAAGGGGCCTGACGACTTGCTGGATGTTCTGTTGGCTGCTTCTTGTACCAACGTGAATAATAAGGAAGTTCCCATGACTGAGAAGCACATCATGGCAGCAATCCAGGTTTGTCAGATTCCAGACTCGTTTTGTCAGATTGCTCTGTGAATTGCACGAGTGATTTTGTATTTTTCATCAAACTTTGTACGGCCTTGTTGGCCTGCTAAAAGCCTTAGGCTGTAGTCACGTGAGGCTCAGTTTCGTTGATTAGCTCTGACACGTTGCAGACGAGCTTTGTAACGTAACTATGCCTAAAAAGGCATAGTTACAAAACTATGCCCGATCGCCTCGGTCATTCTCTCTCCTGCTTGTGCCGTGCTCTCCCTCTCTCTACCTACTGCTCTAGGTCTCAGCTCAGAGCTTTTGTTAGAAGGTTGCCAGGCTTACAGATAACTAAGCCGCGTGTGACCACGCCTTTAGCACCCAAAAGGCGAAGGTAGTTCAATTTTCTTTGTAAGACAAGTGTCCCTAAGGGGCTCAAAATACTTGTGAATAGAAAGCTATTCTTCAAAACTTGCATTTACTTTTTTGGCATGCTTGAAAAAGACTTTATAGAACTAAAGATTAAATGATATAATTATAGGAGTTTGATCCCATGATGTGAGGTCATTGTTCGAGGAAGGTGTGTTTGAACATCTTGCAAATTCAAAAATTTCTACTAATATTTCTAGTTTGCATCTTAATAAGGAGGAAACTCGCTGCTTAAGCAAAAAGACTTTCTCCAACATTCTGTGAGGTATTGATAAAGGGGCCTTTCAGTTAAGGGTTTTAAAAAAAATCATTTCACTAAATTGTTTGATAATTTTCTATGCTTATTAAATTTATTTATTTATTTATTACAAAAATATTAAAATATTCTTTTATTTTAATTCTTCATGTGTTTTTTTCTTTTATTTTTATTTTGTTTCAAAATGTTAATGTACAATGTACATCCTTTACCTTATTATTTAGGTAGGGACCTTTGCAATATATAAACCATTTGTGAGGTAGGTGTGACCCGTTTTGAAAAAAAAATTGAGCGAAGAATCTTCAGAGGACTCCATTAGCAAGCCTAGTGAAGTTGGAGGGAAATGGTGACGCGATAGGCATGAGCTGATGACGAGTAGATAAGCAGAGCATAGCCACGCAAAGTGCCTAGAGACTCCTTATTTTTTTAATTATACAGGTTAGGTTTTAAGAGCAGCGTAGTGATCTTGGTGGTGTGGTTGCAGGAGGCTACCAAAAATTTTAACTTCAAGGGTCCAAGCTCGACTCCGTCTACTTGCTTTTATAAAGTTAAGAGAGCAATCGCCTTTGTCGAGAGAATTTCCTCGAGAGGAATCTTGGAATGAAATGAATAAAATCACGAGTTACGAGCGGATAGTAGTAGGAGTAATAAAATCACAAACCATTTGTGAGGTAGGGGCTATCAGCTGTGTAAGAAAATTAAAAAATGACCGTTGATGAGAAAATGTCTGAGGATATTTAGAGGTAGAGGAGTGAGAAGGGGGAGGCAAGCCACGTGGAGGCCATGCCTCCCAACTAGGGATCTCTCTCTCAGTCTCTCTCTCTCTCTCTCTCTCTCTCTCTCTCATCATAGAGCAGAGGTACGGGATGCTTCATAAAGCATAGCCGAATAGAATCCCCCCCCCCCCCCTTCCCCCCTTCTCTCTCTTGTCGCATCTCTCTCTCTCGTTCGTGGGGGAAGCTTAGGTGTAAGCTCACAAGGAAGGTAGATTTGTAGGCTTGCAGGGATGCCTCGAGAGGTAGGGAAGGGCAACATGTAGTTGGGAGAAGGTTTTGGAGACACGAGCAGGAGGTGAGGACTAGGCAATGAAGGCAGAGGGTATCTTGAAGGCATCTTTCAATTAATGTATTTTCTTTTAGGCGAGTCATTAGGAGTCACTTTTTAAAAATAGATAATATAATCTGTTATTTCAAAACATAACAAAATACCATATGATTATAAGCACTTATTTAAACTTAATGTCGCTCATTCCCCCTTAACTTAGTAGGCCTTAGTGCCTCTTCACCTTGTTTCTCGAGAGTGTGGAGGTGGTTGAAGGACCCCCTTCATTTTCTTTTGAGACATTTTAGATGAAAGGGCCCTTCACTCTTGTGGAGGTCTATGAGACAAGGATTATTTTTTTTAAAACCCCGGGGTTGTGTTTACCCACCCCTCCATGCATCGATGTCGATGTCTAAGCCTTGTCCTGCCGCTACCACGCAAGATTGTCCCCCTCTTATTCCCCTTTTCCATTTAAACAAATTAACAAAGGAAAAGTTTTTACTTTTCTTTTCTCTTTCTCTTAACCCAAGGATCTTTCTAGATTCCTATTAAAGAGACATGGGTACAGACCTACTAGCACCTTTAGAGGGTATCCAGTACACACGAGAATGCAATATTTATGTGAGAGGAAAGTGTGAACAACAAAAGTCTACGTACAAATGTCCAGAGAGCGTAGCTCAGTTGGGTAGGCATTGTGATTTAGTTTCAAGGTTGAAGGCTTGAGGCCAGTGTTCGGGAAAAGTGTGCCTCAACTTAGCATTGAGCCGGTTGCAAAATCAAAGTAGCCAGTTGAGGGAAGGGCAAGAAGGAGAAAATTCCGGTTAAAATACATGAAAATAGTGTAATTTTGCAAAAATATTGGCTAGTATTGTAAAATTTTCGATTCAAATTTGTCTTGGAGGGATTTTTGTATGTTTGTGAAAATGAATTTTCTCGAACACTGCTTGAGGCTCACGAGTTATGCTCAATGGGTGTTAGGTGCTCCTCACGTGAGGAGGATAAATTGTAAGAGAAACAAGATTTGATGTTTGATGGGATATAACTCTACTCTTTTGAGGTGCAATTAGTGGAGGAGAGGAGGTACAAGATTTAACAGTCCCCCCTCTCTGCAGAGTTCCACTCCCCTCCTTACCAGCTTACCAGCTTCTTTGATAAGAAAGTTTTCCCCATGGTTGGCCCCTTTGTGGGTGCAATTGTACAACAATGTTTGATTGTAAAGACACAGGTATTATAAATTTTTTCTTGCATAGGCCCTCCAAAGCTTGAAAATATCATTATGTTATTATTGTTAATGGATTAGTGACTACCTATTAATTTTCAAAGTGGTTCATGTCCATTCAGAGCAGCCTAATATATATTTATGTTTTTCCAAAATAAGCGCCTACAGATTTAGGAAAGCACTTTATGGGCTTAAGCAAGCAATGAGGCATGAGCGGATAGGAAGTGGAGTTTGGAAGATGGTATTGAGTTTGAGGAAGTGATATCAAGCTTAAGCCCAACACATGGCACACTTGTCATCTTGCCTACATTTATCATTTGCACAAAGTATGTGGCCTCCCTTTCTTTTAGGAAATGGTCAGTCAATGACCACTCCCTACACCATCATGATTCTTCCCATGTAATACCTATTTATACTTGTGTAGCTCTGTCCCTGGATTTTTCCAGTGAATATGCCGTTCTTTGGACGTAAAACAGGTCACGCTTTTACTGTGGGACACGAGAGTCTGTACAGTCAAGACATGCGTGCGAGAGAGAGAGAGAGAGAGAGCGAGAGAGCGAGAGAGCGAGAGGCGATGCCCATAGAACTCAAACTGGTGGCCCAAAACTGTTGGGGGCTGCGTTTGTTAATTTAGAAGTAGCGAATCCATGATTGCCAAGTGGAGAAATATGATACACCAAAGAAATATCAATGACTCACAAGTGGAGAAAAAAAACTCTTTAGCCCCAAGAAGATGGCATCGGGGCTCGCGTGGAGTATTTGCGGTGTGGCAGTGAGAGGTAGTGGAGGTGTGGGGAAGCCTAGTGACTACCCCGAGTAACACCATTTGTGGGATGGTGATTGGTAAAAAGCTTGAGGATGTGCGTGTAGGCACAGGGGATGAGGTGGGCGGAAGTTTGCATAGCCTTATAATGGATGTACTTCATTTATTGGGCATTTTCTAGTGGGTTGACTACATTCCTTGCGTTGCTTGGATGGACCCCAAAGAGTATTTGGAGCCCAATACCAAGACCACCAACTAGCGGACCCAAGCTTTGCTCTAGGACATGACGAATGAGAGACGATAATAGCATAATAAGAATAGTGTCGATGATGAGGAGAAGGAGACTCATGACTTGTTGGATGTTGTATTGGCTTCCTCTCACACCAACGTAAATAATAAGGATGTTCCCATAAGTAACCAATGCATTCTGGTCATAATTGTGATCATTATTCTAGACTTCTCTCGTTAAGGTTTTTGGTTTGTCTGATTGAGTGATTGCTATGTATTGTACAAGTGATGTGCATTTTTACGTTGGGTTTTGTTCAATTTGCATTGGTATGTAGAATGCATCATATATTGTGAGAGAGGAAAGTGAGACCAACAACACCTACAAATTTGCTAATAAGTGACTAGCTATTGTCATTATCAAAGAGGTTCATTTGCTGCATTTAATTTATGTGCCCCCAAAGTTGGAAATACTTTCTCTCTTTTGATTTGTGATTTTGAAGTTTGGATTTTTTCTAGTGATTGTATTGACTGATAAGAGGAGATTAATATGGGCAGCTTTGTAGTCATTCTAGTTTATGAACTTCTAGCAATTCCAACAGATCAATAGCAATGCATATACAATGTTATCGTTCATTGATTTTACACTTACTAGCTGGCAAAGGCTTGTGCTCCTTTGTTGGAGCTTTCATAAGGAGATGACTGCAAACTTGTAATTTTTATTGTCTAACATTCATATCATTTTCTTTTTCTAGGACGTGTTCATTGGAGGCTCCCACTCATCCGCTGTAACGGTGGAATGGGCTTTGGCTGAACTCATAAACCATCCAAAGGTAATGAAAAAACTTCATGAGGAGTTGGACAATGTGATTGGAAAGGGAAGGCTTGTTGAAGAGAGTGACATTCCAAATCTAACCTATCTTGAATATGTGGTCAAAGAGAGCATGCGTTTGCATCCAATTGCACCGTTTTTAGTTCCACGTGAAGCCAAGCAAGAATGTATCATTGGAGGTTTTAAAATTTGTCGTGGTACTCACATATATGTCAATACTTGGGCCATTGGTAGGGATTCTTCTACATGGGAAGAACCTCTTGAATTTCTCCCAGAAAGGTTTTTAAAGAAGAATATTGATTTAAGGGGCCAACATTTTGATTTCTTGCCTTTTGGAATGGGACGAAGAAGATGCCCTGGGTGGGCTTTGGGCATCTCCAATGTTTGTCTCATGCTTGCAACGTTGGTTCAAGCTTTCACATGGCATTGTACCATAAGTGAAACAAGTCAAGGAATCCTTGATATGTCTGAGAAGTTTGGATTAACTGTTGACATGGAAAAACGTTTAGAAGCTATTGCCACACCTAGACTGCCTCTACATCTATACTAAGTAACTAGGCACAGGCACAAAAGATGATTGCTAAGACCCTCCTTAGTATGAATTCCAATTCAGGTAGCAATGCCTATAACCTTTTAGTTATGAGAAAAGTTTTATGAGTAACACCTTATGATTATTGGGGACTTGTTCTTTGTTATGATTTTCATATATCAATATCAACTTTGACTTGGAATAATATTTGGACTTTGTGATTGTATTCCTTGATTCAAATTTATTATTGTTTTGAGAGGGAGTGTAAGGTGACCTATCTAAACTTTAGATGAGCTATGTACATTGTTAAAACATTGATTGGATTGGGCATCTTTCAAGATTTGAAAGAAAACTATTGAGTATCACGATATATTAAAATGCACTTAGTTTGACACTAATAACTGGTGTTGCTTCTTGTTGGGTTGTATCTTGAACACTAGAGGTGAATAATCTTTTGCATTTCTTCTAGTTGCTTGTGATAGTTAAGTGCCATTTCTATCCATTGTTGTTTGCTATCATGCGCTTCAGTTAGATTCTTTATCACACACTTGACATTATTTTCTTCACCATATTTTTAAAATTTACTAGCCCCAATTTCCATTGTGGGACTAGTTAGCTTTCTATTAGCTCACTCATTGTCTCTCTCCTACATGTACTTAGGCCAATACATCATATTCATAGATGGATATAGTGTTTTTTATGGCTCCATAATCCAAACTCTAAGATATGGCCTTGTAGGAAGGTTACATTTTCTCTTAAGTTTGCTCAAACACCTCTTTATGGGGTTCTTTGAGTCTTAGCTTCATGGTCAACTTCTTATAACGCGTACAATCTAGTTGTGAAATTGAAATATTTTACTATGGAAGTCACAAATGCTACACATATACCAATTGGATATCCCTTGGAAAGTTTCTCCATGGATTAATGAGAATCACATCAATATGTTGGGTGCAAGCATGGAACACTAGGTTCCCCACAGACATCAATGCACTTGGATTGCCATGGAAGATAGTTAGGAAAATCTTTGGTGCAACATCTAAGATAACAATAGAGTATTTGAGCCAAAACATTTTGCCATAACTTTAAAAGCTATCCTATACACAATTTTGTAACTAGAAACAACCTCCATAGGGTTGCTTTCTCACTAGTGTACGACCACTGTAGTATAACGTTCACAATTGACTATGTAAAATGTTAATCCAACGAATGGGGAAGCTAACCATGCTAACCTAGAGTGCAAAAACTATATATAACAACCACTTTAATGGTGGTTTCAAGGGAATCACCTTGTGTGCAATGCGAGCTCAATCAAATCTACTCTATGAACTACTCTACTTGGAACACATTGAATTCTCTTTCATGCAATGAAATGTGACTCTACAACATGGAGGAGTGTAGGTCCTCCTTGTTTTGTGCAAGAGGAGACAATGTGTGTTCATAAATACATGTTGCAATGCCTCTCTTCTAGTATGCATCTACTATTACTCACAATCTAATTAGCAAAATGAAAATTTAAATGTCACCGCACACTGTTAAGCAAGAAATATTAATAAGCACTATTGTTTAGCAACTTCAAAATAACATTATGCATAATCACTCTTCACTTCATGATGCAATGCCTCTCCTCTATTATACATATACTATTACTCGCAATCTAATTAGCAAAATGATATTGTCATAATAACTAATATCTAATTGGGGGGGGGGGGGGCGTGTCTGCAAAAGAGCAATGTGCAACAATGGGCTTGAAAAACCCTAAGGTTCATCCCATTAAGACTTCCAAAATGATAAGGTTCCAAAATTCAAAGGTTGTGTCCAATTGTCAAGCTTAGTTAAATTGGATGCTTTGTGTGTGTACCAAAAAGTCTTCAAGGCTCCTACATAGGAGGGGGCAAGCCTTGCAACAAGTAGGGGATGAGAGAAACACACACACATACAAGCTTCCTTTACACAAAGGGAATGAAGGACACATGTCAGGTCCCTAGGCTAGATGCCCACAAGGTGCACTCAAATCCTATTGGATGGCCATGGAGGTGGACCAATGAGAATTAGGCTAGAGTAAATCTAGTTTAATTCATTTAAAAACACTTAATAAAAGAACCAATAAGAATTAGTCTCTCTAGAAGACTATTGGACAGTCTCCCAAGGGGTCCAAAGAGCATTCAGCAGCCTCTTGGCTTGCCTGATTCTTATTGGCCAGGATACAAAGGGGTCCAATGAGATTTTAGTTGCATTAATTAATTACCTAAAGCTCTCACAAAAGGGGAAAGGGGGACACATGTCAATAAGGCTATCACTTATGCTTCTTAAAGCCTATTGGCTAAGCCTGGGAAGTCCAATGGGGTGTCAGCATGAGTAATTTGCATGAGGGGTCGACCAAGAGAGAGAGGGGGTTGAATTTCTCAAGGCATTATTCCACACACACTCACACTGGCTCATGTGTGAAGCAAGAAGACTCTCTCTCTCCTTATCAAGGTTTAATCGAAAGCTCATCACCTACTCCAATCTTGTGAGAAGGGAGGCCTACACCAACAACTCTTTGCTTTGTGATGCAAATCCAACCAAGATCCAAGCTTCAATGCATGCTCATCTCCTCCACCATGCTAATTACTAAGCTATGCTAAGCTATTATGAGTGATTAGGTGAGGAGATATACTTCTTTCTCGTAAGACTACTTCTTCTTCCTCTCAATCTACTCTCAAACCCCACTAGCTCTCACCATCTTTTAAGGTGTGTGAGGTCTTGGTCTGAGACCGTGAGGGAATTGATGTTGTGTTTTATAAGTGTTTTTCTTAGTGCTTGAGGCTTCCATCTTCATTGCACTAGCTAGATATTGAAGGAACACAAAGAATTGTATTGTAAAATGTCTCTCTTGATGGGGGAAACCTATAATACAAAGCCTTTTGAAGGCAGGACCGGCTCCATGAAAATCCCATCCTCAACTGTTGTCAATAGCTTCATTTCTCTCTCTTTTGAAGTATCGTTCATGCCTTCGGATCATTGACTAATGAAATGCCTCGTTCATTACTATCTACGCTACACAAGTTACTATCTTTCATTACTATCTACGCTACTTTCGGATCATTGACTAATGAAATGCTCACTATATCTACGCTATTTTCCGCTACACACAAGTTACTAGGACATTAAATGTTACATTGGTATCAGAGCACAAGGTTTCTCTTTTCTTGCTCAAGAAGGGAGGTCCTCAAGCTATCTATAAATGGTTGTTTCTATTAAAGTAGAATAGGGATTTTTCAGCCTTGCAGTGTGCCTGACTTTGTGCAGATAACAGGGCATCACTGTTGAGAGCTATGGTCTTAATAGTGGAGTCCTACGGGTCTTTCTATGGATTAACCAATATTGAGCTATTAGAAGCTTGACAAGAGTCGGTGATGTTTTGGTGTTGAAAGACCCTCTCTTCTATTCCTTGCAATTAATGATATTCAAGCCACGGGTACAGTAGCTTGAGTGCTTTTCTAAAGGGGTAAAGAGAAGTAGAAACTAGGGCTTGAAGTGCCAAAGTACACCTAGAAAAGTTTACAGCTAAAAGTTGTTAGAATGGCTGACAATAGTAAAAAGAGTGAAAATAATGTTGATAGATTTGATTTTGCTACTGAGCAGGCTATTAATGATGCCCATATGATTGTTAACTACCTGTTTCTAGGCTTCAACAAGCCATGGGCAATCCATCCCTCCAAAGTTAAGTGCAACGGCAGCTTTGTGCTCATGGGATTATCCAAGCTCTCCACCATGACGAGAGAGTACCTAGGAAGCCTCCTTGTGAGACTCCCAAAAGAGGCCTCTCTCCAATTTGGGAAGAAGAAGAGAATCCATACGAAGGGCTCAAGAATTTTCTTCTTGATGATGCATCTCCTTCTCAAAGGAGAAGAAAAAGGCGAGAAAGAGGACACCCTCTTCTCCATCTTCTTCATCCTCTTGCTCTTATGAAAGTGATGGTACAGAGAAGAGGATCAAGGCAAGAAAAGGGAAAGAAAGACATCACCCTCTTCTCCATCTTCCTCAAATTATTCATCTTCTAAAGAAATCGATGGTGCAACTTTTGAACCATCAAAAAGAAGAGGCCATAGGAAATCCTATGCCGTGTGGAAGAGGTCATCCAAGCTCAAGAAGTTCAAAGAGGGAGGAAAGAGCATCTCTTTCCTTACCTACGATGGCACCTTTGGTGCTACGGACAAATTCTTAGCCTTTATTCAACAATTCGATCCAAGCTCAAGAAGTTCAAAGAGGGAGGAAAGAGCATCTCTTTCCTTACCTACCATGGCACCTTTAGTGCTACGGACAAATTCTTGGCCTTTATCCAACAATTCGATGCGGCATTTTAGAGATGAGGGCTTCACGGAGTCCTCGAAGCTATGCCATGTAGCTATGCACTTTCAAAAGTACGCCAGGCAATGGTGATCTAGCCTACGGGACAACGGTGAAGCTCCACAAACATGGAAATCCTTAAGAGCTTCCATTATGAAGCAGTTTTTGGCCACCGATGCCAAAGACAAATTACTCACCGAATGGTGAAGCTTGAAGCTCTCTCCCTACGAATCCATTCACAAATATGTAGACAAGTTTTGGGGTTTACATCTCAAAGACACTGTCTTTAAAAAGATGGATTTTGGAGAGAAAAAACAACAATTTTGTGTGGGCTTAATTGAAGAAATGGTGGAGTATGTCAACTCCCAAAGGCAACGCACCATATCTGCAGTTATACACCATACTATGGTGGCTTCTTGAATCAATTTCCAAACAGGGGCTAGGAGAAATTCTAAGCCCACGGAAAACAAGGGTTCCAATGAGCCTGAGGGGAAGGACAATGTCCAAAAGTCTCCTAAGGGCAATTCCAATAACAACAAAGCTAAAGAGAAGGGAGTTTACAAAGGAAAAAATAAAATCTCTCCTGAAGAGCTTGAGTATTATCGCAAGGATAACTGTTGTTTCAAGTGCGGCGAGCAAGGGCATGCGTACCACGCTTGTCCCCAAAAGAACACCCGCCATGAGTCTCCTAGATCTACCTTGGTCAAAATCTCAGAAGAGGAAGCTCACCACAAAGGATCTCCTCTATGCTAAAATGCTTGGGGAAAGGTAAGAGAACATGATTCTTTTATTCTCTTTGACCCTGGTTCTACTCATAATTTCATATCCACAAAGTTGGCCACCAAGCTAGGCATCCAAGCCTATGAGATGGGAGATGTCCTACCTGTAGATGGTGCTTTCAAGGGGTAAGAAGCTTCAATCACTCCCTTAATCGAGAAATTGAGGCTCCATGTCCAAAGCTATGTGGACAAAGAGGACTTCTTTATCTCTCCTCTCAAGCATAAGGATGTAATCCTAGGGGCACCATGGTTTGATTGCATGGCTTCCAATGTTAAATTCCCTGAAAGGAAAATCTACTTTAGGTTCAGGGAAAAAGATATGTACATAGATGCTAAGGAAATGGGTAACACCATACCCATTGTACATATGCAAGCTTTCAATAACTCAATAAAGAGCTCTATTTCCGTGTACATGATTTTTGTTAAAGATTATCAAAATGAACTTAATGCTTTAACAAAAGTAAATATAAACAATCACAAAGAATTAAAGTTATCCAATTTTCTCAAGGGGTTTCAAGATTTCTTTATTGACGCATCCCTTGTGAACTACCTCCCAAACGAGGCAATGATGACCATGCAATTGAACTTCTTCCACGAAGTTCACCGCCTAGCAAACCTCCTTATAGAGTTTCTCAAGCTCAAGAAGATGAGATTATGTGGCAAGTGCATGAGTTAGTTGAGAAGGGCATGGCTAGCCCTAGCTCATCTCCATTTTTCTCACCTGTATTATTAGTGCAAAAGAAAGACAACACATATCATATGTGTATCGACTATAGAGCACTAAATAGGATTGCTATCAAGAATAGGTTTCCCGTTCCATGGGTAGAAGATCTATTTGATAAGCTACAAGGGTCCACCTACTTAAGTAGGATTGACCTAAAACGTGGCTACCATCAAATAAGGATAGTTGATCAAGCCAATCAAGACATTGTAAAAACCGCATTTCACACTTCATTTGGTCTTTACAAATACATTGTCATGCCTTTTGGCTTGACCAATGTGTTGGAATTAGGGTTGCAGAGAAACACACACAGTTTGGAGAAGATGAAGGAAGCTCAAGGCACACAATAACGAGTGTGTTACTTAGTGTGAAATGGAAAGATAGATAGCCTTAGAGTGATGGGCGTCTATACAACTTACGGGGGAAAAAAAATCCTAAAGAGGGAAAAAATGCCCCGGTGGTCCTCGTGTGTTCACACAGATCACTACCACATGTATATGGTAACAAATCCCCCCTAGAGTGATGCGGTCAACAAGAGCTGGCACATGAGTAAAGTGAAGTGCCATGCCCTGAGGACATGATCTGTCCACAAAGGGGAGTAAGACCAAAGCTTTGTGGAAAGCTTCAAGCTTCTCACAAGACAATGCCTTTGTGAAAAGATCTGCAAGGTTGTCCTGTGTTGGCACATAAGCCAAGCTGATCTCTCCTACTAAGAGCCTCTCCCTGACATATTGGTAATGCACATGAATGTGCTTTGTGCGAGCATGAAAAACTGGGTTTCTTGCAACTGCCAATGCACTCTGACTATCAATGTAGGGTGAAAGCATGTTAACCTGTCATGCTTTTTCATGTCCCGGACAATGCTAACTAGCACAATTTTGACATATGCTAACTAGTACAATAACTTGAGCTACATATCCAAGATCTATGACATATGATATATCAATAGAAAGCACTTGAAACAAGGAATCCAAATGTACAACCTCCGACAAATTTTGATATTATTTGTAAAAAATTTACCGGACGCCCAACTTTTTGAAGATGTGCTAACTTGAAGCTGCTAACTAGCACAAAAAGCGCGACAGGTTAACATGCTTTCACCCTGTAGATACTGTTGGCAGTGTCCTATCCAACACCCAAATCAGCTACTATAAGGTGTCTGAGCCATACACACTCAACCGTAGCTGTGAAGACTGTCCTGTACTCAGTCTCACAACGCGAAGTGGCCAGAGTAGGTTGCTTCTTGCTCAACCATGATATACATGAACTACCAAGCATGAAACAAAAACCACTTGTGGACACTCGCGTGTCAAAACAACCAGCGCAAGTTGAGTCCGAAAAAGCATGTAAGTCTGGCAGCAATTATCCCCCCTTGGGATAAAACAAGCCAAGATGTAAAGTGCCACTAAGGTAGCGAAAAATCCTCTGGACAGCCTGCCAATGCTTAGACCCTCGGCTATGAATAAATCTGCTCACCTGTGCGACTGCAAACTGAATATCTAGCCTCGTGTTGTATACATAAATGAGGCAGCCAACAACAGTTTGGTAAAGAGTGACATCAGCAGCATTGTCAACATCATGTAGACTCAACTTCTAACCTATTTCCATGGGAGTGGCAATAGGTTTGCAATCCTCAAGTCCAAACTTACATAGCAATGTCTCTATGTAACTTTTCTGACACAAGGCAATACCACCATCACACTGCTTAAATTGCTTAAACTGTATACCTAAGTAGTGATGCAACAGCCCCAAATCTTTCATCTTGAAAGTAGCATTGAAATCAGCCTTAAATTCAGCAATATGTCTCTCATTTGGTCCAGTCATCAGCAAATCATCTACATAAAGAACCACAATGAGAAGTACATCACCCTCACGCTTTACATACAATGTTCTTTCTGTTGGACTATTACAAAAGACTTGTTTGACTGTTGGATTGTTGGACTGTGCCAGCTTTCTCATATGAAGCACGAGGAGATTGCTTCAACCCATCAAATCCTTGTTACATTTGCACACTTTGTCCTCTTGTCCTTTCTTGACAAAACCGTGAGGCTGCGTTACATAAAATTTCTGAAATATGTCACCATTAAAGAAAGCAGTAACATTGTTTGATTGATGTAAATCCTAACCAAAATGAGCTTCCAATGCACATAGAAAACGCACAATAGTCATACGACAAGTGGGAGCAAAAGTCTTTTCATAATCTATGCCTTTTTGCTGTGCATAACCCCTTGCAAAAATTCAAGCCTTATGGCGATCGATTTCACCATCCGGCTTGCGTTTCAACTTGTAAACCCACTTTGTACCAATGGCCTTTTTTCTAGGAGGCAAATCACATAAAGTCCATGTGTCATTTTCTATAAGTGAATTATATTTTGATTGCATGGCAGCCATCCAATTTTCTGAATTCCGTGCTTCATCAAAAGACAGAGGCTCCTCAACATCATGTAAGCTAGACACATCCAAAGCATAACAATCTGATGCATAAGATGCATGGCGAGAGCCTGAACGAGTACGACTAGACAAAGGTGCATCCAATTTACTGTCATGCAATGTATGCACCAGCCATTTTGGCATACCTCTAGCGTGCTCATTTTCAGCCCTTTCCTCATCAAGTACATCATGTACATCTGCATCAGTAATAGGCTGATATGTAACATTTTTGGAAACCCCCATAGGGTATACATTGCCTCATTGGAATTTACATTTGTATTTACACCACTAAAAAGAGGCAACAAAGTGTCATAAATGTCATGTGAGCTTACATTACTGTCTCTAGTACATGAAAACAAGAACTGAACAGAATCTTCCACCAACACTACATCTCGTGAAACCAGAAGACGCTTTGTTTGTGGATGATGCAGCTTGTAGCCTTTTCTTTCAGCACTATAACCAACAAATATACATTTGACAGCCTTATCAGCCAATTTTTTGCAATATGTTTGTGGCACCAAAGCATCTGCCAAACAGCTAAAAACATGCATGTGCTCAATAGAAGGCTTTCTATCATGCCATGCTTCATATGGAGTAATAGACTGCAAAGATTTTTTAGGACACCTATTTAGTACATAAGTGGCACACATGATGGCCTCAAGCCAAAAAGAATGTGGCAAATCTTGACTTTTAACCATACATCGTTCCGTTTGCATAAGTGACCTATTTTTCATCTGAGCAACACCATTTTGCTGAGGTGTATAAGGCACTGTACATTGATGTTTTATCCCATGACTAGCCAAAAATGCATTGAATTCATGAGACATATAATCTCCCCCTGGATCGGAACGGAGGGTGCCCATAGTACATTTCGAGACATTTTCAGTCATAGCTAGAAATTTTTTGAAGCACATAAAAACTTTGGATTTCTCTTTAAGAAAAAATACCCATGAATGCCTGGAGTAATCATCAATGAAAGTCACAAAGTAAAGGTAATTGCCCAAGGACGAAGTTTGTATGGACCCACAAACATCACTATGCACAAGCTGCAACTTGCATGTGGCCCGAGCTGAACCATCCTTTGGAAACTTTGAACGCTGCATCTTACCCAAAATACAACCTTCACAAACATGTTTGATAGGTGCTTCAAGATGTAGCAAAGAAGCAACCATAATAGATTTCTACAAACGCGGCAAACTGAAAAAATTCAGATGACCAAAACGTGCATGCCAAAGTTTTGCATCTAAAATAGCCCTTGAATCTGCAACTGCATTTGTAAAATTTTGTCCACACTTGTGATACAAAGTGAGCTTATATAGCCCACGACACAAAAGCCTAGATGCAACAATTTCATCACCAAAGCTGAGATCATGAACTGTACAACTGTCATCCACAAATTTGACTACAAGTCCAAGCATAACCAACATGTGATCGTTATACCATCATAGCAAAACCATAACCATCACCTGATTGCCATACCATCATTGCACAACCATAACCATAACCATAACCATAACCGTCAGATGATTGTCATACCATCATAGAAAAACCATAATATTAAGTTGACTGTCAAACCTTAACCATAACATATGTGCCATACCATAAACCATAAACATAAGCACTACAAAATTGTACACATGCAAACAATCACTAAGTGAGAAGACCCTAATGGTAATGCCTCCCAATTGACGTCCTCTCCCTCATCCTGCAGCTGGGTCAAAAGGGCCACAAGTCCATGCTTGTACCCATACTTCTCCTCTTGGCATGTCGGAAGGCGCTTCACAATAGCTTCCTACAAAATTATGGTTTAATCATTAGATAAATTTTCAAATAACATATATATTATCAATAATTTAAAGCATACGTATAATAATTACAAACTCATGTCAAAGCGTATAGTAGCCTCCACTCCCAAGATGTGACGCTTCAGTAGACTCCAAACATGCTCTGGCTACATCTCTCTGCTGCTGCTAAAATCTATCAGGATTGTCTTGTGTCTCTCGTGCAATCCCCGTCCACTTCTCTTGCGTCCAACCATGCCGGCTTGGGACTGTCATCATTGTACCTGTCTCTCGTCTTTGACCGACGGTGTGACATTGTGGACTTCGCCATGCTCAAAAACCAGTTGTTGGAGACTTGACCGTACCCCTCTACCGGCCTTTACTCTCTCTGAATGGCGTCGACGATGTAATTCCTTTTCTCAACATCGAGGTTTTCCCAAATCTCCATCACAGAGTGACCAAACTGACCAAACCCCACATTCTTAAAGATGTGCATTGGGTCAAGCAAATGATTAATCAGCAGGTCACTCCAGTACGAGAGATCATGGAAAATAGAAAGTCTTTTCATTCAAGGTGGCATCCAATCTCCCGTCTCTAGCCACATGTTTTTCCAATCGCTCGCTTTCAGTGGATGCATGTCATGTTTGCATATGTTTGGTCCACGTAGCTCATGTTCTTTAGGCAAAAATTTACCATGCTCCTCATAAATTGTCTTGCTCAAATGCTCAGAGCGGTGGAATCCAAGTCGAGGACCACATTTTGGACATGCATGATCGCCCGAGTAACTCAAGCCTGAAACATCACATATTAATATTTAAAAGCATTGACATAGCCATGAATCACATTTTTCTGAGGATTCTTACTAATTTGGACGGGTAGGGGGCATGTGATTCCCTTCTGGCAAGATTTGGTCATTTTTCTACAATTAATTTGACGCTAGCTCTAACGTAGCTCTAACCTAACCTATAATCGTTATGCCTAACCTAAAACCTATACCTAACCCAACTTAGTGTAACCTAACTTATAACTTAAACCTAACCTATAACCTAACCTAACCAAAGTCCGTTTGCGTCTTTAGAAGTACACGAGTCATCTTCGAAGTCCGTTTGTATTTTCTCGACTATTATGTTGTCGATAGCTCTAACCTAACCTATAATATCACCTAACCTATAACCTAAACCTAGCCTAGCCTAACCTAACATAAAAACAACACAATGGTGAGGCGTTTAGCAAAACGACAAGCCATACAGCTTGCCCACAATGCATATGCGATGTGGGAAAGCTCTATAGCTTGCCAATTTGGCAAACGGCTCACCATTGTGTTGTTTTTAGAGTTGCGAAGCGATTTTATGGCCTGAAAATCACTCGCAGATATATAGAGAACACAATGGCGAGCAGTTGGAAATATGGCGAGCCATAGATCTTTCCCACAATGCATATGCCTTGTGGGCAAGCTTTATGGCTTGCCGTATTGCCAAAGGAATTGCCATTGCGTTGTTTTTAGGGGCACGAGGCAATTTTAGCGCTTGAAAATGGCTCGCAAACATATAGAAAACACAATGACCAGCCGTTGGCAATACGGCAAGCCATAGAGCTTGCCCACAATGCATATGCATTGTGGGCAAGCTCTATGGCTTTTCGTTTTGCCAAACGGATCTCCATTGTGTTGTTTTTAGGGCTGCTTAGCTATTTTAGGGCTTGAAAATCGCTTGCAGTCCTAAAAACAACACAATTTCAAGCCTTTTGGCAATACGAAGATCCATAGAGCTTGCCCTCAATGCATATGCCTTGTGGGTAAGCTTTATGGCTTGCCATATTGCCAAACGGATCGCGATTGTGTTGTTTTTAGGGACACAAGGCAATTTTAGCGCTTGAAAATCGTTCGCAAACATATAGACAACACCATGGCGAGTTGTTTGGCAATACGGCAAGCCATAAAGCTTGCCCACAGTGCATATGCATTTTAAGGATCTATGGCTTTTCGTATTGCCAAATGACTCGCCATGGTGTTATTTTTTTATAAACTTAAATAATTTTTTTTCATAATTTAGAATGAAATTTCACATAACAAACCCTAATTTCTTTTAAAGCATTGAAAGTTTAAAGCATGAAATTTTCTTTTCTTAATATACAAAGTAATTTAAATAAACTTAATATGCATTTAAAGGTTTGAGCACTCACATTGGTCCTATTTGAGCAATGAAAGTTGTTGTAAAAATCCTGGAACTTGCAAAAATGCACACACAAACACAAAGTTAAACCCTAAACCCTAAATCTACAAGTAAACATGAAAACAATCTTACCTTAGTGTTAAGGTCTAACCCACAAGCAAGATTAGCACTTCCGACGGCTTGTATCGCACCAGATCTGTGAGAGATGGGAAAGAGGAGAGCTTGAGAAAATGCGCAAGAACAAGAGAAATGCGTAGAGAAAGCCTGCAGTTTTGATTTTTGCTGGTGCCGTCGGTACAGCCGTCGGAACAGGCGTCGGTATGTCAATTCGCGCTGTCATCGGAATAGATGCCGGAAGAAGCGTCAAAAATTTGAAAATCAAATTTTTTAAAAAAACTTAGCTCTCTCCATAAATACACACGCATATACTGACGCTCGCCAGTGACGCCAGTAATGTGGCGCCGAAATTCAAGTGACCTTTTGTAGTGCATCCTCAACATCGTCTACATCCTCAGAACGAGGACGTATATCAATGCCCTGCACAATATTCCAAACGCCCTTTGACACAAGAATGTGTTGCATCATATAATCCCACATAGGGTAATTGTCCCCATCCAACCTATCCTAAGTAGCAAACATCTTGAACACATTTGTGTTGTTGTCAGCCATGGTAAATGTTGCACCTGATGTGAAAACTACCCAAAAAAAGGAGAAACGAAGCGGGAACAACACGTCCTATATAGCACAAACTATGGAAGACTGTAAGGCACCTATTATGCAGAAAATGGCACTGACAAAAATTTTGCACAAAATGAAAAAATTGCCTGTGCAGACCTGCCTATAGTGGAAACGGAGCTTGAAATGAGCTCGAATCAAAAATCTGAGCAAACTAAGCTCAAGGAGCTCGCCCAAAATATTTGTCAACCTGCAAACGCTCTCCAAAACTCACTGAAATCGGAGAAAGTGAGCAAGAATGTGCTGGAGCAGCTGGCAACTAAGCCCGAGAGGATGCAACCTACTCTCATACCAATTGTTGGAATTAGGGTTGCAGAGAAACGCACACAGCTTAGAGAAGACAAAGGAAGCTGAAGGCACACAATAGAGAGTGTGCTACTTATTGTGCAATGGAAAGATAGATAGCCCTAGAGTGATGGGCGTATATACAATGCATGGGGAAAAAAACCTCCTAAAGAGGGAAAAAATGTGGTGAGGCCTGAATAGCTTCATCGAGAAGTTATTCAGGCCTCACTGAACCTTTACTGGAGTGTTCTTTGATGATATCATTATCTACTCTAATTCATTAGACAAATATAAGCAACACCTCCAGGTAATATTTCAAGTCGTAAGAGCAGGATTTCATTAACGTAATCACGATCATGTGATTACGTCAATAAATCTAGTATTTACACAAGAAAATCACGTGATCTTGTTAATTGTTAACATGACTTTGATTATGATCTGCAAAAACCCATAGAGCTGGTTAGCCCTCTGGGATTTTTATTTTTCCTTGCGATGCCCACCAGTCGCAATGCCATCGATTAAGGCGTGACAAATGGTTGGCATCTTCTCGATCACTGCTTTGATCCGCGCTATGTCTATATCTTGTACAAGAAGATTTGCCACACTATGAAATTATATACTAGACAATACTTACCACAAGGACACCATCTTCTCCGCGCCACCGAGGTGATGCCCCAGTGGTAACCACTATTCCGTAGAATAGCTTAGCACACACTCCCATTGTGTGGTAAGGTACCTTATGACTACTGTGTAATATGACAAAAGGCACGCTACCACGCAACACATACACACACACAACGCATACTCGGATCGTGTGGTTAGGTACTCCGTTACTACTATGGTAAGGTACCTTATGACTACTCTGTAATATGACAAAAGGCACGCTACCACGCAACACATACACACACACAACGCATACTCGGATCGTGTGGTTAGGTACTCCGTTACTACCGTGCACTGCGATGTAGAGCACCACACGACCCCCTCTCCCTCTCTCCTCTCTCCTCTCGACGTACCTGCAAAGGCGATGGACCAGCTCTCTCTCTCTCTCTCTCTCTCTCTCTCTCTCTCTCTCTCTCTCTCTCTCTCTCTCTCTCTCTCTCTCTCTCTCTCTCTCTCTCTCTCTCTCTCTCTCTCTCTCTCTCTCTCTCTCTCTCTCTGAAGATGAAACAAAGAAATAACACCCAGCTGGCCCGATCGGCACCGTATATATATAATTCTGCGGGCCCGGTGGGCTTTTTAGTATTCCCGACGGGCTCCCAGGGAAAACGTACAAGCTTGGCAGGCAAGCAGGGGAAATAGTAAAGCTCAGTGGAATTTTAGTGGGTTTCTAGGTCGCCCTAACTCAGATTATTTGTGATCGTGTTAAGTGTAATCATGTAAATGTGTCAATAAGACCTTGTGATCACAAAAAATTTGTGGTAATTACGTAAATATTAAATCCCTGCAAGTTAAGAGAGGATAAACTTTATGTTAATCAAAAGAAAAGTGAGTTTTTCTTACAAGCGATTCAATATTTAGGTCACATTATCTCTCAAGATGGCACCCAAATGGATCAATCAAAGTTAGAGGTAATAAAAGGATGGCCTAAACCAAGGAATCTTTATGAAGTAAGAAGATTTATAGATGTGTGTGCATACTATAGATGCTCCATAGAAAAGTTCTAAATAATAGTAGGACCATTACATGACCTAACAAAGAAAAACGTTAGGTATACATGGTCTGCCAAGGAGAACAACGCTTTCAGAAATCTTAAAGAAAAGCTTAACTCTCAACCTGTGCTTACACTGCCAGATCTCTCAAAGCCATTTGAGGTCCAATGTCACACTTGTGGTAATTATCTTCAAGCTGTTTTACTCCAAGAAGGGCATGCCATAGCCTATGAAACTCGAAGGTTCGACCCTGTTGAGAAAGCTCTAGGCATATATAAAAAGGAACTCCTCGCAGTTCTACATGCCTTAGACTCCTGGAAGCACTAATTATTGGGGATTCCTTTCATTTTGCAAACGGATCACCAAAGCCTTAAGTACTTCATTGTGAGGTCCCAGCCCCTTGTCGAGAGGAGCGGGGTACCTTTGATAGGTCTCCAATCCTGATAAGGAAAAACCAACGGACATTGCCTTAGCTACTACGTAGCCACGGGCATGAACCGTTAGTGAAGGATTGGTCCTATCTCGCTATGGCGGAGCGTGACCACCATAACCCTATCTAAAAACTATCTATAATCAATTATACCTAAAAGTATAAATCTTAGAGTGGCCAACCTGTGCGCTTTTTCCTCCATGTTTCAGAAGCACAGCCGCCAAGGTTTGTCTCTTTTAAGATTTATGACTAAAAAAAATTCTAGCGTTGGAAAGTTACCCGACTCATCGGATCCACCCGTCCATAGAATGATACCGTCGGGGTATCATTCTCCCACTTTCCACACCACACTCACCCTTCTTTTGTTATCTAATTACTACCACACTGTTTAAACATACATGTTCCTTTACTTTATTTATGATACTGGTTCGTTAAACCAGCCCTTCAAACAGTATTACAAACAATTGTCAAACAAGAAGTCGTCCATATTTAAACCAACAACCCTTGGATTAGGTTCACTCAAGAATCTCTACTGGCGCTATTATGTCCGATCGATATATACATTATTTATAAAAACCCTTGTCCTCATGAGCGTCCCATACCGCTCGACAAGTACTCGTTGTGCTACTCTGGACGTACTGTCGTCACAGCAACAACGGTGCCAATCTGGGCGTCATCCTCACGCCACGGCAAAACAAAACCGCAGTATCCAGCTGGGCTAATCTGGGTGTACTCCCACCACAGCATCAGCGGTGCCATCCTGGGCGTCATCTCATGCCTCGGTAACTGCCACATAATACCAGCGCTAATAAGTAGAGAGACTTGAGAAAAACCATACCGAAGGTTTTGGACAAACATTCTTTCCTATAGCAACCAGTTTAACCAGACAATCTTTCCTACTTGTCAAACATATGACGTGTTTCTTGGGGTTAAGCCCCGTGGTTTCGGTCCGTGTTTTCTTTTCATAAGGTAAATAATATATTCCTATGGTCTCGCATATGCAATGATGCATAACTTGAAACTGCAATACTAACCTGTACCATAGCTCCGATTGGTCCGATTGGTGGAGACATAGCATTTTCCGCAGGGATTCCACCGTTACTTGTACCAGCTTCATGATCATTAGTGCCTTGTGTTCGAGCACGCTTTGGAGCCATTTTTTTGTACTACACTTATGTTATACACTTAGAACTTTAAATTAGTCAATTTTCCTAGTAATCTCCTTATTTTCAAAGAGAGTCTGTAATTTGAATCCTCGCCAACTCGGATTCACACTTAGTGTTGTCGTTCTATATCTAATTTCTATACACCAAATATTTGCTAATCTTAATTAATAAATTAAGTGTGTAAATTATGAGTGAAAGTTTAGGAATGCATGACATTTCTAATCCAATTCTAACTTCAATTCTATACTTCAACTAAATCAATTTTTAGTATTATTCAAAATTTTATTTAACCTAATTGACAATAACATTGGTGAATGAGAATTTCATCATGTATGATAAGAATACGATGAGTTCTCTTATGTATTAACTTTCAATTAACAATATATAAGTTAATAGTGAAGATGTACTAACTAGAGAGAATAGGTATACTTAGAGAGATTAGAGTAAGAGAAAACATACACACACATCTTTTCTAAAGTTAATTGAATCTCCCCAATCTATTAGAGAGATTAAAATAAAAGATAACACACACACACACATATCCTTCTTAAAGCTAATTGAATCTTACTAATCTATTAGAAGATTAGAGTAATAATAGATAGCACACACACACACATAACTAATTGAATCTTACTAATCTATTAGAGAGATTAGAGTAAGAGATAGCACATACACACACACACACATGGCTAATTGAATCTTACTAATCTATTAGAGAGATTAGAGTAAAAGATAGCACACATACACACATATCCTTCTTAAAACTAATTGAATGCTCAATTAATACACACCTTATTAGTCCACTAGAGTTTTTGCTCTCTTAGTGGTTTGTGGACGCCTTCTCTCTAAGAGAAGTGGCAGCACTTCGTGAGCGCTATAGAGGCAATCTCTATGTATAAAGTGTGAGCATGGATGCTCTATTATAGAAGAAAGAAAAACGTCCAACTTTTTTTTTTCAAAAAAAAATATTTTTTAAAATTTTTTTTAAATAAAAAAATATTTTTTGAATTATTTTTTTTCAAAAATCATATCCGCGTTTTTGGTACCCTTGTGGTACCCATGAGCTTGACCACTTTGTCATTATCATCAAAAGATAAGGCCACTCCTTTCCATGTGATAGTGTGTCCCACTTTGTCCCCTCTTATGTGATCCATGTGCCTTCATTTGTCATCCCTATGTATTCTTTTGTCTTTATAATTATTTTATTTATTTCCTTAATGATAATTTACTTTACATTTTTAAGTTAAACTTTACAGTCTTATATTAACTTTGCAGTAGTAAAAGAAAATTCTACAATCAGTAAATAAGTCTTGCAATAAGTTAGTTAGTGATTCATATAGCTAAACATGTCAGAATTTTGTAGCGTAAATTTTAAATTCTAGGTTTTCTCAATCTACGATTCATAATTTGAACTTGAATATCTTAAATAATGAGTGATGGTTAAAAAAAAATCAATTGCGTAATAGAACTTGTGTGAAATTTGAAAGTAGAGACCTTACATTCATGAGGCTGTGAGCGGGATGAAAACACACACAATGCATCTATAATCACCCAGCACACACTCTTGGGATAACACACACACACACACACACTATGGGGCACCACTCGGCTTACACAACCCACCTAGCCAAGACAGGGAACGCCCATTTTTCCACTCAACACACAGACACACACACACACACCCAAAAAACTCAGCTGAAAAGAGGAAGATTTCTGATGTTTAGATGCAATTAATCTTGGGCCAACTCCGATGGGTCAAATAGCTCACACAATATGGATGAAATATTCCAAATACAAATATAAATTTGAACAGAGGTTTCGCTCACAGGAGAAACTTACACAACCAAAACAGTAGGAGAAAGTGAGGAATTTGAAAAAATGGACAGAGCCATTGTGTCTAGAACGGCCAAAAACCCCAGTCTATGATATCAAAGTGCTCAAATTCGACCTCGGATGAGCAGTTTATGGCCAAAACAGGCTCCAAAAACAGCAAACATTGAGTTGCGGTTGTTCCTCTTCTTCTCTTCATGTTTTTCTGGTTTTTTTCTCAGGTTTTTCATTGTCCACACTTCACTTTATCCCTTGGGCACCTTTGGCTTTTTGATTGACCTCAAACGGACCCCAAACATGCCAAAAAATGGCTCCGCAGTGCGTTTTTGTTACCCTTCTACATCCATTTGCACACTTGGCACTCAAATTTTTTCAATAATGCATCTTGCAATCACGTGAAGTGGACCCCAAATATAGTGCTCATGATGAACTTTTTGCATAATTGATCGCAAGAAAACACTCCCGTTGTGTCCTTGCTTACCACGTGCAAGTATTGACCCCATTCAACCTCTTGACGCCATTGGATGCCATCTGCCGCACCTACTTACCTCATGGCATCAGCCTGCTGATAGCTTCCTCGAGAATTTTTATGCTCCACCAAATCCTCATTATTGTAGAAAAACACACAGATACTAGTGACGATGAAAATCGATGTACTATGTACACGATGTTCTACCTGTATACATGTGGGCCCCACGTAACCACCTCGCTCTAGAAAATGGGCAATTCTTTATTTGATGCACCATGCATGTGTATGTACATATGTGCAATCACTTCTTTCAAAAAACTCCTGACATAATTTGCCCATCCCCTAGCCTGCTAGATCATTCATGATCAGCAAGCAGCACAAAGAGATATGAGGCTCACCGCGTCACAGGTCTCCTCATCCCTCACAGACATTACTTGTTCTACAGACAACTCATCTTGCTCCACCATCATTAATTTAGCATGATCTAATTTAAGATGCAATCCATTTACCCTTGACTTATGTAGAATCCCATTTAGGTTAGCCAGCTGATATGTACCATTCGAAAAACACTCAACTACCTTGAAAGGGCCTTCCCACTTAATTCGAAATGTCTTGTCCAGCTTACTGTTGTAACACAAACCCAAGTCATGTTTCTTGATACCCTTACTTTTGACCTTTTCATTTATCTTTTCTAAGACTTATCTTGAATGCATCACTGGACTGCCCAAGCAACTTTTCTAACATCTTGACTGCAGGCAACTCTACTTCCACAAGCAATAGTGCTTCCTTTCCATATACCAAATCAAATGGAGTTAACCGTGTACCTCTCTTTACTAAAGTACAGTAAGCCCATAATGAACTAGGCAATTCCAAATCCCAATTCTTTCCTTGGTGCTATAACACTTTCGAAAGAATTTGTACCAACTCACCATTGGACCTTTCATTTATGCCATTACATTGTGGATAATAAGGAGTGGTATGCTGGTGCCTAATCTTCATCTTTGTGCATAAAAAGTCTAATAGTTTAGCTCTAAATCCTGATCCCTTTTTCGAAAGTAGCTCTAGTGGAACCCCAAACTTGCAACATATTTCATCGTACACAAGTTTTTCCACATCCTTTGCAATGATTTATTTTAGTGCTATAGCCTCTACCCATTTAGAGAGATAGTCCATTGCAGTCAAAATATAGCTTTTGCCCCTGCAATGGACTATCAAATGGACTATCAATGTGGTCCATTGATAGTCCATTTGATAGGTAACGGACCTATTGCATCAATCCCCCACTTTTCAAACACATCAAATGTCATAATGGTTTTTTGTAGCTCTCGCTTCAACACTCTCTTCCCAAATGCTTGACACCTATTGCAATACCTACACCAATGGTAAACATCCTTGTGCAAACTAGGCCATACATACCTCTCTTGCAAGATCTTATACAAGGTGATCTTTAGAGCAAAATGTCCACCACATGCGCCTTCATGATTCTCTTCCAGCACTCTATAAAGCTCCTCCCACCAAAAATTCTTCAAACTTTTTTAACAGACCTTTAATTTTGAAACACATTTCCTTCAATGAGGTGTTCTTTCTCTTCCACACACCCAACACTTGCTTCACAACTAACAAGGTATCACCTTTTATGCTCAACCTTCTAATCCCATGCTTCAAAAAAATGTGTAATCCAGCTTCCAACATAGCATATTCAGCCTCATTGTTACTATGTGCATCCAATTTGAACCCTCTCTTGCATACTAGCTTCCCCTCTGGATCATAAAGTGCTTTACCCTCCGAAGCCGCATCATGGATCTTTCTGTATGAGCATCAAAGAACAACACATGTGCATTGCTGATTTGTGGCACGTCTTCAACTCCCCTATCACCACCTCTTCCTTTACAAGGAGGGGATTCTACTTGTAAATCAACAAATTAGCTAGGGTAGCTCTTGTACTGTCTTCCACTAAAAAAGAGAACTCAAACTCTTGTAGCTCAATTACCCATTTCTTGACCACATTTGATATGTTAGTGCCATTAATTAATTGTGGCAAAAAGGCATAACTCGTTAGGAAAACAAAAGGTTGTGGTAACAAGTAATGAGGAAATCGTCAACAGGCAAATATTACACTAGCCATCACTAGCTCTACTTCCGAGAATTTTCTCTCTACTACCATCTTCACTTGGCTTGCACAATACTCTGGCCTCATATATGGCTACCCTTCCCCTTTTGCAATAGCATGGCTCCAATGGAATCATCCCCTACTGATGGATTACATAAAACACTTGCTCCCAATCAGGAGCTTGCATGGCTGACAGCCCCCCTAACACCTCTTTCACCTCTTGAAACACTTCTTCACACTTTTCATCCCATTGCAATGCATCATGCTTTGCCACTTGTTGTAATGGATCAAGGAGCTCTAAAGACAATGGAATGAACCGCGCCATGTACTTCACTTTGTGTATAAAGGTTGCCAATTGCTTTGTACTCTTAGGTGTTGGAAGAAGAATAATCGACTTAACCTTGTCTGGATCAGCCTCAATGCCATTTTCTGACACCATATGTCCCAATAACTTCACCCTTGGCTATGCTAGATGACATTTTTTTGATTTAGTTTTCATCCACATTCATCATATCAAGCCAATACCATTTGAACCTTCTTGTCAGCCCTACTGTTGTAGACACATAAGTCGTCCATAAAAGCTTTAACACAACTATCAATGAATGGTGCCAATAACCAATTGGCTCTCTCTTGATAGAAATATGGTCCATTTGACAACCCAAATGGCAATATTGTGTAGCAATAACAACCCCATGGCGTAATGAAAGTTGTCTTTGTTCGGTCTTTAAGAGCAATCTTCAATTGAAAATAGCCTAAAAAACCATCACACACATTGTACCTCTCATAACTTGCCACTAAATCCAGGATTTGATCGATGAATGGAAGAGAATATGGGTTCTTCTTAAGTGGATGCATTTAAGGGTTTAAAATCTACACAAATCCTCGACTTTCCATCCTTCTTTGGGATAACTACTACTAGACTCACCCATTTTGTGGTTTCCACTGGGACTATGAACCCTGCCTTCAGTAACTTGTCCACCTCTTCCCGCAAGGCTTCCATTTTCTTTTGACCCATCCTTCTTAGCCTTTGTCGCACTGGCTTAACACCTTCTTTCAGCTCTATATGCATCTCCTCTTTTGAACCCTCTAATCTCTTCATGGAGTAATGAACAAATCAGGAAAACTAGCCAGCATGTGCAAATAAGACTCCTGCTCCATAGTTGAGAGGTCTTCACTGATCATTTGTCTCATGAATTCCTACTTCTTTGATAATTGAACCTTGGTTTGCATTAGTCCTTCAATCACTTCACAAGGCCCTTCACTTTCATCTTCAATCTCATTTGCAAATGCAACTAAACCTAATTCATGGATTTCTTTGTCCATCAGAAGAAATGCAGCATCAACATCCTCATCACTGCTGGTAGTACTATTATTGTCCTCGTCAATCAATGTGGAATAGTCTTCATCACTAGACTCATCCTCAGTTTCATAAAGTTCCTCCAACAGTTTCCTTGTGTCCATATTATATAGCTTCTTGGCACCTATCTTTCCATAGAGGCTAATCATACCACGTCTCCAATCTTGAACAACTCCCACTACACGTAACCATGGCCTACCCAGTATAATAGGATATGCTCCCGACCCCGCTAGCATCACATGAAAACCAACCACCGCCTTTGCATCATATGCCTCCACTTCTAAGCTCTTTACAACACCCAAACAGTTTACTTTTTGATGGTTTGCCAATCTGATCCAAAATCTTGACACCTCAATCACCGTAAGATCCATCTTTTCCATGCATGAGTGTGTTATGACACATATTTGGGCTCCATCATCAACATAACCTTGTCCCAGAAAATTTATTTTGTGCCACACATCTACTATTGGGAAAATTTCTGGTAGCTCATCCATCGCCACCACCTTCATTGAACCTGTCTCTGGTTCTTTCTCCACTGAGTTAACCATCCTCTTCGACTATCGCTTTAGTTTAGGCACCATCTCTATAAGTTGCCCAAAAGTAGCATTTGCTTTCCTGCTTGTCAGATCCCTCTTCAAGTCATAGATTAATTGCCCATCCCCTAGTGGAAAATCTGAAACATGAAATTTGCAACGAGCCCTTCTTTTTATCTTGGCCTTGACGTCCTCATCTTCATGGCTCTTTTCCTTCTTCTTACTAGGACATGCAACACTTCTTACTTACTTATCATGTGTGGTCCTTTTCCCAATAGGCATCACTAATGTATCCTCCAGCTTTTCTGCCTTCTCCAAGGTGACCACACTTATCACTTTTGTCTTTCCCTTTTCCTCTTGGGTTAATCCACTGGTTCCTTCTTCTCCCTTAATTTCAATGCCATGATCATTTGACCTAGTTAGCATCTATCTTGGCAATGAATACATGTCTCCCCCCATCCTTGATGGCTTATCACATTGCGGGATGATGTGACTCAACTCTCCATAATTATAACATGTGGACATCTGCCTCCAAACACCATTCCTAGGTCTTTCTTCACCTCCTGGCTGATTTGCAAATGTCCCCCGACCTCAATTATTTTCCACATTACCTAGAATGTTTAGGTTGAGATTCTTCATTAAATCTACCACTTGCCTCATGTCTTGCCTTAGCCCATCACCTTGCACTGTTGTAGTGACCACTGCTGGCATAACCTCTGGAGTAACAGAAACCACTGGTTCATGATGAACCCCTGGGATGCAACCTTGCAAAGAATCTATAGGCTCAAATTTAGACCTCCTAGGCAAAGACTCTACTCCTAGCTGACCCATTTTTCTCAGCTTCCACTCTTTGGTCCTCACTACATCTAGTGCATATTCATATGTTCTAGGCTTCATTAGATCCACTCTCCAGCGTATATGCTCCCAAAGACCAGCCATGAACCTGTCCTTCTTCATCATGTCAGGTGGAGGTACCTGTGGTGCTAAGTCCTTGCACATCCATTCCCATGCCATTGAAAACTTACGTATGTACGCATCTACTGGCTCACCTTCCCTTTGCACCAAACCCTATACTTCTTGCCACACTTTGTCAGAATCTTCTGTCTTCACAAACTCCACTTCCAATTCATGCTTTAGATTGTCCCATCTTAATCTCACAGGTGGATCAGCCACACGCAACTCCTCTTCAAATGCTTTGGACCAAACTCGTGCATCACTCTTCAAACAAATCTGGAGAAGACGTAACATCTGTGTCGGATCATGAATCTAATTGCTAATGCAGGGAACCTCCATCTTTTCAAAAAATTCTTCCACATCTTCATCACTTCTTCCATGAAATTTTGGATAAGAGAAAACCATGGCTACTCAAGTTTTGATGCCTTGAGAACCCCTTCTAACACAAGTGCAAGAACCCAAAACTTTTTACTGACTCAATTCCTAGAAACTTCAATGGAGCTCATCTTTAGATAAGGAAAAACACATGCACATCAAATGAGTTTTTATAAGTTAATCATCGAAATTACAACAAGCCAAGGAGATTCCAGTATCTCTCTTAATCTTCTTGGCCTGAACATAAAGACTATGTGCTGCTAGAACAAAATCTTCTTAGACACATGAAAATTTATATGGATTCTTTGTGGTAAATGAAAAGAAGTGAATTGAGGTCCGTTTTGATCATCCATTAATGCCAACCATGCAGCTCTCAAGAAGGCACACCTCACTTATCCTCTGATTTTTCCAGAATTTTAGTAGCATAACAACATAAATGGCTCAAAAGACCAAAAAACCAGCCATCACAACTTGGAAAAATTTTGGCAGAGTTTCCCCATAAGTAGAGCAGTAAGAACCCAAAATATAGACTGTATATGTATGCATAACCTGCCAACAATGGAGCCCAAGCATCAAGTAGGAATCACTAGTACATAGCCTATAATGAAGAGGTCACAAAAAGGGTGCTCTAGCCACCTGTATCACCAAAAGGATCTCACATTTGAGAATCCCCCATGTCAATAAAACCTCACCACAACTCTCTCACAAAGGTTTATGCAAATATCATATAGTCAATTCTCAAAAATGACTATCTTCTAGACCAAGTCTCAAAAATGGCTAGGACTACCAAATAAAACCAAGTATGATTCCACAAAGGCGTACAATGGCAGTATCCACAAGTAACGTACAATACCAAACAATGCGCTCAAACAAGCGTCAAATGATGCATACCGATGGCAACTGCAAGTGATTTTCACTTACCTGTATATCACTTTACTCCAGCTACATGTACATGTGTGAATCACATGTACATGTAACCTTTAACCTATAACCTGTGATCTATGATCGGTGATCTGCAACCTGTAATCCCAAAGTTGAAGGCACTCAAAGAAGATCCTCAGTGGGGGTGCCAAAAAAAGTGTGCGGGATGGAAACACACACAACACCTCTATAATCACCCGACACACACTCTTCGGATAATACACACACAGACTATGGGGCACCACTTGGCTTACACAACCCACCTCGCCGAGACAGGGAACACACCGATGGAGTGAGAGGAGAGAGACTATCCATTTTCCCACTCAACACAGAGAGAGACACACACACACACACACACACCCAAAAAACTTAGCTCAAGAGAGAAAGATTTATGATGTTTAGATATAATTGAGATTGGACCAACACCAATGGGGCAAATAGCTTACACAATATGGATGAAATATGCCAAATACAAATATAAATTTGAACAGAGGCTTCGCTCACAGAAGAAACTTACACAGCCAAAACAGCATCAAAAAGTGAGGAATTTGACAAAATGGGCAGTGCCATTGCGTCTGGAACGGCCAAAAACCCCATTGTATAATATCAAAGTGCTCAAATGCGACCTTGAATGAGCAGTTTATGGCCAAAACAGGCTCCAAAAACAGCAAAAATTGAGTTGCAGTTGTTCCTCCTCTTCTCTCCACGTTTTGCTGGTTTTTTTCTCAGGTTTTTCAGTTTCCACACTTACCTTTATCCCTAAATCACCTTTGGCCTTTTAATTGACCTAACGGACCCCGAACTGGCCAAAAAATGGTGTTTTTGTTACCCTTCTACATCCATCCCCACACGTGGCACTCAACGTTTTTCAATAATGCATCCTGAAATCACGTGAAGTGGCCCCCAAATATAGTCCTAATATGACCTTTTTGCATAATTTATCACAAGAAAGAACTCCCGTTGTGTCCTCACTTACCACGTGCAAGTATTGACCCCACCCCATTCGACCTCCTAACGCCATTGGATGCCATCTAACGCACCTCCTTACCTCATGGCATCGGCCCGTTGATATCTTCCTCAGAAAATTTTACGCTCCACCAACTCCTCATTAATGTACAAAAACACACTAATACTAATGATGATGAACATCGATGTACTATGTACACGATGTCCTACCTGTACACCTGTGGGCTCCACATAACCAGCTGGCTCTGGAAAAGGGGCAATTCTTTATTTGATGCACCATGCATGTGTATGTACATATGTGCAATCACTTCTTCCAAAAACTCCTAACAATGCAGACCAAGCTCTTTGACAAACAAATGAGGTGGGAAAATTTTCTTTCGCAATTTCATTTTCGAATTGCTCACATTGCTGGCAAGCATAATCAAGCAGCCGATGCACTCTCAAGACGGCCGCGAGTGAATGCGGCTTCCATAGCAATTCACAATGATCTATCTTCTATGATAGATGAGTATACTATTGATCCCAATTTCAAAGATGTGATTTCAACCCTTGCACTAGGGAAGAAAGGGGAACCATTTACTTTACAAGATGGTTATCTTCTCTATGCCAATAGACTATGTGTTATGAACTCACTACGTGAGAAAGTAATGTATGAATCGCATGCTCCTCCTTATGTGGGCATAGAGGGATTCAGTCTACCCTAAAAGGGATTGAAACATATTTCTATTGGCCTACCATGAAAACAAACATACAAGTGTATGTTTTTAAATGTGTGGTATGCCAAAAGACAAAGTTTGATAGAAGGAAGCAGCCTGGATTGCTTCAACCTTTGCCAATAACTAATTCACCATTTTATGTTTGGATTTCCTAAGTCTATCCATGGGAATACGGGACTATGGCCGATAGTAGATAGGTTCAGTAAACAAGCTCATTTTATACCTGTCAAAAGGACTATCAAAACCCACCAAATGACGACCCTCTTCATTTCACAAATCGTCAAGTACCATGGCTTTCCAATGTCCATAGTGTCAGATAGAGATGCTAGAATGACCAATAATTTTTGGAAGGGTCTCTTTGAGAATTTAGTGACAAGGCTAAATTTCACTTTGGCCTATCACCTGCAAACGGATGGCCAAAGTGAAATATCTAACCTAACAATTCTTTATCTACTAAAATCCTATGTAACAGAAGTAGATCAAAGGTCCTAATGGGAGAAGTGCTTACCCTTAGTGGAGTATGCCTACAATAACACTTCACATACTTCCACGGGAAAAGCACCTTTCGAGGTAATTGAGGGAAGATCAAAATGTCCCCTTCTACTTAAAGTACACGGGAAGATCTTCACTACAGATGAGTATAGCCGAGACCTACAAGAATCTTTCAAAAAGATTAAGGATGCTATCTCTATCTCACAACAAAGGAAAAAGGATGTTGCTGATAAACACAAAAGAGCCCAAGCCTTTAAAGAAAATGATTGGATCTTACTTAAATTTCCCAAGGCTCGATTAAGGCACACGGGACACCAAAAGTACTATGCTAAGTTAGAAAAAAGGTACTATGGTCCCTTCAAGATTCTTAGACCAATCAATGAGATGGCCTATCAACTCAAGTTGCCCAACCACTGGCTCATACACAATGCTTTCCATGTGAGCCTACTAAAGTCTCAAGAATCAACTATTGAAGACCCACCAGAGATCGAGGACCAAGAAGAGGTGCTGCAACCCGAGTCCATACTCTGACATGAAGACGAGGTATTAAAAGGCGGTAAGACTATCCGACAATATCTTATTTAAGTTTAAGAATTATCATTTTTAAGATGCTAGATGGATGCATGGCATACAATTAAAGGATAATGCCGGCTAAACCTTTTCAATGCTTACAATGCTTCCCTAGACTAAGCAAACGTACAAATGTTTGAAATGAACAAAGTTTTTGTCTTATAAGACTCTCCTTTTCTTTATTGTGCAAAAATGTGAAGTAGTATGCATGCTTAAAATCAAGTTTGCAGAGATGATGTCTCCCAAACACCAAGTAGCGCTTGTCACTCTACTAGGAAATCTTGATAGGACTATTGTGCAGACATGCTTGCGGGCAGCTTAGGCTTTCAAGCGCCAAATGGACCAGTCATCCATTCTTGAATGATGTTGTAGGGTAAGATAGGGATTCTCTACCTGCTAGAAAAAGGACTAATGAATAGGCTTTATCTTCTCTACCCCATAGTCGAGGACGACTATGATTTCAAGAGAGAGGTAATGTCATAATAACTAATATATAATTCTCCTAAATGATTTTCTCATGTTAAACTGATCATTTAATATGGGGAAGTGCCAAGGGAGAAAAAGCTAGAATATAGGTTAAGCTGGTAGACCGGCCACAGTAGGGATCCAAAGGAGGGAAAATAGGGATCCAAAGGGGGGGCCATCTGCAAAAGATCAATGTGCAACAATGGGCTTTAAAGACCCTAAGGTTCATCCCATTAAGACTTTCAAAATGCTAAGGTTCCAAAATTCAAAGGTTGTATCCGTTAGTCAAGCTTAGTTAAATTGGATGCTTTGTGTGTGTACCAAAAAGTCTTTAAGGCTCCTACATAGGAGGGGGTGATCCTTGCAAGTAGGGAATGAGAGAGAAACATACACACACACACACTCACAAGCTTCCTTTACACAAAGGGAATGAGGGACACATGTCAGGTCCTAGGCCAGATGCCCACAAGGTGCACTCAAATCCTATTGGATGGCCATGGAGGTGGACCAGTGAGAATTAGGCTAGATTAAATCTAGTTTAATTTATTTAAAAACACTTAATAAAATAATCAATAATAATTAAGCTCTCTAGAAGACTATTGGATAGTCTCCCAAGGGGTCCAATGAGCATTCAATAGCCCAATGGCTTGCTTGATTCCTATTGGCCAAGAGACAAAGGGGTCTAATGAGAGTTTAGTTGCATTAATTAATTCCCTAAATCTCTCACAAAAGGGGAAAGGGGAACACATGTCATAAGGCTATCACTTATGCTTCTTAAATCCTATTGGCTAAGCCTCGTGACGTCCAATGGTGTGTGAGCATGAGTAATTTGCATGAGGGTTCGACCAAGAGAGACGGGGTCTGAATTTCTCAAGGCATTATTCCACACACACTCACACTAGCTCATGTGTGAATCAAGAAGACTCTCTCTCTCTCTCTCTCTCTCTCTCTCTCTCTCTCTCTCTCTCTCTCTCTCTCTCTCTCTCTCTCTCTCTCTCTCTCTCCTTCTCAAGCTTTAATGGAAAGCTCATCACCTACTCCAAGCTTTTGAGAAGGGAGGCCTACACCAACAACTCTCGGCTTTGTGATGCAAATCCAACCAAGAGCCAAGCTTCAATGCATGATCATCTCCTCTACCATGCTAATTAATAATCTATGCTAAGCTATTATGAGTGATTAGGTGAGGAGATATACTTCTTTCTTGTAAGAGAGACGGGGTCTGAATTTCTCAAGGCATTATTCCACACACACTCACACTAGCTCATGTGTGAATCAAGAAGACTCTCTCTCTCTCTCTCTCTCTCTCTCTCTCTCTCTCTCTCTCTCTCTCTCTCTCTCTCTCTCTCTCTCTCTCTCTCTCTCTCCTTCTCAAGCTTTAATGGAAAGCTCATCACCTACTCCAAGCTTTTGAGAAGGGAGGCCTACACCAACAACTCTCGGCTTTGTGATGCAAATCCAACCAAGAGCCAAGCTTCAATGCATGATCATCTCCTCTACCATGCTAATTAATAATCTATGCTAAGCTATTATGAGTGATTAGGTGAGGAGATATACTTATTTCTTGTAAGACTACTCCTTCTTACTCTCAATCTACTCTCATACCCCACTAGCTCTCACCATCTTCGAAGGTGTGTGAGGTCTTGGGTTTGAGATCATGAGGGAGTTGATGTTGTATTTTATAAGTGTTTTGCTTAGTGTCTGAGTCTTCCATCTTCATTGCACTAGCTAGTTATTGAAGGAACACAAAGAATTGTATTGTAAAGTGTCTCTCTTGATGGGGAAACCTATAATACAAAGCCTTTTAAAGGGGGGACCGGCTCCACGAAAATCTGGTCCTTAACTGTTGTCAATAGCTTAATTTCTCTCTCTTTGGAAGTATTTTTCATGCCTATCTAGCTAGGTGTTATGCTTTTTGTTGCTCTCTCCACCCGAGCATTCTTGCTATGCTCATTAGGAATCTATTCTAATGAAATGCTCACTATGTCTATGCTATTTTCTGCTACACACAAGTTACTAGGCCATTAAATGTTATAGATATTCAAATGTCACCACACAGTGATTAAGCAAGAAATATTAACAAGCACTCTTGTTTGGTGACTTGAAAATCACATTACACAATAGAAATAAGAGAAAAATCCATTCAAAACAATAAACCATATCATGCAAAAGGGAGCAATTGGGAGTCAAGAGATATAAGTAGAAAGATCCTCTTGAGAGGATATTGAAGATATGAGTTGCTTTTACTTGTAAAGCTCTTAATCTCTTAAGTGAATAGCTCTACAACTTTAGAACACTCAAACTCACTCACAAAGAGCTCCTCTCACTCTCCTCTAGCTTGAGACATTGTCATACATTTTTTTGTATGAGCATAAAGTCAGTAAGTCATGCCAAAACCCTTGCCCACTAGCCTCGTGTATATATGTGTACATAGCCCTGCAAGTCTTTGAAGTGACCGTGTAAAAATTCATGTACAAAGGTGTGATTTTTCTAGGCTTGGGTGCTGATGTTTTGAGTTGTTCAAGTTTCCAAAACATGGTTTTCAATGAGTATTATCATTCATGCTTTATAGCTCATGAATCAAACTTGTACATCATGAATTATGAGCATCCAAAGTGGGTGGTCTCAACTTAGAAAGTGATTGTAGGTGCATGCGACAAGAGAAATTGGGCCAACTTGATGATTGAAATTGGAAATGTGGAGATTTAAGATTTCTAGAAGTAGCTGAGATGATGGGCTTCGTGTCGTGTGTTACGATGTGTCATTCGGTGACCGGAGAAGCAAGTTATGCTTTGGGAAAGATTGTCCGAGAAGCTCTCCTATTTTGGGGAAAGTCTAGAAACTTTTTGGCTCAAGGGGTTTGGGAGGATTGAGGAGGAGGTTGCCATGTGGTAGGGGAATTATCCCACATGGAAAGGTAAAAGGGAAGAGTGGGGGGTATATACGCTAAAATGGGAGTGCCTTTAGGTGTATCACTTGGTACAAGGCTTGGCTTGATGGGCTCATGGACTCCTTGGGGAGAGAGGGAGCCTTTTGCAGTTGTCCACACTACCTCTCCACGTGCTTGGTCCACTTTTTGGTACCCAGACACTTGGCCCCACCCATTCCCTTGGTCAAAGGTGTCAAGACAAGGATCCTAAGCCTAGGGGGTCAAGGACGTGAGCCAGGGGCTCGGGCTGGACCAGTGTGGACTAGGGATCCATATTATGGCTAGGGCTAGGAGCCGGTCTATAAATAGGGTGGTAGGGCGGTGGATCCATCATCATAATCTCCTAGGACTTTCACTGGTATCAGAGCCTAAGCAAGGGTGCATGCCCACCCCGGGCACACACCCCGCAAAATATGAAGCTTTTGCTTAACCAGACTTGGAGATCCGTGGCCATGGAGCTCCCGAGTTCATGAAGGAGGCGACCACAGTAGACACTAGCCTTCTGAGGCATGGGATACAATGGGCACACTCCTATGATGGAAAAAAAATTCCGGATTTGTCGAGATAGTACATTAACGGCTTGAGACTCAGCAAGGGTGTCGTCAAGGGCGAGTTGCAACCAATCGGCAGGTGCTGAAAGGCTTCTCCATAAGCTTGGCTACGGTTTGAGGTCCATGGGCACATTCACTATGGGTCGAATCGCATGAATAACCACGTATGCAGTAGCTTTTGTTTTGGGTTTGATGACGTTTTCAAACATGCTATGTAGCCCTTACATGCAGGCACAAGCACGGCTTGTGACAGTTCCATACGCATTCAACTTTTGTTGACTGCTTTGTTTGCAAAGAACCACTGTTTGGTTGAGGGATCAACATCAAGTACGGCTTGAGTACACAATACTTTGACAACTCATGTTCGTCGTAGGTTGAATGTTGATATAAAGGGAACTCAAGAAGGGCCTGTGACATATCTGATTACGGTATTTGGCAAGGCCGATCGGTAAGTATAATTTCAAGTTGTCTACCATCAAAAACATTTTAGGAGCAAGGCTCCCTATAGCGACACTCCAATAAACCGATTTGTGTCTTACGTCGGTTGTTCATTTTTTATCTCTCCTCGTTGTACTATCTCAAGGCAGAGGAACTCAAGATTTCTGGGAGCACGGCTCCATGCATTGGATGCATACTCATTTCCAAGCCATTGCAGCTTTCTAGGGAGTAGGCAATATAGGTACAAAAGCATCGTGGAAAAAACAATGCCATCCACAGCTAGGAGCTGACTGCAATGCTAAGAGCCATTGTTAAATCTAGGGTAACACCCAATTGTTGGTATTCCTTGGGTGATTGTATCAAGATCAAACTCAAGATCGAACAGATCTACCCAGTGGAGTACACATCGACGTTAATGGACAAACAAGAGTCTTTTCATTACGAATGTTTAGAGTGTCATTTTGCACTACATGTTTTCATTTCAACACTCGAGTTGTTTTTTATAGCCTTAAACTCCCATCAGCTGATCTCTACCACGGAGTATAGATGTCGTAATCAATTGAGATAGCATGGTTGTCCATAAGAGCTAGGCATTTCACTTGTTGAATCTCTGGCTCCCTCTATAGCACTACGGATTGTTTATGGACATACTGTTTTAGGGTAAGACCTGGTGGGTGATTGCTAAATCTTCCCATAGGCGTTGAGGATCAAAGTTTGATCTATCCCAGTTCTAGTTTCACGTAAAGAAGCCGTCATCTGCCACGGGGTAGCGGACAAATTCAACTTTTTCAATTAACTCCAATCATTCTGTACACGGTGGTCTATGTTGGTTATCATTACCTGCTCGTTGAGAAATTTCTACAAAGGGTCTTACCAAGGGGTTTGACTACGTAGATTCTAACCTACGGGTTTGAATTGCGAAGGCAACACCCAGGGTTTCTAGTGCAATGTTGCTTGGTTTTTTCTCAAGTGGGCGACATGCTCCTCTGCATTTGAATACGGGTAAGTGACCATTAAGTTCAATCTCCAGGTACGCATCTATTGATTTGGTGTTATTCCATTTTTTGGTATGCTTTGCTTGGTTTCTTCAGGTCGTATAAATCTGCTTGAATATTTTTGAGCCATGCCAAGGGCATGTCGAAACAAAGTGTTTTGGGCCATAGTGTCCAATATACATTATGATGTTATGAACCCACTTGTCGGGTTTGATTTGGCACATGTTGTCACATGGGATACACCATAGTCTAGGAACTCAAGGAGTTTAGTTTAGCCAATGTGGAGCAATGATAATGAGGGTCCCTCTCACTCTTGTCGTGGAGTGTTTTGCAGTAACCTCCACACAAAAGTACATCTTGTACTTGATGGATGTCACTTTTTCGGCCATCCATATTTGAGACATATTCCACATGTGGAGAATATGCGTCTCTGGGACTGACACTGGCACCTAATTCCTAATGATGTGTCGCACTGACGTCCCTATGTGCTGGTCGCATCCGTTTATTAGACCATTTGGAGAACACTGTATCAGGAACAATTTGAGTGGCCAGAGATTGTCGGGTACTGAGTAGAGACTTGTTCCGATTATAAGTGCTGTGAAACCACCTTAACCGAGGGTCGTTTCTACATATAGCCAAGTATGCTACGTTCATGAGAATGTCTCATGGTTGGTACCTAGGTGTGACTAGGTTGTCACATTCTATAATGGTCCAACTTTTGTTGCCAGACTTTCCCGTATGTACCATGGAAAGTCTTGTCATGGAATTGCGGTTTAAATAAGTTTTTGTTTAATGCATGCACACTAGGTGTTATGGGCCCTCGTGTTTAACACTGATTTATTTGGAGCGGCATGAAAATTCATGGACTTTATTCTTTATACACCTTTTTGCATTGCAAGTGAAATCTCTACTTGAGATTTATTATAAGTTTACACCCTACCATACAAGGTGCTGGCTCAGGATGGGTGCATGTGGTTGGATGGTCTAAACTCTATGAGCTTACTCCAGTCCAACCCGCTTTCAACCTAGTTGGTTGTCTCTACTCCATATCAAATATATGAGTGGATACTCAATAATTGAGTCTTAGTTTATCATTAGTCGTGGAAGACTATCTGTAAGTGATTGGGGAAAAGCACCTCACTCTTACTGCTGCTATTTTTTGCTAAAGAATCTGCTAAGAGCATACATTAGCACAACGCATTTTGAATGGGAAATTATCTCCCTATTCTAGAATTTGCTTACGTAAGGTTTTCAATTTTGAACACCTGTTGTGATGGGGTTGGATACCGTTTTCATAGTTTCAGAAGTCAAGGACTTAATAGGTGTGCTAACAAAGTATGTTGGTAGGTAACCTTCATTAGGGGTGAACTTGTAGTTCTGTGTGTCCCAAATGTTCAGAAGTCTAACATAAGGACACACCCTATTCTACTTCTTAGTAGCTATGAGCTTTTTAAGATACTCATGCAAGTCGGAAATCTGGCTCACAACTTCATGGAAAGTTGCGCCAAGGTTTTCTTGCATTATTCCAGTACCTTCAGAAGATCTGAAAAGTGGTTATGCCTTTGGACAACTCTTCGTTGTGGTTACTCCTTTACAGTACTCATGTGAGTTATAAATGGAGTTACCATTTAGACCCAAGTGCTTGCAAAAGGACAACAATGTTGAAAATCAAGATGTTGCTCTTGGTTTCATTGAACCTCCTCATTGCATCAAGTATCAATTGGATTGCTTATGAGATGCCAACATGGGAAACATTTGTGTTCTTACGAAGATACTACCACTTGTGTTTTTGAGGATGGAAACACTTCTCCAAGGGGGGAGTAATGATAGGACAAGGATCCTAAGCCTAGGGGGTCAGGGACCTGAGCCAGGGGCTCGGACTCGACCAGTGTGGACTTGGGATCCATATTACGGCTAGGGCTAGGAGCCGGTTCTATAAATAGGGTGGTAGGGCGGTGGATCCACCATCACAGTCTCCTAGGCCTTTCAAAAGAGTCACCAACACCTCATTTTATGCCCAAAAAAGGCCAAAATGAGCCAATAAAAGATGCCTACCAAGAGAGCTTTGTCGGTTGAGAACAGAGAGAAATTTTTTGGGATAAAAGATAAGGAAGCCCCCATTTTAATAGCTGCAACACCTGCACAACCTCCAGAGAGCTCATTTTTTAGCAAGAAATAGGACTCCCTCGGATTTGAGCGGCCATAACTCTTTTACCTTTCATTTGTTTTTTGCCTATGGATACTTTACAAACATCTCCACAAGATGAGCTTTGTCATGATGTCCTTGGTTTCTCCTAATTTTGAGTGTGTTCCATGCTTGAAGGGTTTTTCAAAGTGTGTTCCATGCTTGTATGCAAAGTGTGATGCAATTGTTGGAGCACAATGTCCTGAACAACTATCCTACCAGGAATGTCATCTAACATGGGCATGATAGATAAGCTCTAGGTTGTCTATATAAGGTGCAAATTGAGGGCTTATTTCTTGAACAAAATCACTTATATTTCCATCTTGAAGTCTTGTGGCATTACATGGTGGTATTTTGCATGTTTCTCTTGCACAATTCTTCAGTCAATATGTCAAGAATCTCATTTGTTGCTCAATACGGACATGACCAAGACTAGGGATCAATATGTAATCACTTTATTTGTGTCTTGGATGCCATGTGGCAAGAAATTCACACGTATAAACAAATTCATTATGATATTACTGGTTAGGTAGTGCTTTAAACAACATGTATGCTAAGTATGGTGATTTGGAAAGAGTGAACGTATTTGATGAGTTTATTGTTTCTAGATTATCGTGTAATGAAGTGCATTCGTTGTAGGTCATGTTCAATTGGGGCAAGGTGAGGAAGATCAAGGGATTTTCCAAAGGAAGCAAAGGGAGGGCTTCTCTCTAAAGGAAATCCCCCAGGGGTGCAACTTGAAAGCATCTGGAATTGTGTAAGACACTAACGTGGGTAAAAAAATCCTTGAGAATACTCCTATTTAGGATTTGCAACCTTCTGGAAAAAGATGCCATGCTCGCCATGTATGCCAAACTTTATGCTCTTATAGAAGTACCATTGTTATTGACAAGATTTCAATCTGAGATGTAATTTTTTGGTACAGACAACAAGTTTAGGATCTAAGAATTTTGTTCTCACTTAATGTGAAGTCAATTTTGTTGGGTGGAATGCAAGTAAAATTCCTAGAAGGGCTGCTCTAGAATGTTTTAAATTCCCTGCAAGAGGAATACATGCATAATCCAAATGTTATCACTTTTGCTAATGTGACCAAATGCATCTTTATATATATAACAGTTTAAAATATGGTATTAGACCTAAAAAACATTACATTTCAACTGTTGATTTTCTTGGACGTTTAAGGCATCTTCAAAAAGATGTGAGAGTAATCAAGATGATGTCATAGCCAACTTGATCTACTCTTCTAGGTGCTTCTTGAGAGTGTCAAAAAAACGACCCCAAGTAGAAAGATACATGCTGACATTTGAAATATTGGGTTACTTAAGAAAACATATACTTGGGAGTATGTTTATCTGTATGAATTTTTAAGAGCACATTAGTAAAATCTCACATTCATCAGAATGAGGGTTTCCTTGAGGAAAACATATACTAGTGCACAAAGTTGATCTTCATGGCCTTCTTGTTACAGATGTCATCTTCAACCACGTGCATCTGTTCAAGCCTAGATGCAAGCATTGAACTCTCCTCTCTACATCCAAATGAAACCAAATTTTGTGTATTGAAAGGTAAGAGGTAGTAGAGCTTTGCCCTGAAATAATCACAAAAAATAAAGCTTAATAAAGTAGCTCTAACAGTTCATTGCACAATGAAAGACATTGGAAATAGGTGAGTATACCTAATGTGAACTTGGATCAACAGTACAATGCACAAGTGGTGTCAAGGTTTATTTTTTGGAGGAGGAGGAGGCTATATTAACACAAAGGTTGCATGCCATTTTTTAGTACTCTTGAAGAGCTCATACAAAATTCACATCAAAGAAGAGCCTAACTACACATATCATGATTTTTAGAAGAGAGAATCTACTCAAAAGGCATTTTTTGCCTACAAACACATGTATTATGTGAATGTGCACATTCTTGGCCTTCGACCCAAGTGAAAATCTAAGGAACAAATGGTCATACATCATCCTTGGACTAACAATCATATCCACCCTTTGAAGTCTTTTTTGAATCCCCTCTTGTTATAGGTGTATCCTTTGTGATTCATATCTTGACAAATATTCAAGCTCAAAGTTAGGAATTTTAGGTGTTGAAGCATGTTTTTTGGTGTGTATCCTATGAGTAATGGCTATTTTTTTGTTATCTTTTTTGTGTCACTAGAAAATTATCCAAATGTAAAATCAAAAAGCTCGCAAAAATGGTTTTCATTGCAAAAGCTCAAAATCAAAATCTCGTAAAAAAAACACACTCGTACAAAGGAAGAGGATGGAGGGATGGGAAGAAATAATGGTTCTCTCCTTCTCTCAACTTTGTGAATCAAGATAAAGAGCATAAGCAAAGAGGGGATTTAAGGACAAAGGAAAGAAGAGAACAGAGAAAGCCGATCAAGGAAGAAAACAGTACGGGAGAGGAGATGATGGGGGAAGATGCAGCAGCAAGAGTCACCGTATACTCTCTTTCAAAGCAAAGGAAGAGAAAATCTCTCAAAGTCTTGTAGGGAGCAAGAAGCAGGTAAAGAACACGAAGAGGAAGAAGAGATTGGATTGATATATGCTATTAACTTCTTTAGGTTGGGGAATTGGAAGCAAACAAGGAATTGGGAAAAGAAGGGTCAGATCGTCTAGCAGCTAAATGATTACCATTATTTGATGCCAGATCCAATCTATGTTCATTGAAATCCCAAGTTCATGCATCTATGAGGGCTTGGACATGTATTGAGAAAACTGCAAGATTATGATTTGATTGGAAGTGAAGAAGTGGTTCTAGATTGACTTTATTGCAGGAGCTAATGACTTTACCCACAGTTTGTGATCATCTAAATGATTGTAAGAGGTCCATTAGACCAAATCTTGTAGGGTTTATTCTAGTTCTAATGATATGTTCTCATTCTTTGTTCCTAATGGTATTCATCTATGTGTGTCTACTATTTTCTCTCTCTTCCATCTCTTACAGTCAGAGGCCCCATGCCTTCTCGGCTCACCTCTTGAACAAATATCCCTCGACAGTGGAAGTAAATATGTATCTCAATCATATGCCCATGCCCACCTAGAGTTGACTTGAATCACTGCACTCCTATCTTTGTGTATAGCTGCATTGGGATCACTAGTAATAACCTTGAACCAGTTCACATCAAAAATGAAAATATCAACTTTTTGAAGCTAACTTTTAAGATGTCTTGGATATAGTGCTGGTACAATACATACATGCTAATCGCATCCCCTTGACATCTCCTCTTCTTCTCTTCAATGATCAATACTCCATTTTGCTTTGCCTCCAAGATTGTTGCATTGAGTAAGTAGGAAAGTCTAGTATTTTTTGAAGATGCTCTGAAAAGGGAAGATTTCTTATGATACAATTGCACTTGAATCGCATCCGATCAGCCAAACATTTTTCCCAATTAATATTTCTCAATCTAATTTTGCATGAATTCTGAGTTGAGAAGAAAAAACCTCGTAACCTTTTCACGCATTCTGATATCCATCTTCCTCATAATGCCATGTCCCTATTGCTCCACCCCAGTTACCTTGACATTTTTCTCAAAATTCCACAATCAAGGCATCCCTAGGTCAACTGAGCCCAAGACCTCACTAATAAGAACAAGCGACTCATGCACAAGTCATCCCTCTACTATGCTACCCTCAGGGCAAGATGTTTCTTATGTCATCTATTAAGCAGTCTTTGATGGGGCAATTGGTAAGATAAACTGTAAAAATTTGTGCGAATCATGAGACTTAAGACCACTTAACTTGTCATCTTTAGTAAAATGAAATATTTTCAAGCATTGCATGCTACCAGTTGGAGTTTTGAATGTAGACATGACTTTCTTTACTTGTTCTTTCTTTGCCTTTCTCAAAACCCATGGATCTTTTGGAATGGCATAATTTTCATTGGGGTTTAGATAAGGCCACATCTCTAGCATTTGTCCCACAGCTTGCAGGTTGTCTCTTTGCGCCTTGCTATCCGTTTTTCTAGTAATGGTCTTCTGGAGGATCTCCCCCACCTTTTTCAAAAATATGCATTGGGTTGAGAAAATGATTGATAAACAAGTCACTCCAATATGGAAGTTCATGAAAAATAGAGAGTGTTTTCATCCCAAGTGGCATAAACACTCCTGATTCTTGCCACATGTTCTTCCAATCACTCACCTTCAAGGGGTGCATGTGGTGTTCGCATATATTTGTTCCATGCATCTTATGACCTTCAGGAAAAAATTGGTCATGCTCCTCATACACTATCTTCCCAAAATAATCAAAGCAATGAGATCCAAGTCGAGGACCACATAGTGGACATGCATGGTTGCTCAAGTAGCTCAAACCTTTAAACCAAAAATATAGAACAAAAAAGGATCAAGAAATGAACTAGCACCACCTATAGAATGCAGATAGATATGGGTTTTGAAGTACTTACCTGAACACTCACCAAAGCATGGCCAATCATGCAAGGTCCATATGATAATTCCTTGAACATGGGCATGTCATCGATCAACCGGTTGGAACATGTCAACCACATCAATCCCTGTCCACAAGATTTGAAGCTCTTCTATAAGTGGTTCCACATAAATATCCATGTTCTTTACCTTGTACTTCCCTGGAACAATTAGTGATAATAGCAGATGGCCTTTCTTGATAGCTAGCCATGGTGGAAGATTATAGTTCACCAAGCAAATAGGCCATGTGCTCCTTGAAGAAGTCCGAATTCCAAATGGGTTTACTTCATCCATTGCCAAACCAAAACAAACAGAACAAGGTTCTTCTTTAAATGCAAGCTATGGTTCCCGCAAGCCATGGTTCCTCTATCACTGTAAGAGGAAAATTACAAAACCACTAGCATTGTCACAGTCTAACGAAGGAAAATAGACTCAAGAAAAGATTGTGTGTGCGACAATAACAGCGGCAACTAACGCGGTAATTTTAATAGAAATATATGCGGTAATAGACATGGGAATATACCTACTACTATTACCGCAAGCATTGTTGCAACTTTTTACGCGGCTATTACTGCTACACGCCTATTCAAACATAAAATTGGGTGGCCCAAATGGGCACGTTTATTTTTTACCTGCATAAAACATAAGAAACGTTAATTTTTTTTTGAAAGAGTATACAAAAAAAACAAAAAATTCAAATTGAATATACTTTACCTTGACAATTTAACGTGTAGAAGATCAACACTTAAAAAAAGTCACGAATAAAATGAAAATAGTTGTATATACATTGTGCCACATTGGGGCTTTATGGGAGTTTAGAAAATTAATTTTCTATCTAATCCTCCTCCTCCTTGTTGGAATTAAGGTTGCAGAAAAACACACACAGGTTGGAGAAGACAAAGGAAGCTCAAGGCACACAATAGAGAATGTTTTACTTAGTGTGCAATGGAAAGATAAGCTAGCCCTAGAGTGATGGGCGTATATAACGGGGTGGAGAACCTTCTAGTGAGGAAAAAAATTCCCCAACAATCCTAAGTGTGTTCACACACATCACTAGCACATGTATATGATAACAAATCCCCCCTGGGAGTGATGCGGTGAATGCGAGCTCGCACCTAGAGAAGAGCCAAGTGCCATACCCTGTGAGGACATTATCATTCCAAAAAGGGGAGTAGGCCCAAAGCTTTGCATAAAGCTTCAAACTTCTCATGTGACAATGCCTTTGTGAAAAGATCTACAAGGTTGTCTTGTGTTGGCACATAATTATTAATCTAAACTGATCTCTCCTACCAAGAGCCTCTCCATGACATAGTGGTAATTCACCTCAATGTGCTTTGTGCGAGCATGAAAAATTGGGTTTCTTGCGATTTCCAATGAGCTCTCATTGTCAGTGTAATAATGTTGGTAGTGTTCTGTCCAACACCCAAATCAGCCCCATAATGCGTCTGAGCCATGCACACTCAATCGTAGCTGTGAAGGCTTCCCTGTACTCAATCTCACAACTAGAAGTGGCCACAGTATATTGCTTCTTGCTCAACCATGATATGCATGAGCTGCCAAGCATGAAACAAAAACCACTTATGGGCACTTGTGTGTCAAAACAACCAGCCCAATCTGAGTCCGAAAAAGCATGTAAATCTAGCATCAATGATCCCTCCTTCGAATAAAACAAGCCAAGTGTCACTCAAGTAGCAAAAAATCCTCTTGACATCCTGCCAATGCTTAGACCCTAGGCTATGCATGAATATGTTGATCTATGAGACTGCAAACTAAATATTTAGCCTTTTGTTGCATACATAAATGAGGCAACCAACAACATCTTGGTAAAGAGTGACATCGATAGGATCACCAGCATCATGAAGACTCAACTTCAAAGTTGTTTCCTGGGAGTGGAAATAGGTTTTAAATCCTCAAGTCCAAACTTACATTGCAATGTCTCTATGTACCTTTTTTGACACAAGGCAATACCACCATCACATTGCTTAAATTGTACACTCAAGTAATGATGCAATAGCCCCAAATCTTTCATCTTGAAAGTAGCATTCAAATCAGCCTTAAATTCAGTAATATTTCTCTCATTTGGTCCACAGTGATAAGCAAATCATCTACATAGAGAACCACAACAAGAAGTGCATCATCCTCATGCTTTACATACAATGTGCTTTCTGTTGGACTTTTATAAAAGCCTCATTTGAACAAATGAGTGTGAGCCTTCTCATACCAAGCACGACGAGGTTGCTTTCCTAAATTTTCACACTTTGTCCTCTTGTCCTTTCTTGACAAAACCGCTAGGCTACATTACATAAACTTCCTCAAATATGTCACCATTCAAGAAAGCAGTAACAATCTTTGATTGATGTACATCCCAATCAAAATGAGCTACCAATGCACATAGAAAATGCACAGTAGTCATAAAAAGAGTGTGAGCAAAAGTCTCTTCATAATCTATTCATGTTTTCTATGCATAACCTTTTGCAACAAGTCAAGCCTTATAGCGACCAATCTCACCATCCGGCTAGTATGTTTCAATGTGTAAACCCACTTTGTATCGATGGCCTTTTGGCCAAGAGGCAAATTACATAAAATCCATGTGTCATTTTCAATAAGTGCATCATATTCTGATTGCATGGTAGCCATCCAATTTTTTGAATTATGTGCTTCATCAAAAGACAGAGGTTCCTCGACATCATGTAAGCTAGACACAACCAAAGCATAAAAATTTGATGCAAAAGATGCATGGTAAAAACCTGAACAAGTATGACTAGACAAAGGTGCATCCAACTTACTATCACGCAAAGTATGCACCAACCATTTAGGCATACCTCTAGCTTGCTCATTCTCAGCCCTTTCCTCATCAAGACATCTACATCAATAATAGGCTGATCCCCCATAGGCTGTACATTTGCCTCATTGCAATTTACATTCCAACTTCCACCATTGAAAAGAGGAAACAAAGTGTCATAAATGTCATGTGAGCTTATATTATTGTCTCGAGTACATGACAACAAGGGCTGAATAGAATCTTCCATAGACACAACATCCCATGAGACTAAGATACAGTTTTTTTGCGGATGATACAACCTATAACCTTTGATTTTAGCACTATAACCAACACAAATACATTTGATAGCCTTATCATCCAATTTCTTGTGCTGCATTTGTGGCACCAAAGCATATGCCAAATAGCCAAAAACACGAATGTACTCAATAGAAGGTTTTCTATCATTCCACGATTCACATGGAGTCATAGATTGCAAATCTCTCATAGTACACACCTGTTTAGTACATAAGTGGCACACATGATGACCTCAAGCCAAAATGAATGCAGTAAAGCTTGACTTTTGACCATACATCATGCCATTTTTGTAAGTGACCTATTTTTCCTCTCAACAACACCATTTTGTTGAGGCCTATAAGGCATTTTACATTGGTGTTTTATCCCACGAGTAGCCAAAAATGCATTAAATTCATGAGACATATACACCCCCCTCGATCTGAATGGAAGGTGCCTATAGCACCTTTCAAGACATTTTTAGCCATACCCAAAAATTGCTTGAAGCAAAAAAACACTTCCGACTTAGCTTTAAGTGGATATACCCATCCATGCCTGGAGTAATCATCAACGAAAGTCAGGAAGTACAGGTAATTGCCCAAGGATAGAGTTTGCATGGGTCCACAAACATCACTATACACAAGCTCAACCTGCATGTGGCCCTAACTAAACCATCCTTTGGAAACTTAGAACGCTACATCTTACCCAAAATATAACCTTCACAAACATGTTTGACAGGTGCTTCAAGAAGTGGCAAAGAAGCAACCATATCAGATTTCTGCAAACGTAGCAAACTGGAAAAATTCAGACGTCCAAAACATGCATGCCAAAGTTTTTCATCTGAAATAGCCTATGAGTCCACAACTGCATTTGCAAAATTTTGCCCACACTTTTCATACAAAGTGAGCTTATACAACCCATGGCATAAAATGCCAGATGCAACAATTTCATCATCGAAACTGAGATCATGTACTCTTCATTTTTCATCCACAAATTTGTCTACAAGTTCAAGTCTAGCAAGTGCAAAGATAGACAAAAGATTCTTCTTGATCTGAGGTACATACAATGCATCAACAAGTGTGAAAGAACTTCCATTTGCAGCAATAAGCACAAATAGAGAAGAAACAGAGTGGGAACAACAGGTGATATATATTACAAACCGTAGTAGACTCTGTACAAAACATGTTATGTAAAACATGGCATCGATAAAAATTACACACAAATTGACAAAATAGCCTGTGCAGTACTACCTATAGTGGAAAGGGAGAGCAAAACGAGCCCAAATCAAAATTTGAGCGGACGGAGATCTTGTAGTCCTCCCAGAATATTTGTCCACCTATGAACGCTCATCAAAGCTCACAAAAATTGAAAAAAGTTAGCAGACGTTGTGAGAGGGATGGAAACACACACAACGCCTCTATAATGACCCGACACACACTCTTGGGATGATACACACACACATTATGGGGCACCACTCGGCTTACAAAACCAGCTTGGCCGAGACAGGAAACACACAGACGGAGTGAGACGAGAGAGATTTCCCACTTGCCCACTCAACACTCACACATACACACTCACACACACTCTCTCAATTCAGCTCAAAGGAGGCAAATTGTTGTTGTTTAGACTCAATGAAGCTCAGCCCAACACCAATGGGGCAAATAGTTTACACAGTATTGAGAAAATACACCAGATACAACCACAAAGTTAAGTAGAGGCTTCACTCACCGGAGAAGATTACACAGAAAAATAGCAGAAAATCTGTGAGGAATTTGGCAAAATGGACAGCGCCATTGCGTCCAGAACACCCAAAAACCCCACCCTACAATGTCACAGTGCTCAAATCCGCCTCGGATGAGCAGTTTAGGGCCAAAAAATGCTCCAAAAACAGCAAAAAACACACTTGCGGCTGTTCCTCCTCTCTTCTCCACGTTTTTTCTGGTCTTCTCTCAGTTTTTTCAGTTCCCACACTTAGCTTTATTAGTTGGGCACTCGTGGCCTTTTAGATGACCTCAAACGGACCCCGAACAGGCCAAAAACTAACCTCGCATTGCATAGTTGTCACCTTTTTGCATCATCCGCACACCTGGCACTCAGTTTTTCCAAATAATGCATCCCGCAACCGCGTGAAGTGGACCCAAAAAGTGTTCCTCATGATGACCTTTCTGCATAAGTATCACAAGAAAACACCCACGTCGTGTCCATACTTCTCCGCGTGCAAGTATTGACCCCGTTCGACCTCCTGACGCCACTCGATGCCATCTGACGCACCTGCTTACCTCATGTCGTCGGCCCGCGGATAGCTTCCTCGAGAAGTTTTAAGCGCTACCAACTCCTCCTTATTGTAGAAAAAACACACTGGTACTGATAGTAGTGAAAATTGCTGCATTATGTACATCGTGTCCTACCTGTACACACGTGGGCCCCACGTAACCACCTGGCTATGGAAAATGGAAAATCCTTTATTCGATGCACCATGCATGTGTATGTACATATGCGCAATCCCTTGCTCCAAAAAACTCCTGACATAATTTGTCCATCCCCTAGCCTGCTAGATCATTCATGATCAGCAACAGTAAAGAGAGATATGAGACTCGCCGCATCACAAGTCTCCTCATCCTTCACCAACATTGCTTGCTCCACAAACAACTCATCTTGCTCCACCATCATTAACCTGGCATGATATAATTTAAGACGCAATCCATTTACCCTTGACTTATGTAGAATCCCATCCAGGTTAGCCAACTGATATGTACCATTTGGAAAACACTACACTACCTTGAAAGGGCCTTCCCACTTAATCTGAAACTTCTTTTGGAAGGTGTTGTCCAGCTTACTATTGTAACGCAAAACTAATTCATGCTTCTTGATACCCTTACTTTTGACCTTTTCATTTATCTTTGCCAAAGCCTTATCCTGCATCTGCCCATAATGCTCTAATGCGCTCATCCTATCCAACTGAACCTCTTGTAACTGCAAGAGCCTCTCTTTGAATGCATCACTAGGCGGCCCAAGCAACTTCTCTAACATCTTGACTGCAGGCAACTCTACCTCCACAGGCAATAGTGCTTCCTTTCCATACACCAAATGAAATGGAGTAAACCATGTACCTGTCTTCACCGAAGAACGGTAAGCCCATAATGCACTAGGCAATTCCAAATCCCAATTCTTTCCTTGGTGCTCTGTCACTTTCCAAAGAATCAGTACCAACTCACCATTGAATCTTTCATTTAAGCCATTACACTGCGGGTAATAAGGAGTGGTATGCTGGTGCCTAATCTTCATCTTTGCACATAAGAAGTCTAGCAGTTTAGCTCTAAATCCTGGCCCCTTATCTGAAAGTAGCTCTAATGGAATCCCAAACTTGAAACATATTTCATCATACACAAATTTTGCCACATCCTTTGCAGTGATCTGTTTTACTGCTATAGCCTCTGCCCATCTAGAAAGATACTCCACTGTCGTCAAGATATAGCTTTTGCCCTTGCTTGTGATAGGTAACGGGCCTATTGCATCAATCCCCCACTTTTCAAACACATCAAACGCCATAATGGTTTTTCGTAGCTCTGGCTTCAACACTCTCTTCCCAAATGCTTGAAACCTATTGCAAGACCTACACCAATGGTGAACATCCTTGTGCAAACTAGGCCATACATACCCCTCTTGCAAAATCTTATGCAAGGTGATCTTTAGAGCAAAATGGCCACCACATGCGCCTTCATGATTCTCTTCCAACACTCTGTAAAGCTCCTCCCGTCAAGGTACACGTCTCAACACGAGATCAGCCCCTTTCATGTATAAGACATCACCAATCAATTTGTACATGTATGCTCTACACACAAAGCCATACTTATTAGACTTCGGAATCTCCTTTGGAATGATTCCTGCTAGAAAATACTCCTCTTCTTGAGTCAAACTTTCCCGGCCATGATAAAGAGGTAAAGTGGTCCTCAACACAAATCGCTCCCCAATCATGCCTTGAGCTGATTCATGTGCCTCTCCATTTAGAGAACGTTCAATGTGTCTGATGATTCATGCAACTTTTTTAACAGGCCTTTAATTCTGAAGCACATTTCCTTCAATGAGGTGTCCTTGCTCTTCCACACACCTAGCACTTGCTTCACCACTAACAAGGCATCACCTTTTATGCTCAACCTTCGAACCCCATGCTTCAAACAAATGTGTAATCTGGCTTCCAGAGTAGCATATTCAGCCTCATTGCTACTATGAGCATCCAATTTGAACCCTCTCTTGCTCTTTCTGTATGAACCATCAAAGAACAACACATGTGCATTGCTGATGTGTGACACTTCTTCAACTACCTTTCTCACCACCTCTTCCTTAACAATAAGGGGATTCTCCTTGTAGGTTAACAAATCAGCTAGGGTAGCCCTTGTACTATCTTCCACTAGAAAAGAGAACTCAAACTCTTGCAGCTCAATTACCCATTTCTTCACCACATTTGACATGTTAGTACCATTAATTAACTGTGGCAAAAAGGCATAACTCGTCAAGAAAACAAAAGGCCGTGGTAGCAAGTAATGACGAAATTATCGACAAGAAAATATTACACTGGCCATCGCTAGCTCTACTTCCGAGAACTTTCTCTCCGCTACCAACTTCACTCGGCTTGCACAATACACTGACCTCATATAATGGCTGCCCTTCCCCTTTTGCAATAGCATGGCTCCAATGGCATCATCCCCTACTGATGGATTTACATAAAACACTTTCTCCCAATCAGGAGCCTGCATGGCTGACAACCCCCCTAACACCTCTTTCACCTCTTGAAACACTTCTTCACACTTGTCATCCCATTGCAATGGATCATGCTTTGCCACTTGCTCTAATGGATAAAGAAGCTGCGAAGACAATGGAATAAACCATGCCATGTACTTCACTTTGTGTATAAAAGTTGCCAATTGCTTCGTACTCGTAGGTGATGGAAGAAGAATAATAGACTTAAGCTTATCTGGATCAGCCTCAATGCCATTTTCTGACACCATATGGCCCAATAACTTCACCCTTGGCCGTGCTAGATGACATTTCTTTGGATTTAGTTATCCTCCACATTCATCATATCGAGCCAATACCATCTGCAGCTTCTCATGGTGTTCAGCCCTACTGCTATAAACACAGAAGTCATCCATAAAAGCTTTAACACAACTACCAATGAATGGTTCCAACACCCAATTTGCTCTCTCTTGATAAAAGGAAGGTCCATTTGACAAACCAAATGGCAATACTGTGTAGCAATAGCAGCCCCATGGCGTAATAAAAGTGGTCTTTGTGCGGTCTTTAAGAGCAATCTTCAATTGAAAATAGCCTGAAAAACCATCACACACACTGTACCTCTCATAACCTACCACTGAATCCAAGATCTGATCGATGAATGGAAGAGGATATGGGTTCTTCTTAGTGGCTGCGTTTAAGGGTTTAAAATCTACACAAATTCTCCACTTCCCATCCTTCTTTGGACTGACTGCAACTGGACTCACCCATTCTGTGGTCTCCACAGGGACTATGAACCCTGCCTTCAATAACTTGTCCACCTCTTCTCGCAAGGCTTCCATTTGCTGTTGACCCATCCTTCTTAGCCTTTGCCGCACTGGCTTAGCACCTTCTTTCAGCTCTATATGCATCTCTTCGCCCTTGAACCCTTTGATCTCTTCATATGAAGTAATAAACAAATCAGGAAAACTAGCCAGCATGTGAAATATATATATCCTTCTCCATAGCTGAGAGGTCTCCACAGATCATGTGTGTCATCAATTCCTGCTTCTTTGAAAACTTAACCTTGGTTTGCATCAGCCCTTCAATCACTTCATAAGGCCCTTCACTTTCATCTTCAACCTCATTCGCAAATGCAACTAGACCAAACTCTTGGATTTCTTTGTCCATCAAAAGAAATGCAACATCAGCATCCTCATCACTGCTGGTAGTGCTATCACTATCCTCATCTGTCACCGTGGAAGAGTCTTCATCACTAGACTCATCCTCACCTTCATAAAGCTCCTCTAATCTTTTCCTTGTGTCCATATTATAAAGCTTCTTGGTACCTGTCTTTCCATAGAGTCGCCAATCTTGAACATCTCCCACTGCACGTAACCATGGTCTGCCCAGTATAATAGGATATGCTCCCAACCCTGCTGGCATCACATGAAAATCAAGCACTTCCTTTGCATCATATGCCTCCACTTCTAAGCTCTTTACAACACCCAAGCATTTTACTTTTTGATGGTTTGCCAATCTGATCCGAAAACCTGACACCCCAGCCACTGTGAGACCCATCTTCTCAACGCATGAGTGTGTTATGACGCATATTTGGGCTCCGCCATCCACATAACCTTGTCCCAAATTTTTCCTTTTATGCCACACATCTACTATTGGACAAATGTCTGGTAGCTCATCCATTGCCAACACCTTTACTGAACCTCTCTCTGGCTCTTTCTCCATTGGGTTAACCATCCTCTTCCATTGTTGCTTTAGCTTAGGCACCATCTCTATAAGCTGCCCAAAAGTAACATCTGCCTTCCTGCTCGTCAGATCCTCCTTCAAGTCATAGCTTAATTGCCCATCCCCTAGTGGAAAATTTGAAACATGAAACTTTCGACGAGCTCTCCTTTTTCTCTTGGCCTTGACATCCTCACCTTCATGGCTCTTTCCTTTCTTCTTACTAGGACCTGGGGTACTTCTTCCTTCCTTATCCTCTGTGGTCCTCTTCCCAATAGGCATCACTAATGTATCCTCTAGCTTTGATGCCTTCTCCAAGGTGACTACACTTAGCACTTTTGTCTTTCCCTTTTCCTCCTGGGTTAGTCCACTGGTTCCTTCGTCTCCCTTAATTTCGATGCCATAATCATTTGACCTAGTTAGCACCTGTCTTGGCAATGGATACATGTCTCCCCCCATCCTTGGTGGCTTATCACATTGCGGGCTGATGTGACCCAACTCTCCACAATTGTAACATGTGGGCGTCTGCCTCCAAAACCTACCATTGCTTTGTCCAACACCATTTCTAGGCCTTTCTTCACCTCCTGGCTGATTTGCAAACCTCCCTCGACCTCGATTATTTCCCACTTGACCTAGCATGTTTAGGCTGAGATTCTTCATTAAATCTACCATTTTCCTCATGTCTTGCCTTAGCCCATCATCTTGCACCGATGTAGTGACCACTGCTGGCATAACCTGAGTAGTAACAGGAACCACTAGTTCATGATGAATCCCTGACATGCGACCTTGTAAAGACTCTATAGGCTGAAATTCAGACCTCATGGGCAAAGACTCCACCCCTAATTGACTCATTTTCCTCAACTTCCACTCTTTGTTCCTTGCTACCTCTAGTGCATCTTCATATGTCCTAGGCTTCTTTAGCTCCACTCTCCAACGTATATTCTCCCAAAGACCAGCCAAGAACCTGTCCTTCTTCATCATGTCAAGCGGGGGTACCTGTGGTGCTAAGGCCTTGCACATCCGCTCCCATGCCAATGAGAACTTACGTATGTACGCATCTACTGGCTCACCTTCCTTTTGCACCAAACCTTGTACTTCTTGCCACAATTTGTCAGGATCTTCTATCGTCACAAACTCCACTTCCAACCCATGCCTTAGATTGTCCCAACTCAATCTTACAGGTGGATCCGATGCACGCAACTCCTCTTCAAATGTTTTGGACCAGACTTGTGCATCACTCTTCAAACAAATTTGGAGAAGACGTAACATCTGCGCAGGGTCATGAATCTGGTTGCTAATGCAGGCAACCTCCATCTTTTCCAAAAAATCTTCCACATCTTCATCACTTCTTCCATGAAACTCCAGATAAGAGAAAGCCATGGCTACCCAAGTTACAATGCTTTGAGAACCCCTTTGAACACACCTGCAAGACACCAAAACTTTTGACTACCCAATCCCCAGAAACTTCAATGGAGCTCAACTTTAGATAAGGACAAACACATGCACATCAAATGAGTTTTCATAGTTGATCATCGGAATTACAACAGGCAAAGGACATTCCAAGATCTCTCGTAATCTTCTTGGCCCGAACATAAAGAATATGCGCTGTTGGAAAAAAATCTTCCTGGACACATGGACATTTATCTGGATTCTTTGAGTTAAATGAAATGGAGTGAATTGAGGGCCATTTTGATCATCCATTAAAGCCAACCATGAAGCTCCCAAGAAGGCACACCTGTCTTATCCTCTGATTTTGCCAAAATTTCAGCAGCATAACAGCATAAATGGCTCACAAGACCAAAAAACCAGCCATCATAACTTGGAAAAATTTTGGCAGAGTTTCCCCAGAAATAGAGCAGTAGGAACCCAAAATATAGACTGTATATGTATGCATAAACTGTCAACAATAGACCCGACCATCAAGTAGGACTCACTAGTACATAGCCTATGGCAAGGTCACAAAAAGGGTGCTCCAGCTACCTGTATCACCGAAAGGATCTCCACATTTGAGAATCCCCCAGCTCAATAAAAACCTCACATGATGGCTAATGCAAATCGTGTATAGTCAAGTCTCAGAAATGACTATATTCTAGACCAAGTCTCAGAAATGGCTGGGACAGCCAAATACAACCAAGTATGGCTCCACAAATGCGTACAATGGTAGTTTCCACAAGTAACGTACAATCCAGCAGACAATGCGCTCAAACAGGCGCCAAGTGATGCATACCCACAACAACTGCAAGTGACACCAATGCTAGTATATCACTGTACTCCAGCTACCTGTACCTGTGTAAATTACCTGTACCTATACCTGTCCCTGTAACCTGTAACCTATAACCTGTAATCTGCAACCTGCAACCTGTAATCCCGAATCTCGAAGCTTGCAGCTCGAAGCAGAAGGTACTCGAAGAAGATCCTCCGTGGGGGCACCAAAAGAATGTGAGCGGGATGGAAACACACACAACGCCTCTATAATGATCCGACACACACTCTTTGGATGATACACAGACACACATTTTGGGGCACCACTCGGCTTACACAACCAGCCTGGCCGAGACAGGAAACACACAGACGGAGTGAGAAGAGAGAGATTTCCCACTTGCCCACTCAACACTCACACATACACACTCACACACACTCTCTCAATTCAGCTCAAAGGAGGCAAATTGCTGTTGTTTAGACTCAATGAAGCTCAGCCCAACACCAATGGGGCAAATAGTTTACACAGTATTGAGGAAATACACCAGATACAACCACAAAGTTAAGCAGAGGCTTCACTCACCAGAGAAGATTACACAGAAAAATAGAAAAAAATATATGAGGAATTTGGCAAAATGGACAGCGCCATTGCGTCCGGAACGCCCAAAAACCCCACCCTACAATGTCACAGTGCTCAAATCCGACCTCGGATGAGCAGTTTAGGGCCAAAAAATGCTCCAAAAACAGCAAAAAACACACTTGAGGCTATTCCTCCTCTCTTCTCCACGTTTTTTCTGGTCTTCTCTCAGTTTTTTCAGTTCCCACACTTAGCTTTATTAGTTGGGCACCCGTGGCCTTTTAGATGACCTCAAACGGACCCCGAACAGGCCAAAAACTGAGCTCGCAGTGCATAGTTGTCACCTTTTTGCATCATCCGCACACCTGGCACTCAGTTTTTCCAAATAATGCATCCTGCAACCACGTGAAGTGGCCCCAAAAAGTGGTCCTCATGATGACCTTTCTGCATAAGTATCACAAGAAAACACCCACGTCGTGTCCATACTTCTCCGTATGCAAGTATTGACCCCGTTCGACCTCCTAACGCCACTCGATGCCATCTGACGCACCTGCTTACCTCATGTCGTCGGACCGCGGATAGCTTCCTCGAGAAGTTTTACGCACTACCAACTCCTCCTTATTGTAGAAAAACACACTAGTACTGATAATAGTGAAAATCGCTGCACTATGTACACCCTGTCCTACCTATACACATGTGGGCCCCACGTAACCACCTGGCTATGGAAAATGGGCAATCCTTTATTTGATGTACCATGCATGTGTATGTACATATGCGGAATCCCTTGCTCCAAAAAACTCCTGACAACGTATGTTGGAGCTGCTGGCGACTAAGCTCGAGAGGAAGCAACCTGCTCTGATACTAATTATTGGAATTAGGGTTGCAAGAAAACACACATAGCTTAGAGAAATGAAGGAAGCTCAAGGCACATAGTAGAGAGTGTTTTACTTAGTATACAATGGAAAGATAAGTTAGCCCTAGAGTGATGGGTGTATATACAATGCACGGGGGGAAACCTCCTAGTGAGGGAAAAAATGCCCCGGTGGTCCTAAGTGTGTTCACATACATCTTTAACACATGTATATGGTAACACTCCTCATTGTGATCCACAAGCATGTACGTTTGATTTCCCTAACTCTACATTAACCAAAACCAAATTAAACAAATCAATAGCTCAAAACAATTGATACAATATTATTTGTTTAAACTTACCGCTTGTAGAGATCCAACTGCTGAGTCAAATTGCTTGCGAGGGATATGGTTGTTCTCCAACAACCATATCCAAGTTTCAAAATTTGGCAATGGTTGTTCTCCAATAATCAGCCAAGTTTCAAAGCCTGTATGCCGCTCCCAAAACTTGACCATCTCTCTGGTTGGTCGACTAAGAGTGATGTTTTCCTAAGTTAGAAATAACAACAACAAATCATTAACTAAAATCTTTCTAATCACTGATTTAGATTGTAAGTAATTTAATCGATCTTACATATTTGTCCTTCCAAACTGCTTTGCCTCCCAAGCCATAGTGCGTGGGAGTTTGTCTAGCTCAAGCTTTGCGTTGTTGTCTGTAAGATGAGCTTGTTGCAACTTGATCGCTCTTTTTTTACATTTTTCACTCCCACTCTGCATTTGCCATGTTGCCATTGTGATATCTCCTATTTGGATCTCCAACTTGGTTGGCCAATGCGCACCGTACACTAGACTGATTGTTTTTCAAAAGTGTTTTTATGGAGCCCTCCAACCACTGCTATGAAAAATGCTAATTGGGGGCATTTGAAAATCTAGCATGCAACGCACCCTCAATGTAGTGTGCATGATCAGGTAGCTGGTCTCTAAACTTTAGAAAAAAATTATTATATGTTGAATGTATAAGAATCTGAAATGGCATTGAAACACCCTGCCCTGTGTTGTACCTAGTCCACCTCCTCCCCATACTTTACCCTATAGTAGCACCCATGCGTGTCTAGCATGGTTGCGTCAGTATCCTCATCCTTTGCATCTAGGTCAGCATGCTCTGAAATAGGGGACTCCGTCCCCCCCCCCCAACCCAACCAAAATAATTAAAGCCACAAGATCCCCCGCCGCTCCATCTCTCTTGGTGCTCGTCGCTGTCCTAAGACAAACATCGACGCACGCCGCTAGAATAAGTGCATCGAAGGTGCTCGGGCAAAGTAGGAGTGGAATGTAGTGGAGTGGGACTGTGCAATGGAGTGGGAGTGGGACCCTACTCTCCCTCTACTCACTCATCTATATATATGTACACAAGGATATATGCACACAAGCACGTAGATACACATACATACTAGTAGCCCTAAGCAAGGGCTAGTAGTGCCAAAGGTCAAGTGGCACCTCTTTAGATATCATCAGAGTCTCAATCGTGGTAAAACCAAAGGTATGTTGCATCAACCCATGCAAGAGTGGATCAATGACCCGCAATGCCACGATTAAAAAAGGACTAAACCCAAGAGAAAGTGTTTAACCTTCTGGTGCTATGTTCCCCGTACTTATTGCATGCATACATGCATAAACAAATATATACGTACACACCCACCTATAATTTAAGTATATACAATTACGTACTCTCTACAATTAAGTATAATTTAAGTATATACAGCTACGTATATATAGCCATCGTTTTGTGTGAATTGTATAATTTAAGTTTATACAATTACGTAAATGTAGCCATTGTTTTGAGTAGAGATAAAGAGCTATAGCTATAAATGTAGCTATCGTTTTGTGTTGTGTGCAGTGCGAGAGTGCTCGCACTTTTGTAGAGTGCTTTGAAGAAGAGCTTCTTTATTGTGCTTCTTGTGCAGGATCTCTTCACAACAGTTCCTTGTTCGAGGGATTACTGTGCACATTGCATGCCTGCCTCCATTCTGAGGTACGGTACCATTGAAATCCTTCCAACCTAATGCCGCGCCTTGGGGAGAAAGCAATAGATGGATAGGAAGAGAGAGAGAGAGAGAGAGAAATGAAGATAGAGAAGTTAAGGAGAAGAGACTAGAAAGTCATTTTTGAATTCCATCATTTTCACGTAAAGAAGGTCTTTTTCAAAGCACTATATAGAAGTGGAAGGAGACCCACACTACGCACATCACAAAATGGTGGCTTCTCTTGCAACCATTGATCTTTATCTCCTTGTTCTCTTTCCCTTTTGCTATCTCTTTTCCTCTCTCCCTCTCTCCCTCTCTCTCTCTCTATCTCTTTCTATCTCTCTCTCTCTCCATTCCCTCTATCTCTCTCTCTCTCCCTCACTATCTCTTACCCTATCTCTCTCTCTTTCCCTCTTGCTATCTCTTTTTCTCTCTCCCTCTCTCTCTCTCTCTCTCTCTCTCTCTCTCTCTCCCTCTATCTCTCGCTTTCCCTCTCTCTCTCTCTCTATCCCTTCCATCCCCCCTCTCTCTCTCTCTCTCTCTCTCTCTCTCTCTCTCTCTCTCTCTCTCTCTCTCTCTCCCCCCCCCCCCCCCCCCCTCTCTCTCTCTCTCTCTCTCTCTCTCTCTCTCTGTTATATATATATATATCCCTATGTTCCTCTCTCTCTTTCTCTTTCTCCCTCTATCCTCTTTTCTCCATCTATCTTGCTCCCTTTCTCTCTCCCTCTATCCTCTCTCTCCTTCCTTCTGTCTCGCTCCCTTTCTCTCTCCCTCTATCCTCTCTCTCCTTCCTTCTGTCTCGCTCCCTTTCTCTCTCCCTCTATCCTCTCTCTCCTTCCTTCTGTCTCGCTCTCTCCCTCTCGCTCTCTCTATCTCTCTCTTTCTCTCTATCTATCTCTCTCTATCCCTTCCCTCTTTCTCTTTCTCTAACTTACACTATTTTGACACTACTCTAAGAATCAACATTTCTCCTCTCTCTACATTAGGACTTATTTAACAATAACCATTAAATCATTCCTCTCGTTCTCCCTCTCTTTTCCTCCCTCTCCCTCTCCCTCTCCCTCTCTCTCGCTCTCGCTCTCTCTCCCTCTCTCTCTCTCTCTCTCTTAATCACACACCAAGCAAACAAGCAATCTCACACCAACGCCTATGAACTAATCACACACCAACAAGAAGCATTATTACTACGTGTTCACAATGATCGCGGGGAGAAAAGAAAGCTCTACATTGTACAATATTTGTAAATCCCTACAAATGGAGGAGGTATGTGCAATCTATACATTTTTTCTATTTCCATTATTTTCTCTTTGTGTGTGTGTGTGTGCGTGCGTGCGTGTGTATGTAGCTATTTCTACTTACATAATAAGACACAAATAAATTTTAACGTTGTCAGGAGTTTTTTGGAGCAAGGGATTGCGCATATGTACATATACATACATGGTGCATCAAATAAATAATTGCCCATTTTTCAGAGCCAGGTGGTTACGTGGGACCCACATGTGTACAGGTAGGACAGCATGTACATAGTGCAGCGATTTTCACTATTATCAATACTAGTGTGTTTTTTCTACAATAAGGAGGAGTTGGTAGCACGTAAAACTTCTCGAGGAAGCTATCCGCAGGCCGACGACGTGAGGTCAGCAGGTGCGTCAGATGGCATCTAGTGGCGTCAGGAGGGCGAACGAGGTCAATATTTGCACGCGGATGAGGACGGACACAACGTGGGTGTTTTCTGGTGAGAGTTATGCAGAAAGGTCATCATTAGGACCACTTTTTGGGGCCACTTCATGTGGTGGCGAGATGCATTATTGGAAAAAAGCTAAGTGCCAGGTGTGCGAATGATGCAAAAAGGTGACAACTATGCACAGCGAGGTCAGTTTTTGGCCTGTTCGGGGTCCGTTTGAGGTCATCTAAAAGGCCAAGGGTGCCCAACTAATAAAGCTAAGTGTGGGAACTGAAAAAACGGAGAGAAGACCAGAAAAAACGTGGAGAAGAGAGGAGGAACAGCCGCAGGTGTGTTTTTGCTCATTTTGGAGCCTGTTTTGGCCGTAAACTGCTCATCCGAGGTCGGATTTGAGCACTTTGACATTGTAGACTGGGGTTTTGGGCCGTTACGGACGCGATGGCGCTGTCCATTTTGCCAAATTCCTCACTCTTTTCCTGCTGTTTTTCTGTGTAAGTTTCTCCTATGAGCGAAGTTTCTGCTCTAGTTTGTGATTGTATCTGGCTTATTTTACCCATATTGTGCGAGCTATTTGCCCCATTGGTGTTGGCCCAAGCTCAATTGTATCTAAACATCAGAAATTCTCCTCTTTTGAGCTGAGTTTTTTGGGTGTGTGTGTGTGTGTCTGTGTGGAGTGGGCAAGTGGATAGTCTCTCTCCTCTCACTCCAGAGGTGTGTTCCCTGTCTCGGCCAGGTGTGTTGTGTAAGCCGAGTGGTGCCCCATAGTGTGTGTGTGTGTGTGTGTGTGTGTATCTTCCCAAGAGTGTGTGTCGGGTCGTTATAGAGGCGCTGTGTGTGTTTTCATCCCGCTCACATTCTTTTGGCGCCCACACGGAGGATCTTCTTCGAGTACCTTCTGCTTCGAGCTTCGAGATACGAGATTCGGGATTACAGGTTGCAGATTACAGGTTACAGGTACAGGTACAGATACAGGTGATTCACACAGATACAGGTAGCTGGAGTACAGGGATATACTAGCAGTGGTGTCACTTGCAGTTGTTGTGGGTATGCATCACTTGGCGCCTATGTGAGCGCATTGTCTGCTGGATTGTACGTTACTTGTGGAAATTGCCATTGTACGCCTTTGTGGAGCCATATTTGGTTTTATTTGGCAGTCCCAGCCATTTCTGAGACTTGGTCTAGAAGATAGTCATTTCTGAGACTTGACTATACGAGATTTGCATAAGCCTTCGTGTGAAGGTCGATAGCGTGAGGTTTTATTGAGCTGGGGGATTCTCAAATGTGGAGATCCTTTCGGTGATACAGGTAGCTGAGCACCCTTTTCGTGACCTCGCCATAGGCTATGTACTAGTGGGTCCTACTTGATGCTCGGGTTCTATTGTTGACAGTTTATGCATACATAGACAGTCTATATTTTGGGTTCCTACTGCTCTACTTCTGGGGAAACTCTGTCGAAATTTTCCCAAATTATGATGGCTGGTTTTTTGGTATTTTGAGCCATTTATGCTGTTATGCTGCTGAAATTTTGGCAAAATCAGAGGTTGAGTCAGGTGTGCCTTCTTGGGAGCTTCATGGTTGGCTTTAATGGATGATCAAAATGGCCCTCAGTTCACTCCTTTTCATTCAACTCAAAGAATTCAGATTAATGTTCATGTGTCCAGGAAGATCTTTTTCTAGCAGCGTATAGTCTTTATGTTTGGGCCAAGAAGATTACGAGAAATCTTGGAATGTCCTTTGCCTGTTGTAACTCCGATGATCAACTATGAAAACTCATTTGATGTGCATGTGTTTGTCCTTATCTAAAGTTGAGCTCCATTGAAGTTTCTGGGGATTGGGTAGTGAAAAGTTTTGGGTTCTTGCACGTGTGTTCGAAGGGGTTCTCAAAGCATCATAATTTGGGTAGCCATGGCTTTCTCTTATCCCGAGTTTCATGGAAGAAGTGATGAAGATGTGGAAGAATTTTTGGAAAAGATGGAGGTTGCCTGCATTAGCAACCAGATTCATGACCGTACGCAAATGTTACGCCTTCTCCAAATTTGTTTGAAGAGTGATGCACGAGTTTGGTCTAAATCATTTGAAGAGGAGTTGCGTGTGGCTGATCCACCCGTAAGGTTGAGTTGGGACAATCTACGACATGGGTTGGAAGTGGAGTTTGTGAAGATAGAAGACCTGACAAGGTGTGGCAAGAAGTACAGGCTTTGGTGCAAAAGGAAGGTGAACCAGTAGATGCGTACATACGTAAGTTTTCATTGGCATGGGAGCGAATGTGCAAGGCTTTAGCACCACAGGTACCCCCACTTGACATGATGAAGAAGGACAGGTTCTTGGCTGGTCTTTGGGAGAATATACGTTGGAGGGTGGAGCTAAAGAAGCCTAGGACATATGAGGATGCACTAGAGGTAGCAAGGAACAAAGAGTGGAAGCTGAGGAAAATGAGCCAGTTAGGGGTGGATTCTTTGCCAATGAGGTCTGAATTTCAGTCTATAGAGTCTTTACAAGGGCGTATGTCCGGGGTTCATCATGAACCAGTAGTTACTACTCAGGTTATGCCAGCAGTGGTCACTACAGCAGTGCAAGATGATGGGCTAAGGCAAGACATGAGGCAAATGGTAGATTTGATGAAGAATCTCAGCCTAAACATGCTAGGTCAAGTGGGAAATAATCGAGGTCGAGGGAGGTTTGCAAATCAGCAACGAGGTGAAGAAAGGCCTAGGAATGGTGTTGAACAAAGCAATGGTAGGTTTTGGAGGCAGACGCCCACAAGTTATAATTGTGGAGAGTTGGGTCACATCAGCCCGCAATGTGATAAGCCACCAAGGATGGGGGGAGACATGTATCCATTGCCATGACAGGTGCTAACTAGGTCAAATGATTATGGCATCGAAATTAAGGGAGACGAAGGAACCAGTGGACTGACCCAGGAGGAAAAGGGAAAGACAAAAGTGCTAAGTGTAGTCACCTTAGAGAAGGCATCAAAGCTAGAGGATACATTAGTGATGCCTATTGGGAAGAGGACCACAGAGGATAAGGAAGGAAGAAGTGCCCCAGGTCCTAGTAAGAAGAAAGGAAAGAGCCATGAAGGCGAGGATGTCAAGGCCAAGAGGAAAAGGAGAGCTCGTCGAAAGTTTCATGTTTCAGATTTTCCACTAGGGGATGGGCAATTAAGCTATGACTTGAAGGAGGATCTGACGAGCAGGAAGGCATATGTTACTTCTGGGCAGCTTATAGAGATGGTGCCTAAGCTAAAGCGACAGTGGAAGAGGATGGTTAACCCAATGGAGAAAGAGCCAGAGAGAGGTTCAGTAAAGGTGTTGGCAATGGACGAGCTACCAGACAGTTGTCCAATAGTAGATGTGTGGCATAAAAGGAAAAATTTGGGACAAGGTTATGTGGATGGCGGAGCCCAAATATGCGTCATAACACACTCATGCGTTGAGAAGATGGGTCTCACAGTGGCTGGGGTGTCAGGTTTTCGGATCAGATTGGCAAACCATCAAAAATTAAAATGCTTAGGTGTTGTAAAGAGCTTAGAAGTGGAGGCATATGATGCAAAGGCAGTGGTTGATTTTCATGTGATGCCAGCAGGGTTGGGAGCATATCCTATTATACTGGGCAGACCATGGTTACGTGCAGTGGGAGCTGTTCAAGATTGGCGACATGGTACGATTAGCCTCTATGGAAAGACAGGTACCAAGAAGCTTTATAATATGGACACAAGAAAACGATTAGAGGAGCTTTATGAAGATGAGGATGAGTCTAGTGATGAAGACTCTTCCACGGTGACAGATGAGGATAGTGATAGCACTACCAGCAGTGATGAGGATGCTGATGTTGCATTTCTTTTGATGGACAAAGAAATCCAAGAGTTTGGTCTAGTTGCATTTGCGAATGAGGTTGAAGATAAAAGTGAAGGGCCTTATGAAGTGATTGAAGGGCTGATGCAAACCAAGGTTGAGTTGTCAAAGAAGCAGGAATTGATGACACAAATGATCAGTGGAGACCTCTCAACTATGGAGAAGGATATATATATTTCACATGCTGGCTAGTTCTCCTGATTTGTTTATTACTTCATATGAAGAGATCAGAGGGTTCAAGGGCAAAGAGATGCATATAGAGCTGAAAGAAGGTGCTAAGCGAGTGCGGCAAAGGCTAAGAAGGATGGGTCAAGAGAAAATGGAAGCCTTGCGAGAAGAGGTGGACAAGTTGTTGAAGGCAGGGTTCATAGTCCCTGTGGAGACCACAGAATGGGTGAGTCCAGTAGTAGTCAGTCCAAAGAAGGATGGGAAGTGGAGGATTTGTGTAGATTTTAAACCCTTAAATGCAACCACTAAGAAGAACCCATATCCTCTTCCATTCATTGATCAGATCTTGGATTCAGTGGCAGGTTATGAGAGGTACAGTGTGTGTGATGGTTTTTCAGGCTATTTTCAATTGAAGATTGCTCTTAAAGACCGCACAAAGACAACTTTCATTACACCATGGGGCTGCTATTGCTACACAGTATTGCCATTTGGGTTGTCAAATGGACCTTCCTTCTATCAAGAGAGAGCAAATTGGGTGTTGGAACCATTCATTGGTAGTTGTGTTAAAGCTTTTATGGATGACTTCTTTGTCTATAGCAGTAGGGCTGATCACCATGAGAAGCTGCAGATGGTATTGGCTCGATATGATGAATGTGGAGGACAACTAAATCCAAAGAAATGTCATCTAGCACAGCCAAGGGTGAAGTTATTGGGCCACATGGTGTCAGAAAATGGCATTGAGGCTGATCCAGACAAGGTTAAGTCTATTATTCTTCCTCCATCACCTATGAGTACGAAGCAATTGCCAACCTTTATACACAAAGTGAAGTACATGGCACGGTTTATTCCATTGTCTTCGCAGCTTCTTTATCCATTATAGCAAGTGGCAAAGCATGATCCATTGCAATGGGATGACAAGTGTGAAGAAGTGTTTCAAGAGGTGAAAGAGGTGTTAGGGGGGTTGTCAGCCATGCAGACTCTTGATTGGGAGAAAGTTTTTTATGTAAATCCATCAGTAGGGGATGATGCCATTAGAGCCATGCTATTGCAAAAGGGGAAGGGCAGCCATTATATGAGACCAATGTATTGTGCAAGCCGAGTGAAGTTGGTAGCGGAGAGAAAGTTATGGGAAGTAGAGCTAGTGATGGCCAGTGTAATATTTGCTTGTCGACGATTTCGTCATTACTTGCTACCACGGCCTTTTTTTTTCTTGACGAGTTATGCCTTTTTGCCACAGTTAATTAATGGTATTAACATGTCAAATGTGGTGAAGAAATGGGTAATTGAGCTGCAAGAGTTTGAGTTCTCTTTTCTAGTGGAAGATAGTACAAGGGCTACCCTAGCTGATTTGTTGACCTACAAGGAGAATCCCCTTATTGTTAAGGAAGAGGTGGTGAGAAAGGTAGTTGAAGAAGTGCCACAGATCAGCAATGCATATGTGTTGTTCTTTGATGGTTCATACAGAAAGAGCCATGATGCAGCTTCAGGGGGTATAGCACTTTATGATCCAGAGGGGAAGCTAGTATGCAAGAGAGGGTTCAAATTGGATGCTCATAGTAACAATGAGGCTGAATATGCTACTCTGGAAGCCGGATTACACATTTGTTTGAAGCATGGGGTTCGAAGGTTGAGCATAAAAGGTGATGCCTTGTTAGTGGTGAAGCAAATGTTGGGTGTGTGGAAGAGCAAGAACACCTCATTGAAGGAAATGTGCTTTAGAATTAAAGGCCTGTTAAAAAAGTTTGAAGCATGGAACATCAGACACATTGAACGTGCTCTAAATGGAGAGGCACATGAAGCAGCTCAAGGCATGATTGGGGAGCTATTCGTGTTGAGGACCAATTTACCTCTTTATCATGGCCGGGAAAGTTTGGCTCAAGAAGAGGAGTTTTTGCTAACAGGAATCATTCCAAAGGAGATTCAGAAGTCTAAGAAGTATGGCTTTGTGTGTAGAGCATACATGTACAAATTGATTGGTGATGTCTTATACATGAAAGGGGCTGATCTCGTGTTGATACGTGTACCTTCGCGGGAGGAGCTTTACAGAGTGTTGGAAGAGAATCATGAAGGTGCATGTGGTGGCCCTTTTGCTCTAAAGATCACCTTGCATAAGATTTTGCAAGAGGTGTATGTATGGCCTAGTTTGCACAAGGATGTTCACCATTGGTGTAGGTCTTGCAATAGGTGTCAAGCATTTGGGAAGAGAGTGTTGAAGCCAGAGCTACGAAAAACCATTATGGCGTTTGATGTGTTTGAAAAGTGGGGGATTGATGCAATAGGCCCGTTACCTATCACAAGCAGGGGCAAAAGCTATATTTTGACGGTAGTGGACTATCTTTCTAGATGGGCAGAGGCTATAGCAGTAAAACAGATCACTGCAAAGGATGTGGCAAAATTTGTGTATGATGAAATATGTTGCAAGTTTGGGGTGCCATTAGAGCTACTTTCAGATAAGGGGCCAGGATTTAGAGCTAAACTGCTAGACTTCTTATGCACAAAGATGAAGATTAGGCACCAGCATACCACTCCTTATTACCCGCAGTGTAATGGCTTAAATGAAAGATTCAATGGTGAGTTGGTACAAATCCTTTCTAAAGTGACAGAGCACCAAGGAAAGAATTGGGATTTGGAATTGCCTAGTGCATTCTGGGCTTACCGTACTTCGGTGCAGATAGGTATTGGGTTTACTCCATTTCATTTGGTGTATGGAAAGGAAGCACTATTGCCTGTGGAGGTAGAGTTGCCTGCGGTCAAGATGTTAGAGAAGTTGCTTGGGCCGCCTCGTGATGCATTCAAAGAGAGGCTCTTGCAGTTACAAGAGGTCCAGTTGGATAGGATGAGCGCATTGGAGCATTATGGGCAGATGCAGGATAAGGCTTTGGCAAAGATAAATGAAAAGGTCAAAAGTAAGGGTATCAAGAAACATGACTTGGTTTTGCGCTACAACAGTAAGCTGGACAACACCTTCCAAAAGAAGTTTCAAATTAAGTGGGAAGGCCCTTTCAAGGTAGTGGAGTGTTTTCCAAATGGCACATATCAGCTGGCTAACCTGGATGGTGTTCTACATAAGTCAAGGGTAAATGGATTGCGTCTTAAATTGTATCATGCTAGATTGATGATGGTGGAGCAAGATGAGCTGTCTGTGGAGCAAGCAATGTTGGTGAAGGATGAGGAGACTTGTGATGCGGCGAGTCTCATATCTCTCTTTGCTGTTGCTGATCATGAATGATCTAGCAGGCTAGGGGATGGGCAAATTATGTCAGGAGTTTCTTGGAGCAAGGGATTGCGCATATGTACATATACATGCATGGTGCATCAAATAAATAATTGCCCATTTTTCAGAGCCAGGTGGTTACGTGGGACCCACATGTGTACAGGTAGGACAGCATGTACATAGTGCAGCGATTTTCACTATTATCAATACTAGTGTGTTTTCTCTACAATAAGGAGGAGTTGGTAGCGCGTAAAACTTCTCGAGGAAGCTATCCGCGGGCCGACGACGTGAGGTCAGCAGGTGCGTCAGATGGCATCTAGTGGCGTCAGGAGGGAGAACGAGGTCAATATTTGCACGCGGATGAGGACGGACACAACGTGGGTGTTTTCTGGTGAGAGTTATGCAGAAAGGTCATCATTAGGACCACTTTTTGGGGCCACTTCATGTGGTGGCGAGATGCATTATTGGAAAAAAGCTGAGTGCCAGTTGTGCGAATGATGCAAAAAGGTGACAACTATGCACAGCGAGGTCAGTTTTTGGCCTGTTCGGGGTCCGTTTGAGGTCATCTCAAAGGCCAAGGGTGCCCAACTAATAAAGCTAAGTGTGGGAACTGAAAAAACGGAGAGAAGACCAGAAAAAACGTGGAGAAGAGAGGAGGAACAGCCGCAGGTGTGTTTTTGCTCATTTTGGAGCCTGTTTTGGCCGTAAACTGCTCATCCGAGGTCGGATTTGAGCACTTTGACGTCGTAGACTGGGGTTTTGGGCCGTTCCGAACGCGATGGCGCTGTCCATTTTGCCAAATTCCTCACTCTTTTCCTGCTGTTTTTCTGTGTAAGTTTCTCCTATGAGCGAAGTTTCTGCTCTAGTTTGTGAATGTATCTGGCTTATTTTACCCATATTGTGCGAGCTATTTGCCCCATTGGTGTTGGCCCAAGCTCAATTGTATCTAAACATCAGAAATTCTCCTCTTTTGAGCTGATTTTTCTGGGTGTGTGTGTGTGTGTGTGTGTCTGTGTGGAGTGGGCAAGTGGATAGTCTCTCTCCTCTCACTCCAGAGGTGTGTTTCCTGTCTCGGCCAGGTGTGTTGTGTAAGCTGAGTGGTGCCCCATAGTGTGTGTGTGTGTGTATCTTCCCAAGAGTGTGTGTTGGGTTGTTATAGAGGCGCTGTGTGTGTTTTCATCCCGCTCACAACGCTCAAAAGTCAGCTGGCTTTAGAAAAAAGGAAATGATTAGTACAAAAACAACTCAGTCTTAGAATTATCTTTGTACATGGATTATGAGAATGAGGGTGAAAGCATGAGGGTGAAAGCATTATCTTTGTACATGGCTTATGAGAACATGAGGTCTCATTCTAGTATACAATGAATGACCCATTGAACAAGTAATTTTCAAGTAGTAGAAGCAAGTGAAATCATGGACAGTCATTTGGTTCAAGCCAAAACAATTCCAAGAAAGGATAGAGTCCTCACCTACATCCATCCAAGCAAGACAACAGAAACATTTGCCTTGAATGTGTTTTACAGGTGTCAATGGATTATATCAGTTTTTATCCATGTCCATCTTACAACTTTTATACTTAAAACAAACATCCAAAGTGCACATGTCTTTCAATCTTGTAAAAAAATCTTTTTAAGCTTTGTAAAATAGATTATTACCCCTTTGAAATATGGTAATTATTATAAGTATGGTTTCTATATAGCCCAATTTTAAAGAGACTTTAAATAGATATTTACATATATATCATTTTGATCAAAAGGTCCTTCAGATCCAAGTATCTCAATACCAAAAATGTCTCAAGGTTACTTTGTGCCTACTCCTTAGCCATACGTCTTTTAACAGTTACATAGCAAGTTTGTCATGCTCTTATTTAATGTGGCAAAAATCAGTTAAACAATTCATCTAGACTAACCCTCTGACCACCTATATCCTTTAAAACCATCAGGAAAATCATAGTAGACTTGTCAGATACGGCCTTCAAAAAAACATTTTGTATATTAAACAATTGTCTGACGTTGTTTGGTTTATACAAAAAAAAATACTCAGCTAAGCATATCAAGGCAATCAAACCCACTAGACTAGATTGGATAAGAGGAACCAAAATTGTACAAGTGTGCTGAATCCATGCCTTTATGTGAAGAAACCCATTAAAATTAGTCTACACAGTTACGATATTGTTATCAAAAGACCACCATTAAGGCATGCAGGACGACTCACACCATAGTGTACAATACATCATTCCAAATGTGACATCATTAATATGCTAGCAGCCCAACAAAACCAAGTGTCAAATGAAATAAAGGCCCATGTAGTGATTCCATTATACCTGGCTAGTACGTGGATCATGTACAGGTGTATCTTGCCCGTTAGTGGCTAATACCGCATTTGAAAAGTGCATGGGTATGACCCGATGCTAATTTACCCTTATACATAAAAAAGGATTGCCAAAATCTAATTTATCTTATGTACATTCCATCCAAAGCCTTGTTGCAGAGAAACCTACAACCGTTCACCCATCAATCACACTTTGTGTGGAACACAAAAGCATTTCTTAATTATGTAAACGACATTTTAAACCCAAGAATAAAACAAATTAAGGTGCAGTAAACCATAGGTAGTTGAAATCCGGCAGCTAACCATCAAACAAGTACTTACTGGGCACTTAATGTGCATCCCCCTTTTTGCCCGACAATATCCAAGTTAGCCCTGTACTATGTTTAAATTTGCCAAGCGGCAAGGGTCTAACCACCCAATCCTTACTCATTTGCTCATGCCAAATGGATTTCATGCCAAAAGTCAAAACATATCAAGCAAAAAGTAGGTCGACAACTTTTTCTTTTAAAACAAATCCCAGTATAACTGCGTCATCTAAAAAGACCAGAGAAACACGTAAGTAAATGGACCAGCTGGTTTGTTGATCATGGATGATAAACCCCAAGCCACGCCATCTCTCTTAATTAGTTTAGAAAGATTTCTTGCGAACCATACAAAACCAGAACATCTGGTGCAAAAAACTAATAAAAGAATATTTGTATAGAATGCGGACCTGAGAAGGGGGCTTTCCAATCAACGAGCAAAGAAAATTGAGCGAAGCCAATTTTTGAGCAAATATGTGCAACACCCTTGACAAATTGATGTGAGTGCAAGGTACATTGAAGAAAATACTCGTGTCTTTTTAAATTCAACTAGCTTCTCAATGCAAATGGCCATACATCTAAAATCACCACAAAGCAGCGGCCCTAACAAAATCCTAAGTTCACGGAAGTTTATATAAAGCGGTTTATTGTGAATGCATGAAAAACACCAAAAAAGGCTAAAACTAACAAACTTTCAGTAAGTCTATGAGAAGTAGACAAAATAACCTTGTAAAACTAAGACACCTCATGATCAAGAGCATAGGCACGCTCTCTTATTATTTACTTTGGGCTCAAGCTTTACATGCTCTTTGACAAAGTGAGAGGATGCAAAGAGAAATCACCGCCATCAATGTTATCTAATGTTTCTTAATAGTGTCAACTTTGACCTCATACACATGACTATCAAACATGAACACTAGTCTCTGAGCTTGTTGTTGAATCCATACACAATAATGTGTCTACTCATTGCGCACAACAAATGTTGAACATGAATTTACAAACCAATTTTTGAAGAAACAAGTTTATTTTCCAGGAGGACATTGATCTTTTGGTCACATCATACAGGTATTATAGAAATGGGCATGGATAGGGCATTATTTTGCACAAAAGCTATTCTGATAATCATTGCACAACCAAAACATCAAAGCAATTAATGTCCACCACATAATGTAAAATGTGTTTAAGATTTATAGTGAGAATTAAATCTAAATAGTAAAAAGCCATTAAACCCATGAAGCACACTTGTCAAGGAGGAAAATCCATTAGGAAATCAAACCTGACAAATCCGTTTGCAAAGATAGGGTTTTGTCCTCTTACAAGCACTCTTTGAGTATATTTCTCTGTTCAAAGTACTCTCTTTGACTACCTCCCTGTTCAATGCTTCTCTCCCATCTCGCTTCACTTGTCTTCATCTTGCCTAGCTCAGCAGGTCTTCTCTAATAGCTCTCAAATCAACAGCGGTGTTGCTTGGTCCATTGTAGCCTAGCCCTACTCAACTCTGCCTATCACAGCTCAACCTCGTAAAACTCGGCCCCTCTCAACCCGGCACCTCTAAAACTAGGTTCAACCTAAAAGCCTATTCATGATATGTGCAAGGCAAGGCTAATGAATGTCCTTGTGATTTGGTGTTGAAGAGTCGCACCTAGTGATGTGACAATGTGTGAGGAGATTGAGCCTTGATCTATGGAAGGTCAGGCGAATGAGCAATGTGAGATGCATCCACAAACGTGCCATCCAAGATGTCCATGTCAAGGACGGACATGGGCATTGTGTACGCAGATGACATCGGCGCGTGTGGATGTCATCCAAGAGTAGGTCGCCAACGCAGCACAACACCCTGACATTGGATGCCACGTCAGGGGCCATGTTGAACCATTGCCTTACAAGGCCACTGCGGGCAATCTGCGACGACAACAGGATGCCAGGTGAAAATTTTGGAGAATGGTCACGTCAGTGAAAAGAGTTGTCTTGCATCACAAACAAAGCAATGGATAAAGGAAGCTTCACACTCATGCGGCGATGCAGGAGGAGGAGCTAAAGTGGACAATGACAAACTCATAATTTGTGAAGCTTTGACACCTGTCAGCTCTTTGTGAATCGAAGCAAGCATTCATTAGAATTTAGCGCAAATGTGGTCTCGGGTGAATGCCACTGGCAAATGGTTTCTTCGCACTATCATTCTTCCTATCAATAGGTCATGCCAATTTCTGAAAGTGGAATGATCGAGAGGAATCTGGCCACATCCGATCCCGAGCAGTGCTCGAAAAAAACCTAGGTTTAGTGTAATCCCACCTACAAATTTTGAGATTTACCTGTTCAAATCATTTCCTTGGGTTTTGGAAACCTAAAAGAAAAGGAACCTATAAGGTTTTTTAAGTGTACATAAAATGAGAGGAGGTAGGCTACCTTTTGGAAATATGAGGGTAGAGTTAATTTAAGGGTAAATTAAAAAGTTTTATGCTTTTATAAACATAATATATATATAATCCAATGTCCACAGACCATCCAATTTTCCAAAGTGCATTGTGTACTTGAAAGTTGAGTCTTTAAAAGTTGAAGTGAGGCCTAGACTCTAGTCACTCTAGTCACTAGTGAGGACAACTCAAGAGTCAAGACTCGTCAGGAGTAAGGACTATTCCATGTGGGAAATTTGCAATAACTTTTGCAACAACCTTGTAAATAGTCATTAGTTAACACTAGGTTGGTAACCTAACAGGACATAAAAGTGTCCTTTCAGGGTTTTGAAAAAAACCTCCAAAACCATAGTAGATCCACTCATTTTGTCAAATCCTTTCATGAGGTTATAGTTCAAGGCCTACTAGACATGGAAAAAATAAGAAACTTGTAAAATTTCTCATCTTTTGGTCACACCAAGCCTCCAAAGTTGATGGACCAGTCCATTTTCATCAAAACAGTCATTTCTTACGTTTTGTTGCATAAAAATAAGATTAGGGATTTTTGTAGGACTTGAGATAAATTCCCTAGTTAACTTCAATGGGTTGGTGATCAGAACATATGATTTCTTCTCACTCACTATTTTTTGTTTTGCCAAAATAAATGGGTACAAAAAAGTTGAATTTTTACCATTCTGCAAACATATCATCAAAGTTTCTATAGCCACGCTCAATACAAATAATATATGCATGTTTTCTTAGTTCCCTATTGTCCTTTATGTTCATAAGGAGCCATGGAGCATGTCAAAACAATAATACATCTCTTACCAAGGGGAATCTTGGGGACAAAGATGAAGTGTTAAATACAGCAAACATGAAAAAACTGGGTTCAACATTATGAGTTGTAGAATCCCATAGAAACTATTCAATATCTAGACAAATTTGATCCTTATGACTTGATATGGTTACTACCTACAAAATGCATGTAGTTGTCACACTAAACCAACAATATTGAAAAAGATATACTTGATATACTAGAATGGTTTGTTTTCTTCTATAATTGAAAAAATCAACCATCGTTGTGTACTATGCAAAATAGGGTATTAGGTGCCCCAAAACTCAAGGAATATTAGCTTTATGTTAAAATATGCGACATAGGAAATCAAAAATACATTTGGATATCATGAAATCCACCAAAAAAATCATAGAAGAGCTAAAATTGGCTAAAAAACAGGATTTGACAATTTTTGTAATTTGGTCATAACTTACAACTTTAATATTTATTTCTCCCTAGAAGCATCACGACATGTTGAGGACTACTAAAGATAATTCTCTAGCATTATAGACCTCACAAACATGAATTCTAGAGTGGTATAGTTGCAAAAAGTTGAAAAAAGGCAAAAACAGGACACGTTTTTTCACACAGTTTAGGTTGTGAAATGTTGTGCAAGGACAATGTTAAGGATGGAATTGATATTCCAAAAAAATGTCGAGTTTTTTTCAGCTCATGAGACAAATTTCTAGATAGATAGCACCTCAAAATCCATTTTGAAACTCTTGACATAGTTTAAGGAAAATGGTCACTTAACAGGACATAAAAGTGTCCCAGGACATAAAAGTGTCCCATTACCAACCTAGTGTTAACGTTTATTATTACGTTCTAATAAAGGTTAACGTTTATTTTTTTGCTAGGATATAAGGAGTAGGCTCCCGCCCCTTTTTCTCATCCCGCCTCTTTAAGTTTTAACTTTTACTTTGTGACTCGTGACTCGTGAGTCGTGAGCTGTAGCCTGTGACTAGTGAGAGCTTAGTTATTCTGAGCACTGTTCTTCTGTGACCCTTTGAACACTAAGCACTGAGGGCTTAATCATGAAGCTAGAATCTCCGAGGAACAAGAGGCTATTTTGAGTACTCTGCAGCAAGCAGATTTGGACTCTGAAGGAATACTGATACTCACGCTACAGATTTGGACTCTAAGGTTTCTCTCTCTCTCTCTCTCTCTCTCTCTCTCTCTCTCTCTCTCTCTCTCTCTCTCTCACACACACACACACACACACACACACACACACACACACACACATGTCACACACACTCTGTATTCGAACTTTAGATATTTCACAGAGAGACAAATGCAATGTGCATTAAAATTTCTCTACCTCTAACGGTTAACCTGACCTTGACCTTATTAGCTCTTAGGCTTTTTTAATTTGAAGTTGATTTTAAAGAAATAAAAAACGATCAACACGCAGGCGCATTGCGCAGACTCTAGACACACACACACAGACACACACACACACACAAACAATCAACACTCGCAGGCACATTGCGCAGACTCCACACACACACACACACACACACACACAGAGAGAGATCTGAAGGGCTGAATCCCAAAGGTGTGGCCAGCGAGTGAGGCGCACTCTGTCATAGCAAGATCCATGATCGATTGACGACTGCTGATGCTCATCAAAACACACACACACACACACACACACACACACACACACACACACACACACACACACACAATGTGTTCATCGGCTGAGATGAGAGAGAGAAGGGAAGAAGCTGGTCGAATGAGCTGAGGTGTGTGTGTGTGTGTGTGTGTGTGTGTGTGTGTGTGTGTGTGTGTGTGTGTGTGTGTGTGAGAGAGAGAGAGTGAGAGAGAGAGAGAGAGAGAGAGAGAGAGAGAGTCTCCGCAAAATCATGTTGCCATGCGTGATCGAGAGAGAGAGAGAGAGAGAGAGAGAGAGAGAGAGAGAGAGAGAGAGAGAGAGAGAGAGAGAGAGAGAGAGAGAGAGAAGGAGAGACTGCAGAAACTTCTAACCTACACACGGCTTTTAATTTTTTACTTCCTAACTTAAAAGTCCCTTTATCTCAATAATATTGTATAGTTTTTGAATTTGTTTTTGAAGCCCCTTACCTTTGTGTAATAAGAAGAGAGCCTTCAACAATGTATAAAACTTATTCTCTTTTTTTTCAAAATATGTCTTCATGCAGGCAACAGGAGTTGTTTTCAAACTCATCGGTTTATCTATACACATGAAGTTGAGGACGTAATCTATTTCGAGTAGTGCTTTGCTCGGGGATCTTACATCAAATAACTTATCGTGTAAGTTTTTGTTATGGCTTTTAACTCTTCTAAACAAAAATCTTTGCTTGCCATTCGTGGTTTTTCAAAACAAGTCAGTATTAAAAATGACAAAGGAAAAAGAAAAATTGAACTAGTGCTTGATGATAATGATGTTGATGATATTGAAGTTTAAAGCGTTGGGTTAGAGGAAGCCAAAAGGCGTAAAAGAGCTAGAATTGCATGGAATGACAAGTGGAAATCTGAATTTGAGTGGGTTGAGTTTGATAAGGTGCAAGCCAAAATGTTTTGTTCTATTTCCAAAGAAGATAAACATTGTAAAAGTGAATTTGGAATAGATGGGGCAATAAACATACAACATAGTGCTTTGGTAAATCATGGGGGATCAAAGAAACATAAAGTACTTGCATGGGCATTGCATAGTGGGAAAAAAAACTTTGAATTTTGTGTTACCAAGCATTTCGAAGGCATGGAGGATAGTATGAAAAATTTGTTTCGGGTTTCTTATTTTGTTGCCAAAAATGATATTTCTTATACAAAATATGTTCCCACGCTTGAATTGCTTAGAGAATGTAACACTCCGAACATCCCTGAGACCATGTATAAAAATGATAAAGCATGTGCTTCTTTTGTGCACTACATTGGGAAGGGACGTACTTGAGTTAGAGTATTTGACTCATGTTCGTCAGTCTCGATGTTTTGGTATCATGATAGACGAATCAACCGATATTTCAATAGATGAACATATGATTGTTTATGTTTCTTATATAAAAGGCAATGAGCCCAAAATCTCATTTCTTGATCTTTTGGAGGTACATGATCGCACATCTATTGGATTATTTACCTCATTGAAAAAATTGTTGTTAGATTTTGGCTTAAATGAAAAAAGGTTAGTAAGCTTTGGTTCAGATGGGGCATTAGTAATGATTGGCAAAAAATTAGGGGTAGCTACAAGGTTTAAAGGTGCATATCCTTTTTTGACTTCCATACATTGTGTGGCTCACCGCACTAATTTATGCGCTAGTAACACCATATGTGAATTTCCATTTGCGGTGTATGTTGATGCTACATTGAATGAAGTGGCTACTCATTTTAGAAAAAGTGTAGCTCGCTTAGAAAAGTTAAGATCTTGCAAGATGAATTTGATCTACCTTTCTTAGGATAGAGGGCATACATACAATTCGGTGGTTGAGTAGGCATAAAGTCCTTATGAAATTTTGTGAATTGCTTGAGCCATTGCTTGACTATTTCAAAAAGGAAAAAGAAAGCATTTTTGCTAAAATCTCTTCATTTGCATTTGTGTATGTTGCACATTACTTGGGTGATTCTCTCATTTGACAAGTCTTAGTAAGCTCTTTCAATGCACTTATGTTGATGTGACTGCTATCTCTGGCATAGTTGTCATAATAATCAATATCTAATTCTCCTAAATGATTTTCTCATGTTAAATTGATCATTTAATATAGGGAAGTGCCAGGGGAGAAAAAGCTAGAATATTGGTTAAGCTAGCAGACCGGCCACAGTAGGGATCCAAAGGAGGGAAAATAGGGATCCAAATGGGGGGGCATCTGCAAAAGAGCCATGTGCAACAATGGGCTAAAAAGACCCTAAGGTTCAGCCCATTAAGACTTCCAAAATGCTAAGGTTCCAAAATTCAAAGGTTGTGTCCAAAGGTCAACCTTAAGGGAATTGGACGCTTTGTGTGTGACCCAAGAAGTCTTTACAAATCCCTACATAGGAGGGGGCGAGCCTTGGGAGTAGGGGATGAGAGAGAAAGTCACACACATACACACACAAGCTCCCTTTACACAAAGGCAATGAGGGACACATGTCAGCTCCCAAGCCCAGATGCCCACAAGGTGTGCCCAATTTCTATTGGATGGCCTTGGAGGTGGACCAATGAGAATTAGTCTAGAGTAAATCTAGTTTAATTAATTTAAAAACACTTAATAAAAGAACGAATGAGAATTAAGTCCTCTAGAAGACTATTGGACAGTCTCCCAAGTGGTCCAATGAGCATTCAGCAGCCCAATGGCTTGCCTGATTCCTATTGGCCAGGAGGCAAAGGGGTCCAATGAGAGTTTAGATGAATTATTAAATTACCTTAAGCTCTCACAAAAGGGGAAAGGGGGACACATGTTAGAAGGCTATCACTTATGTTGCTTAATTGTCATTGGCTAGCTCTAGGGAGGTCCAATGGGAGGTCAGCAAGAGCAAATAGCAAGGGGGCTCTCCCAAGAGAGAGAGGGAGCGATTTTTGCAAGGCATTCTCACACACACACACACACACACAATCTCATGTGTGAAGTAAAGAAGACTCTCTCTCCTTCTCAAGCTTTAATGGAAAGCTTACCACCTACTCCAAGCTTGTGAGAAGGGAGGCCTACACCAACAACTCTTGGCTTTGTGATGCAAATCCAACCAAGAGCCAAGCTTCAATGCATGCTCATCTCCTCTACCATGCTAATTACTAAGCTAATCTATGCTAATATGAGTGATTATGTGAGGATATGTACATCTTTTTCGTAAGATACTCCTTCTTCCTCTCAATCTAGTCTGATACCGTGCTAGCTCTCACCATCTTCGAAGGTGTGTGAGGTCTTGGTTCTGAGAATGGGGATAATTAATGTTGTGTTTGTTAAGTGTTTTTCGTAGTGCATGAAGCTTTCATCTTCATTGCACTAGCTAGTCTTGAAGGAAAACAAAGAATTGTATTGTACAATGTCTCTCTTGATGGGAGAAACCATAATACAAAGCCTTTTGGAGGGGGGACCGGCTCCATGCAAATCCGGTCCTCAACTATTGTCAATAGCTTAATTTCTCTCTCTTTTGAAAGTATTTTTCATGCTATCTAACTAGATGTTATGCTTTTTGTTGCTCTCTCCACCCAAGCACTCTTGTAATTCTCATTAGGAACCTATTCTAATGAAATGCCCACTATGTTCATGCTAATTTCCGCTACACACAAGTTTTTAGGCCATTAAATGTTACATTGGTATCAGAGCACAAGGTTTCGCTTTTCTTTCTCAAGAAGGGAGGTCCTCAAGCTAGCTATAAATGGTTGGTATTATTAATTGCCTGTGAGTAAGTAGAATAGGGATTTTTCAGCCTTGCAGTGTGCCTGCCTTCGTGCAGTTAACGGGGCATCACCGTCGAGAGCTATGGTCTTAATAGTGGAGTCCTACGGGGCTTGCCTATGGCTTTTAACCACTATTGAGCTATTAGAAGCTTGACAGGAGCCAGTGATGTTTTGGTGTTGAAAGACCCTCTCTTCTATTCCTTGCAATTAATGGTATTCAAGCCACGGGTACAGTAGCTTGAGTGCTTTTTCTAAAGGGGTAAAGAGGAGTAGCAACTAGGGCTTGAAGTGCCAAAGTACACCTAAAAAATTTACACCTAAAAGTTGTTAGAATGGCTGACAATAGTAAAGAGAGTGAAATTAATGTTGATAACTTTGATTTTGCTAATGAGCAAGCTATTAATGATGCTCCGATGCTTGTTAACTATCTTGTTTCTAGGCTTCAACAAGCCATGGGCAATCCATCTCTCCAAAGTGAAGTGCAACGGCAGCTCCGTGCTCACGGGATTCTCCAAGCTCATCACCATGATGAGAGAACACCTAGGAAGCCTCCTTGTGAGACTCCCAAAAGAGGTCTCTCTCCGATTCGGGAAGAAGAAGAGAATCCATACAAAGGGCTCAAGAATTTACTTCTTGATGATGCATCTCCTTCCCAAAGGAGAACTCAAGAGCCTCCACCGAAGGAACGAGAAAGAAGTGAGTCTCCCACCACCTCGACGGAGATGGTGGCTCCACGAAGACGGTGGGCTAAACGCTCTCCATCACCACCAAAGCGGAGAAGACCATCACACTCTTCTCCACACCATAATTCAAAGAGGGATGATAACAAGCAAGAGAAGAAAAAGGCGAGAAAGAGGACACCCTCTTCTCCATCTTCTTCATCCTCTTCCTCTTATGAAAGTGATGGTGAAGACGACGAAGATCAAGACAAGAAAAAGGCAAGAAAGAGATGCTGAAGAAAGTGATGGTGCAACCTTTGAACCATCAAAAAGAAGAGGCCATAGGAAATCCTATGCCGCATGGAAGAGGTCATCCAAGCTGAAGAAGTTCAAAGAGGGAGGGAAGAGCATCTCTTTCCTTACCTATGATGGCACCTTTGGTGCTACGGACAAAGTCTTGGCCTTTATCCAGCAATTTGATGCGGCGTTTGGAGATGAGGGCTTCACGGAGTCCTCTAAGCTACGCCATGTAGCTATGCACTTTCAAAAGTCCGCCAGGCAATGGTGGTCTAGCCTAGGAGCCAACGGTGAAGCTCCACGAACATGGAAAGCTTTAAGAGCTTCCATTATGAAGCAATTTTTGGCCACCGATGCCAAAGACAAAGTACTCACCGAAAGGCGAAGCTTAAAGCTCTCTCCCTATGAATCCATCCACAAATATGTAGACAAGTTTTGGGACCTACAACTCAAAGACATTCTCTTCAAAAAGTTGGATTTTGGAGAGCAAAAGCAACCAATTTGTGCGGGCTTAACCAAAGAAATGGCGGAGTATGTCAACTCCCAAAGGCCACGTACCATATCGGCGGTAATACACCATACTATGGTGGCCTCTCGAATCAATTTCCAAACGGGAGCTAAAATAAATAATAAGCCCACGGAAAACAAGGGTTCCAACGAGCCTAAGGGGAAGGACAATGTCCAAAAGTCTCCTAAGGGCAACTCCAACAAAGCTAAAGAGAAGGGAGTTTACAAAGGTAAAAACAAACTCTCTCTTGAAGAGCTTGAGCGTTATCGCAAGGATAACCGGTGTTTCAAGTGCGGCGAACAAGGGCATGTGTACCGCGCTTGTCCCCAAAAGAACAACCACCAAGATCCTCCTAGAGCTTCCTTGGTTGAAATCCAAGAGGAGGAGACTCACCAAACTCACCACAAAGGATCTCCTCTATGCCATGCTTGGGGAAAGGTAAGAGAACATGATGCTTTTATTCTCTTTGACCCTGGTTTGACCCTGGTTCTACTCACAATTTTATATCTTTAGAGTTGGCCACCAAGATAGGCATACAAGCTTACGACATGGGAGATGTCCTACCCGCAGACAGTGCCTTCAAGGGGCAAGAAGCTTCAGTCACTCCCTTAATCGGGAAATTGAGGCTTCATGTCCAAGGCTATGTGGACAAAGAGGACTTCTTTATCTCTCCTCTCAAGCATGAGGATGTAATCCTAGGGGCACCATGGTTTGACCGCCTGGCTGCCAATGTTAAATTTCCTCAAAGGAGAATCTCCTTTAAGTTCAAGGAAAAAGACATGTATATAGATGCTAAGGAAATGGGTAACACTATCCCCATTGTACATACACCAGCTTTCAACAAGTCAATACAGAGCTCTATTTCCATGTACATGGTTTTTGTTAAAGATTCTCAAAATAAACCTAATGCTTTAGCAAAAGAAAATAAAAGCAACCAAAAGGAATTAGAGTTATCCAATTTTCTCAAGGGGTTTCAAGATGTTTTTATTGACGACATCCCTTGTGAGCTACCTCCTAAACGAGGTAATGATGACCATGCAATTGAACTTCTTCCAGGAAGTTCACCGCCTAAAAAACCTCCTTATACAGTTTCTCAAGCTCAACAAGAGGAGATTATGTGGCAAGTGCATGAGTTAGTTGAGAAGGGCATGGTTAGGCCTAGCTCATCTCCATTTTGCTCACCTATGCTATTAGTGCAAAAGAAAGACGGCACGTATCGTATGTGTGTCGACTATAGAGCACTAAATAGGATCACTATCAAGAATAGGTTTCCCGTTCCACGGGTAGAAGACCTATTTGATAAGCTACAAGGATCGACCTACTTCAGTAGGATTGACCTCAAAAGTGGCTATCATCAAATAAGGATAGTTGATCAAGACATTGTAAAGACCGCAATTCGCACCACATTTGGTCTTTACGAATAGATTGTCATGCCTTTTGGCTTGACCAATGCACCAGCCACATTCAACCGCTTGATGGAGAAGCTGTTCATGCCTCATCGAACCTTCACTGGAGTGTTCTTTGATGATATTATCATCTACTCTTAAGTCATTAGACGAACACAAGCAACACCTCCAGGTAATATTTCAAGTTTTAAGAGAGAATAAACTTTATGTTAATCGAAAGAAAATTGATTTTTTCTTGCAAGAGATTCAGTATTTAGGTCACATTATCTCTCAAGATGGCATCCAAATGAATCCATCCAAGTTAGAGGTAATAAAAGGATGTCCTAAACCAAGGAATCATCATGAACTAAGAAGCTTTATAGGTATGTGTGCATACTATAGACGCTTCATACAAAAGTTCTCACAAATTGCGGGACCATTACATGACCTAACAAAGAAAAGCGTTAGGTATACATGGTTTGCTAAGGAGAACAATGCTTTGGAAAAGCTTAAAGAAAAGCTTATCTCTCAACCTGTGCTTACACTACCGGATCTCTCAAAACCATTTGAGGTCCAATGTGATGCTTGTGGTGATTGCCTTGGAGCTGTTTTGCTCCAAGAAGGGCACGCCATAGGCTATGAGATTCGAAGGCTCAACCCTATTGAGCAAGCTTTAGGCATATAGGAAAAGGAACTCCTTGCAGTTCTACATGCCTTAGACTCATGGAAGCACTATTTGTTGGGGACTCCTTTCATTCTGCGAACGGATCACCAAAGTCTTAAGTACTTCATGACGCAGACCAAGCTCTCCGACAAACAAATGAGGTGGGTAAATTTTATTTTGCAATTTCATTTTCATATTTCTCACATTGCTGGCAAGCATAATCAAGTAGCCGATGCACTCTTAAGACGACCGAGAGTGAATGCGGTTTCCATAGAAACTCACAATGATCTATCTTCAATGATAGATGAGTATGCTATTGATCCCGATTTTAGAGATGTGATTTCAGCCCTTGCATTAGGGAAGAAAGAAGAACCATTTACTTTACAAGATGGTTATCTTCTCTATGGAAATAGACTATGTGTTACTAACTCACTACGTGAGAAAGTAATGTATGAATCTCATGCTCCACCTTATGCGGGGGATAGAGGGATTCGGTCTACCTTAAAGGGATTTGAAACATATTTCTATTGGCCTACCATGAAAGTGAACATACAAGAGTATGTTTCTAAATGTGTGTTATGCCAAAAGACAAAATTTGATAGAGGGAAGCAACTTGGATTGCTTCAACCCTTGCCAATCCCTAATTCACCATGGGCATTAGGGCCAATTTGGATGGAAAAAGGGCTGTGTAAGGATCTAAACATGGGCAACCTAAAAAAGACCATGAAGATCTTACCAAATCTATTCAACATGGGTACTCATTGGATAGAGCTCGTCAAGCGCCATCCATGGACCATTTGAGCACTACATTTGGAGTTCATATGCAAAAGTTGTGGCTAAAATAGTGCAAAATATTACAAAAGCAAGTGAAGGAGATCTTGACACATGTACAAAAGAGCCATACTTTTGGAAATGTGGCTCCTCCTTGACCCTTAGATCAAGAATAGAGAAACCCTAAACAGCCCTTATTTCATCCAAATTCGCCCTAATGGAGAGCATATCCATGGATTTTATCTTTGGATTGCCTAAGTCTATCCATGGGAATACAGGAATAAGGACGATAGTAGACAAGTTCAGTAAACAAGCTCATTTTATAACTGTCAAAAAGACTATCAAAGCACATCAAATGGCAACCCTCTTCATTTCACAAATTTTCAAGTACCATGGCTTGCCAATGTCCATAGTGTCGGATAGAGATCCTAGAATGACCAGTAATTTCTGGAAGGGTCTCTTTGAGAATTTAGGGACAAGGCTAAACTTCTCTTCGGCCTATCATCCACAAACGGATAGCCAAAGTGAAATAGCTAACCTAACCATTCTCGATCTACTAAAAGCCTATGTAACGGAAGTAGATCAAAGATCCCAATGGGAGAAGTACTTACCCTTAGTGGAGTATGCTTACAATAACACTGTACATACTTCCACGGGAAAAGCACCTTTCGAGGTAATTGAGGGAAGATCAAAAAGTCCCTTGCTACTTAAGGTACATGGGAAGATCTTCCCTGCAGATGAGTATAGCCGAGACCTACAAGAATATTTTCAAAAGATTAAGGATGCTATCTCTATCTCACAGCAAAGGCAAAAGGTTGTTGCTGACAAGCACAGAAGAGCCCAAGCCTTTAAAGAAAATGATTGGGTCTTATTAAAGTTTCCCAAGGCTCGATTAAGGCACACGACGGACAAGATTCCTACGGGACACCAAAAGTACTACGCTAAGCTAGCAAAAAGGTACTATGGTCCCTTCCACATTCTTAGGCCAATCAATGAGATGGCCTATCAACTCAAGTTGCCCAATCATTGGCTCATACACAATGCTTTCCATGTGAGCCTATTAAAGCCTTACAAAGGAGAGCCACCTCAAGAACCAACTATTGAAGACCCACTAGAGATCAAGGACCAAGAGGAGGTACTGCAACCCGAGTCCATTCTCCGACATGAAGACAAGGTATTAAGAGGCGGTAAGACTATCCGACGATATCTTATTAAGTTTAAGAATTATCCTTTTGAAGATGCTAGATGGATGCAAGGCATACAATTAAAGGATAACCTAAACCTTGTCAATGCTTACAATGCTTCCCAAGAGTAAGCAAATGTACAAAATGTTAAAAAATGAACAATTTTTTTTTTGTCTTATAAGACTCTTTTTTTTTTCTTTATTGTGAACAAAAATGAAGTAGTATGCATGCTTAGATCAAGTTTGCAGAGACGACGTCTCCCAAACACCAAGTAGAGCTTGTCACTCTACTATGGAAGACTGATAGGACTAATGTGCAGACATGCTTGCGGCAGCCTCATGCTCTCAAGCGCCAAATGGACTAGTCATCCATTGTGGAATGATGTCATAGGGTAACATAGGGATCCTCTACCCGCTAAGAAAAGGACTCATGAATATGCTTTTTCTTCTCTATACCATAGTCGAGGACGACTATGACTTCAAGACAGAGGTAATGTCATAATAATCAATATCTAATTCTCCTAAATGATTTTCTCATGTTAAACTGATCATTTAATATGGGGAAGTGCCAGGGGAGAAAAAGCTAGAATATTGGTTGAACTAGCAAACCGGCCACAGTAGGGATCCCAAGGAGGGAAAATAGGGATCCAAAGGGGGGGCCATCTGCAAAAGATCCATGTGCAACAATGGGCTAAAAAAGACTCTAAGGTTCATCCCATTAAGACTTCCAAAATGCTAAGGTTCCAAAATTCAAAGGTTGTGTCCAAAGGTCAACCTTAAGGGAATTGGATGCTTTGTGTGTGACCCAAAAAGTCTTTACAAATCCCTACATAGGGGGGGCAAGCCTTGGGAGTAGGGGATGAGAGAGAAAGTCACACACACACACACACACACACAAGCTCCCTTTACACAAAGGCAATGAGGGACACATGTCAGCTCCCTAGCCCAGATGCCCACAAGGTGTGCCCAATTTCTATTGGATGGCCTTGGAGGTGGACCAATGAGAATTAGGCTAGAGTAAATCTAGTTTAATTAATTTAAAAACACTTAATAAAAGAACCAATGAGAATTAAGTCCTCTAGAAGACTATTGGACAGTCTCCCAAGTGGTCCAATGAGCATTCAGCAGCCCAATGGCTTGCCTGATTCCTATTGGCCAGGAGGCAAAGGGGTCCAATGAGAGTTTAGATGAATTATTAAATTACCTTAAGCTCTCACAAAAGGGGAAAGGGGAACACATGTTAGAAGGCTATCACTTATGTTGCTTAATTGTCATTGGCTAGCTCTAGGGAGGTCCAATGGGAGGTCAGCAAGAGCAAATAGCAAGGGGGCTCTCCCAAGAGAGAGAGGGAGCGATTTTTGCAAGGCATTCTCACTCACACACACTCACACAATCTCATGTGTGAAGTAAAGAAGACTCTCTCTCCTTCTCAAGCTTTAATGGAAAGCTTACCACCTACTCCAAGCTTGTGAGAAGGGAGGCCTACACCAACAACTCTTGGCTTTGTGATGCAAATCCAACCAAGAGCCAAGCTTCAATTCATGCTCATCTCCTCTACCATGCTAATTACTAAGCTAAGCTATGCTAATATGAGTGATTATGTGAGGAGATGTACATCTTTCTCGTACGATACTCCTTCTTCCTCTCAATCTACTCTCATACCCTGCTAGCTCTCACCATCTTCAAAGGTGTGTGAGGTCTTGGGTCTGAGAACCGGGATAATTAATGTTGTGTTTGTTAAGTGTTTTGCTTAGTGCATGAAGCTTTCATCTTCATTGCACTAGCTAGTCTTGAAGGAACACAAAGAATTGTATTGTACAATGTCTCTCTTGATGGGAGAAACCATAATACAAAGCCTTTTGGAGGGGGGACCGGCTCCATGAAAATCCGGTCATCAACTGCTATCTAACTAGGTGTTATGCTTTTTGTTGCTCTCTCCACCCAAGCACTCTTGTAATTCTCATTAGGAATCTATTCTAATGAAATGCCCACTATGTTCATGCTAATTTCCGCTACACACAAGTTTTTAGGCCATTAAATGTTACATAGTGGATGCCGAAATTGTGGCAATGGAGAGTGAATTTGTGATGAGACCTAGCCTTGATCTCAATGCCTTAGAGTTAGATGGCTATGGATATCCTATAATTCCTGATTATGGGCCATCCAAAGGACTTTTATATGAACTAAGGTCGTCAATGCGAGGCTCAAATTTTAGGAGTATTGAACTCACTCGAGAAAAAAATGTCTCTGATCTTGAAAATGCAATAATCTTTCAAAAGTCTTTCACAAGCCATATAATTGAGAATTTGAAAGAGAGATTTGAGGATACCTCTATTTTGAGCCATTTTAAACTTTTATCTCCTTCTTAATATCCTCCTCCAAAAGATTTTCAAAAAGATTTGAAAAACTTTGGTGGTGATGGGATAGAGGAGATTATAAAGTTCTATGGTCAAAGTAAGAGGTTGAAAGTGGGGGAGCTCATTGAGCCTTTCATTGATCCTTTTTTTGTTGAGGAAATAATTTCAAACTTTTAAATACCAAGCCTAAAATGAGTGGAAGGGTTGGAACTTTAAAAATACATGGTGCTACATTGGTAGCAATGTTTTTTGGTCAAAAAATCACAAGGGATGTTGAAGGTGTGGATTTGCATAAAGCTTTAGATTTTCAATTCAAGTTTGCAAAGAAACTTTGTGAATGCCTTGAAAAGCGCTTTGTTGATAATTCCATTTTGAATGCAATCAAAGTATTGGTTCCATCTCAACATCCTATGCATGAGAGATTTCTCAAGGATTACGGGGATGATGAATGTGATAAGATTGCTTTATTCTATGGTTTTGCCAAAAGCGTTGGAAGTGTGTCATTTGCTCCTATTCTTGATGGGGAGGCCTTCAAGGTTGAGTTTAGGAAATTCAAACGCCAAGCCGGCATTGATTTTTCCAAAATGAGCCTTGTTGAAATGGCTTCTTTGCTTGCAAATAATGCCACTTGGAAAGATGTTTTCCCTAATATACTGAAGCTTTCTCAAATTGCTCTTGTACAATGTTGTAGTAGTGCAATTTGTGAGAGGGGATTTAGTGCCCGCACTAAAATCAAAACCAAATGGAGGAATCGACTAGAGATAGAGAACTTGAATGCATTGATGACAATTGCCATTGAAGGTAGAGATGATTTGGACCTTTCAAATGCAATGGAGCTTTGGAAAAGTGATACAAATAGACATCTCTTCACTCAAGGAGGGATGTCAACCATTGATGTATGACTTGATGTGGATGCAAGAATCCTTTTTGTGTAAGCACATATATGGACATGGTTATGTCTTTTTGGCTAACGAATACCTTGAAATTTTGTGGATGGTAGTATTTTTGATGTGGATGCTTCGAGACTCCTTTTTGTGAAAGCACATGTATGAACTCGGTTATGTCTCTTTGTCGACCAAATGATGTTCAAGCACCCTTTTGTGAAAGGTAGTATTGTTTCGAAGAGAACCTTTTGGAGGTATTGGTATTTTGAGCCTCTTTCATGACTAGAAGACTTGGAACATTTTGAACCTCTCTTGGAATACCCTCCATCTTTTCAAGAGTTTTTTTCTACTTCTCAAGCCCACCCTTTATAATGTTATCTTTCTTTTATTCAGTTGATTTTGGTTGTGCTAACACTTTTTGTGATTGTCATGTTTCATTTTGATGAGGTTTTGTTGAAAGGCTTTTTGAAAGTCATTACGGGGATGAAAATAAGGTAGCTCTTTGCTAAAGGGAAAAGGCTTGGAAACAAGGTGTACTAATTATTTTATGTCAAATGGATTTTCAAAGGACCTCAAAACTCAAGTAAGCTTTTGAAAATGTTATATTACTAAAGTCATTTTTTAAACTTTCTTGAGAAAACTTAGAGAACTTTTTGATTAGTATCTTTGAGTACTATTGTTTTGTTTTATCACTTACTTTTTAGGTTACATTTTTCTTTTCTTGTTTAAATATTTAACTCAAAATTAGAGAATGAAACGTAAACTTTTTGTTGGTTTTCCTAGTCCAGAACCACTAGACCACTTATGATATCATGTTATACATATTTTTAGGTTTAATTTTGCTCTTGTAAAGCTCTAAACTTTGAAAAAATCTTAAAAGTAAGGAGAAAGGAAATATGCCCTTTCACTTTTGGTCCAAGAGGAAAAGGAACCCTCATTTTTTGAGCAAAAGGGAAGATTCCTTTTCAAATTTACAAATGCCTCTTTGAAAAAATTGGGCAGGGAAATTTTTCATGTTGGGAATTTGGTTTTTCCCGGACTCTGTGAGATGAGGCTATATTAAAAGAGACGGTGATGATAGCAATAAGTGGAATTGGTGGAATATGACAGTCATCACTCATTTTGAAAACTTCAAAGACCGCCTATATCATGATCCAAAAATCTATTCGGATATCTTCAACTTCAAAATAAAGGACCTTCATAAAGCTAAAGTTCGGGATGCAAGTGCACAAGCAGGCCCCACAATCCCCATAACAAGGCCTCTGCACCGTCTCATCCCTTCACAAACCTCGCTCTTCCAGAACGTGAGTATGCCGGAGCAACCCCCAAATCAAAGTAATGACAGTGTCAGCTATTTCTTCTTCCCAGTGTCTACGTGCAGGACGTGAAGCCCTAATTCACTTGCAAGCGAGGAGTCAGTTGCCTTGTCCACCGATCCAAGACACAGAAGAAGCTGCCATGGCTGCAAGCAGCGCTGTGCTGCACGGGGAAGAAAGGAAAGGTCAGAATGCAAGAGCAATGCAATAGCCACTTCAAATTTGCCCTCGCGAACTGCTGCAAGCCCACATGCTGAATTTATGCAACCCCCGCAAGTGCCTCCTCCTCGAGATGGTAATCTTCTAGGCTCCTCCATCTCTCTTCGTGTCTCGCCCCACGTCTTAGCCCCCAGCTCTCGCGCGAATGACCCTCTGTCTTCCTTTCATACTTATAACCTCTGTACCTACGTGTTTGCTCACAACATCTCTGCCTGCATCTGTCACACGCTGCGCCCCCTCTAGGGGCCTCTCCAGCTGCACACGATGTGCTCCTCTGCCACTGACCTCTTTTCTCCCTCACTTGAGGCCTCCCTTGCACACCGAAATTTATGTAAAGCTGAAGCCTCCCCTGCAGATTAACGCTAGAGAGAGAGAGAGAGAGAGAGAGAGAGAGAGAGAGAGAGCATCTACTCTTTCACCTCCTCCGTGATTACCTGCCATCTCCTGCACGTGGGGCCTCACCTGCATGAGAGAGAGAGAGAGAGAGAGAGAGAGAGAGAGAGAGATCGCTCGGGTAGTCGTAGTTTAGGGTGCATCTCTGATGCAGACGATCACTATTGTGCTGTAATGAAGTGCGAGGCGGAGCTTGGAAGGTTCCTACTGAGGACCTCCTCACCGCCGAGCAACCCATGCCTTCGCCTCAAGAACATGAGGCTCCTCTGAGCTCCAAAGAATCTCCAAAGATCACGACCTACTTTGATTCTGAGGATTGGGCCCTGGCCGCTTCAACCTGGTGTTGCGTCCCAACTTGGGCCACACACCATCGGCCCGTGCAAAACTTGGCAAACTTACATATGAGAAACAGTAGAGGTGAATTGACTAAACTTGAAGGTTTTAATATCAAATTACCCTACATGTTTAGATATTTTGTAAGTTTTTTTACCTTCAAATATAAACTTTAGAGGTAAATCCAAAAATTTGTAGGTAAGATTACACTAAACCTAGGTTTTTTTTTGCATTGGCTTCGGCCTTATTCTTCCCCTCTGTATAATCAATTCACATTCAATTCTGAAGAGTTGCTGTCAGCGCGATAAAATCTTAGTTGCTTTTAGGCCTCATGCAAAATGTAGGGCCACAACAATGCGATGTTCCATTGGGGTGTGAACCTCTCGGTGTTTGAACAGTTTATAATGGCCCGCAATCCATGTGCGCATGCCCTAACCACCCATTCTTTGAGCGTGTTGACAAAACAGATTTCACAAAAGGCTACAAGGACCAAAAGGCTTTTGATCTATATTATTGCCATAGTAGCACCACATTTATAGAGTTGAAATCCCTTGCAAACATATTTTTCTTCCTCATTGGCTGGACCTTTGACTCCACTTGTTGCAGCAATATGAATCTACAGTCTTGCAAGGACGCTTTCTCCTTTGACTACTCTTGCCAAGGCATTTCCTACCAAAACAGCACATGATACATCGAGTTGCTTAATCCTCATCTAGAACTACACAACAATGTCACTAGACACAATGTTTTTGTCACAGTATAAAGCTTATAATGTCCGTAAAAATGACTACTTCAATCTTTGCTGAAGGGATGTTGAATACTTTATGGATATATAAAGTGACTCTTGACTTTATAAGAGAGAGAGAGAGAGAGAGAGAGAGAGAGAGAGAGAGAGAGGCCAAGCTGGAAACTAGTGCCGAGTACTACTGATCTCTCTTCTCCATGAGCCATCCAAAGCTCTCACTAGCATGTTCTTGCATGCATCGATCCTCCATTCCCAGCTCTCTTCCGCTTCCCCGTGTAGCTCATGTCCCTTTTTCTCACTCTCGATTCTCTGCACAGTCACACACAGATGGATAGCAACAATGTTCTCCCTTGTCGCTCGGAAGCACAAGGATGTGTTCATGCCCTAGCTATTCCTCTTGCATAACAATGAGCTTTGCCCTGACATCTTGCTAGACGTGGACACAAGTTCATCCCTCTCTCAATTCCCTTATCCAACCCGAAAAGGTCGCATCTCCTAGTGATGAACAAACACGGCCCGAGCCATAAAGGTTGCTTGGCATCCGATACATCGTCGCTAGGGGGAGAGAAAAGAGGCCTTGGAATTGGAGCTGATCTCTTGAGACAGCTAATTCCAGTGTTGGAAGATTTCAGCTACTAGTGTGGGAAGATTTCAGACAGCAGACTGGACAGGAATCAGAGACTAAACTGGAATATGGATATTGAAATAAGAATCAGACTTAATAAGGTTCAGATTCAGATTCAGAAGACTGAGCAAGAAGTAAGTATAACTGAAATATATGCCATGATTGGGATTACAGATCAAGATTACAACGAATATGATTACAGAGAGAAAGTACAGCCGACAATACTGCCAATGATTCTCAAGTACAAGTATAGCCAAGGCGCTAACCCAAATGATAGTAATTGCCAACCCGATTACAATGTAATGGGCCCTATTTATACACTTCGGGTTTACTGTAGTAATTACCATAGTAATTACTAAGTAATTCGTTTTCCATCTTCTAAGAAGTCGTTCCCACATAGTGAACTATCCAGCCGTCTACATCCTTCCCTTCTTTCTTGAATTTTGGCAAGAGTCCAAAATTTCTAAAAAATTTTGTTTGATTCTAATGTGAGACCAAAAAATCCATCGTCTGGTTCTGATGTTAAGATTCCGGCTTGGCCATTGATAGAATGTCCATACAAATATTGCGAGTAGGCAGCTGAAAAGGCCAAGGATTGCGAGAGGCAGCTGAAAAGACCAAGGTGGAGCTCTCACCAGGCCAAGGTAGAGCTGTCATCTCCACCTGCCTGCTGAGGAGAAAATTCACCACTGAATTCTGAGATGGAACTACCTAGTATCCTTCCATTGGACCGTCTTTCATTTGCCCTTTGACCTACACGGTGCCTGAGAGGTCCCAGTTCCAGCATTCTCCTTCTGAATCAGTCAGTAAATGGCCTCCTGCTCAAGCTGATCCCGCCGTTCGGTGGTCATCTCTACTTCATAAGGCGTGAGTGAATGATAGGTTTTGGTGTCAGGATCATAGAGTGTACGCCTGCCCTTGCTCAGTTTGGTTCTCGCCAGCTTATGACAATGCGTATCAGTATGGATCCATCCTTCTGAAAGAGGCTGATTAGTTTTGACTAGAGCTTCGAAAAGAATCTCAGCCATCTCCATGTATTGTGGTGCCAGACCCGGCTTTGCTGCAATGTCTTTTTCAGGCAATTTGGAAGATTCGACCGTAAGTTGTAGAAACAACTGATTAGTAATTCTGGTCAGTCCTCTGACTTGAATCTTTCACTGGCCCATACACAGCTGAATTGAAGGATCTCCTCTTTGAGTGCCTGAATGTCATTGATTTGGAGAGAATCATTGAACAGCATCTGCCAAGTCTTCCATTCCACAGTTGATCGCTCATACCAGTCCTGAAGCTCATCAGTAATTTTGAAGTATGTGAGACTATCAACTGGTTCTTGATGTTGAGGATACAGCGCTGGAAAGAATCTTGCCAGCTCGGTTTCTCTTGCTGGAACAACATACAAGAGAACTGGAGAGTCAGACACAAATTCTAAGAAATTGAGAACAACCTGGTTCTTCTGCTGCATCATCTTTCTGGTGATTCTCACTAGTTGGAACAGTGTTCGGAGAGTAGTCGCATGTGCTTCGACTGACATTCGTGTCTGAGGTCCTCTGCTAGTGGCTGTCTGGTCCTCCAGAATGGCTTTGACTCTCTGATCAAAAACACCTCTAGCAGTTTGCATTTGCACCAAAACTTCCTTGAGTTGTACCCTAACATCCTTCATGCAGCGGTAAGTTGGTTTGTTACGCAGCAGAAGTTTCAGTTCCAAGGCTAGGGAGCGACAATTTGCAGCAGACTGCCTTTGCCAGTGCGGGTTTTCCACTCTCTCATCAGCATTGAGTATCCATTCAGGAACTTGTTCCAGCAGCTGGACTGTACTGGGATGCGCAGGTAGTCGGCAAGCTTCTTTATCATGGAAAGCTGCTGATTTCCAATGTTCTATCATTTCCCTGGCTCCCATATATAACCTTTGAAATCTTTCCAAGTCAAACAAGAGATCTTCATCCTCCAGATACTGTCTAGTTATGGAGGCCTGTTGATGTCTCAATTGCCTATTCAAGGTAATGAGCTGCAGTGAATGCTGATGATCAACAACTGGTCCCTCATCCTACACTTTCATTTTCCCTTTAGCATCTCTGCTGAGATGGGACTGATCAGTTGGCTGATTCCCAATGTGACTGGGTTGCTGCTCTTCAGTCTGCTGGTTACTCGATTGGTGCTCTTTGTCATGTCCTTCTTGCTGGCCCTCATTTGTCCATCTAGTCTGGTTGTGACTGGCCTCCTTCATTTGCCCTATACCACCAGTATCAGGTCCTGGAGGTGGAGATGGTGGTGGGGCATCATCATCATCCTTTGTATGCCCAGCTTCTTGATCATCCTCCTCTTGATTAGCTTCATCTTCCTCGTCTTCTTCTTCCTCATCCGGAGAAGTCTGCTGCTCAATATAATCCAGTATAGCTTGGTTCATCAAAGCATTATTGTACTCACTCACCTTGTCCTGCAAATCGCTCTGCATACTTTCCATCAAGGACTTTAAATTCTCTAAATTGAAAACAGCATTACCTGATGGATTTAAAATTTCAGACAAGCTTTAATAAATGTATCTTTCAGTCAGAGAAGCCTTCAGAGTTGTATGGTGCAGTAGCAGTTTTCTGAATTCCGCCCGCTTCATCCTGAGCATTATTTCAGCCCGCTCGGTAGCTCCCAGTGCTTCATTTCATTGATTTTTTCTGATCATTATTTCAGATTCAGCCTTAGCTAACTTTTTGTTTAGCAACTCATTAGTCCTTTCTGAATGAGCTTCCAGTACCCTGTGTTGTATGTTCTGCTCTTCCTGGGCTTTCTGGAGCTTTTCAATCTGATGCGGTGCTTCTGTCAAGTCAACTTTGAGCTTTTTGACTTCCTCTTTTGATCCAGCAGCCTCCATCAGTTGTCCCATACAACTGACAATGGTATTCCAAGAAGACTGTATAAGGACTGAACATCTGTCTTTGACTATGGTTGGATCAGAATTAGTAGGCTCATATATTGCCACTGGAGCCACGTAGGGTAGAGTTGCATAATCAGCTTTGCTGAGCAAAAGATGCCCTTTCAATTGCTGAGTGTGCATTTGCTGCAACTTATCCTGTTTTACTAGTTGCAGAAGGTTTCCAGTATTTGTAAGAACTCCACCAGGAAAAGTCGAGAACGTTGGACCTTTCCCTTTGTCCAGTTGACTCTTGCCTTTGTCCCCTGACTAGTCTGCTATCTTCTCAACAGTGGTGGCTGGCTTAGCATGATCTTTCCTAGACCTGGTAGTAACTGTATTTTTACAAATGACTGGTCAGGCACAGTCTTCTGAGCAGATTGTTGCTCAGTCTGGCTCACTATAGCTTTCTCAGTGGTTAGTGTTTTGACCTGGCTTTCTATCTGCTTCAAAAACTCACTGCTTTTTGTCAGTGTAATTTTTGGCTTCTTTGAATTGCCAGCCTGTCCTGCAGTTGCTTTCCTTTTCAGGTCGGTTGAAATGGTTTGACTGTCTGTTTCCTCGTTTTCTGAGGAAAGTTCAATGTTCTTTGGTTCAGAAATTGGCTTCTCACTCCAAGCCTTCTTTACCTGCTCATTAACATCTGCAGAAGCAGTAGCCCAATACAGGAATTGCCAAACATACCAGGATTTGAAAACATTTTGAGATTTTAGCTTGGCAGTTTGCTGCAGTACATTGTGCGAGAGAATTTGACAAAGGTTGATAGGAACCTGTGGATCCAATATCTTGGCCAACAGCATAGCAAACAATTTTTCGGATACATACGTTGGGTTGTTCTTAAGGCTTACTGCTTCGGCTACAAACCTGTAAGCAGTGGAGGCTTCCAGTCCTGCTACTGGAACTCCTTGAGCACTTGCCTTGCACTTTCGTCTAGCCGTTTCATCCTCCTTCAGCGTTTCATACGTTGGGTTGTTCTTAAGGCTTACTGCTTCGGCTACAAACCTGTAAGCAGTGGAGGCTTCCAATCCTGCTTCTACTGGAACTCCTTGAGCACTTGCCTTGCGCTTTCGTCTAGCCGTTTCATCCTCCTTCAGAGCTATACTTATCTGCTGCGCAGTTGCCATAGAAGGTTTGGGCTCATTGGGCATTCGGAATGCAAATGCTATGGCCTCTGGTGTCACTGACACCTTCCTACTATTTACCATGGCACTGCCATTTTCAGCGTTGAAGGAATCAAGAACTTTCTTGATGATGTCTGCATCAAAATCAATCCTTGTAGCTTGCAACACAACTCGAAGATCCCAGAGTTGTAGTAGAGTCATCGCTTGATCAGTAAATACATAACGCTGGATTTTACTATACGGGATAATGGGAAGGCTTGCCTTTGCCTCAGCAACTATGGCCTGGGTTTCCTCAAGAGACTCGTGCATCTTCTCTGAGCATTTCCTTCTACCCATACACTGTGAGGTCGATGACGATGAAACAGGCGAAGGAGAAGATGACTTACTTTTCGTGTCGAAGCCGTTTCTTGGTGTCGCTAGCAAAGCTAGCTGACAGTTAACTGTCTCGTCAGAGGTCGAAGTTTGTGGCTGCAGTGAAGAAACCTCGGAGCTTGGCGATGGCAAATGGTTAACAGGAGGAAAGCATCGCGCAGGAGATTTATGAGGAAAAATGCTAACTCTCCTGACTGTTATACGCGTTCGCGCCATAAAAGCTCCACCACTCACCGCTCCTAGACTTTTGTGCGTCGTTTGCTGTCGTAGCAGACATGCATTGGACAAGACTGCGACCCATCCTTGAAATGATTACCACTGGCGTGCCATTTGACCGTTGGGCGCTAAAAAATTGGAAAGTGTATCCATACTGGTACTGGACTGATTTCCAGTCTGGCTTGACCATACTAGTATTGATTCTAAGGTCAGCCTGATCTGGTCCTTCTGGTACTGGTTCTGAAGTTGGAACTGGTTGCACATGAAAAAGTCCAAAAATGTGTTATTTCGGTATCTCTTGATGAGCAACCTCCAGTTCCTTAGTACCTTGTTCTGGCTCAGTTTCTATGGTCTCTGAATAATAAAGCTTGATCTTTGCTCCATTATATACTCCTGGCAACATCAATCCAGATAAATCTTCCAGCCTGACTGTGCCATTGGAGAAGACCCAATCTACCTCAAAAGGTCGTGCCCAGACAATTTTCAAGTTCGGCTTCTTTGGACCCAGTCTAAACTGATATAGAAGCACTAAGTCTCCTTTCTGGAATTCTCGAACTTTAATTCAGCGATCATGCCAGTTCTTCCTTTTGTTGAACAATGTTTTGTTCCAACATAGCCCTTTGCCTGAGTTCCTCTAGCCTTTTCTAAAGATTATGGTTGAAGTCTAATCCATACTTCACAGCCATTCTCAGATTGGGGATCACAAATTCTATAGGAACCACAGCTTCAGTACCATACACCATTCTGAATGCTATCATTCCAATGGTTACCTTGTAAGCTATCCTATAAGCCCATAGAGCAGTCTGAAGTTTCAAATCCCACTGATCTGGTTTCTTTTGCACCACTTTTGTGAGAATAGTCTTTATTGTTGTTGCTACTTTCAGCCTGTCCATTGCATCTGGGATAGTAAGGAGCAGATTTCTGATGCTTGATTGAAAGCATTTCCATAGTGTCATTGATAAAATGTGTTCCTTGCTTAGTCACAATCTCTACTGGACATCCATATCGGCAGACAATATTCTCAAATAGAAACCTTGCAGTTGACTTGGCTGTATTGTCAAGAAGAGCCTTAGCTTCAACCCACTTGGTAACATAACAAGTAGCCATTACTATGTACTTCTTCTTCCTGGGAGTCACCTTCTTAAAAGGTCCCATAAAATCCAATCCCCATTTCATGAATACTCCCAGTGGTTGTATTGGCATCAAGGGAGTCATATCTGCTGTTGTTGGTCGACCCATTCTTTGGCATATGTCACAAGTTTTACAAAAACTTTTGACATCAGCAATCAGTGTTTGCCACCACAGACCAGCTTGCAGAATCTTCTCGTAGGTTACTTCGTTGGAAAAGTGTCCACCCGACTCACCATTATACACTTCTGAAATTACTTGCATTCTTCCTTCCATAGGGACACATCGTCGAGGTATACCATCGACACCTTGTCAATAAAGTAACCCTCCTATGATAGTAAATTTCAGGATTTTTATGATCAGAGCTTTCTTCTGATTCTGCTTCCAGTCCTCTAGAAAGGCACCTTGGGAAAGGAATTGATAAATATCATACCATTCAGGATCCACTGACTCTTCTGCCTCTAACTAAAATAAATCAGCATCCACTGGTTCATCTCTCAAGGGTGATTCTGAATATACTTCCGTACTTCTTGAAAGAAAATCAGCTCCACAGTGGTTTCGGCTAGGCTTATGGAAAATCCTGAATTCAAATTCCATAAGGAACATCATCCATCTTATCAGCCTACCTTGAATAATGACTTTGTTAATCAGAAATAGAAGAGCTTGATGGTCCACATAAAAATGGAATAACTTTTCCAATAGGTAATGCCTGAACTTCGTGGCACTAAAAACCATTCTGAAGGCTTCTCTCTGAGTAGTCGTATAGCCTTGTTCAGCCTGACTGAATCTGCGACTAGTAAAATAAACTGGATAGTCTGTTCTGCCATCTGACTGAGCTAATATTGCCCCCATAGCCAATCCCGAAGCATCTACATGTACATGGAAAATAATATCCCAATTCGGCTGCCTAAGGACTGGTTTACTGGTAATGGCTTTTTTCAAATTCTGGAAACTCTCCTCACACTCAGCAGTCCAGTTGAACTTATTGGTCTTCTTTCACTACAAGAGGTTGTGTGCTCTTGTGACGCTGTTAGCGACGGAAATACATTGGGTTTTTATAACCCCCGGCGTCGCTAAAACCGTCGCTACGAGCGTCGCTACGAGAGCGTCGCTACGAGAGCGTCGCTATATGCGTTGCTATGAGCGTCGCTATATAGCGACGCAAATAGCGACGCCTATAGCGACGTTTACACAGAAGACTATAGCGACGCTCATAGCGACGCTACAGAGCCATAAATAGCGACGCCCGAGAGATTTGTTTTTTGGTGGCAGGGCATTGAATGCCCTGCCACCCATCAACCATATTGTACTTGATTCACTTTTTAAAAAAAATGCAAAGGTAGATAATAGACCCAAAATAGTCACCCACAAGACGCATTGTTTGCAAAATTGACAATTGTACACATCATAGGCAAAATGAATTGATTGGCAAATGTAATAATGACAATTGTACAACATCATAGGCATAAAGAATTGATTGACAAAAGGAACTGCGGTGACAAATGTAATAATATACATGGTTCAAAAAGACGTATAAAATCCGTCTCATGATACATAAGCTATGAGAAACCCTAAACTAATGCTATCTAGCTACGGCTAAACTGACATCGTCTAGTCAGACGTCTCATCGCGTCCAAGCGGCGTATCTGTCGGATTCTGCAAAAAAAGACAATAAGACAGCTTTCAGTAAGTATAAACATATAACGACATTTATAAAACAATACAAAAAATAAAAAAGAGTAAACCCTACTAACCATGCCACCGCGAGAACTGAGAATGTCCATCAGGGCGTTTAAGCCCTTCCTGCCTGCGTACTCGCGCTCGTACGGCGTGGGATCACGTCCTGTCATCGACCACTGTCAAAACATACAAAGATTTCATTATGTTAGAACTAAAAAACTCATAAACCCTAAACTATTGAACATGCATAAAGATCAATGTGAAAAGACTTACAAAATCGGCCTCAAATGATGCCCATCCACCGCTCCCCAAGTGGTGCGAGCTCCCTGCCTCTACTCGCGCTCTGGCTGCATCCTTTTGTTGCTTCCACTTGTCGGGATTCTCGCGCGCTGCTTTCTTCGCATTCTTCCAATCTTCTTTGGCCAGCCAATCTGGCCTGTTCCACCCATTCTTGATTGCTTTTTGCACTTCGGAACGCTTGTGTTTGCAGTATTCGCGCATTCGAATCTTCATCAGGTCTTCATTGAAGCGTTGATCCCGTGTTGGAACGGGAAACTCATCATGAAGTATGCTGATGACTCTGTTTTTTAAATCACTTGGTACTTCACTCCATTTGTTTAGTATGTAGTGTCTTAACAGTTGAGAGCAAAGACCACGCATGCGCGAGATCACCTTCTTGCCGTCATCATCCATGATGATGCCGCCGCTGATGTCGATGGAGTAAGGCAAGCCCTCTGGCCGGTGACGCGTGAACCTGGGTGTCCCGGCAGGGGTCTCTAGCGGCGTGTCGATGGGGGTACGGACGTCAGGTGTCTCCACCGGCGTCTAGGCCCCGAAGCGAGGAGTGTCGAGTGGGGTGGCTCCTGGCGGAGTAGGTAGAGGTGTGTAGCTTCTAGGAACAGTCAGCCGTGCAAAACCTGGCGTAGATGGCGATGCTGTGGCTGGTGTGGGGGCGGGCAAAGAAGGGGAGGGTAAAGAGCCTCGTCGAACACGAGGCGGTGTGGAGGCATAGGTGGCGGAATCCCCACAACAACCGCCACCGCCATCACTAGAGCGCCGGTGTCTAGACGAGTGTGAAGCTCGTCTCGTCGACGCCGAAGCTTCGGAGCGCGCCGAATGCTCCGAAAGAGAGGGAGATGCGGATGGTGTAGGAATGCGCGATGATGCGCCAGAGCGATGACGCTCCACGTACCACTGTCTCTGCTGCGGTGACAAAGAAGAAAGAAACTCCTCATCATCCATACCTGCATTAAACACACGAATATTTAAACTTAATATTGAATGAATAGAGTAGACAATGACGCAAAGACCATTAAATACAATGACGTAATGACGCATATAAATACAATGACGTAATGACAACAAATTTAATATTCTATTGGCATTCTTCGTCTTATCTCTCTCTCTCTCTCTCTCTCTCTCTCTCTCTCTCTCTCTCTCTCTCTCTCTTTACCTCACATTCTCTAGTCATGTCCAATCCCCGCACACCTCGGTCTAGAGGTGCACGGAGATCAGAACCACCGGGTTATAATCTCGTCTTTATTGGTCAATACCTATATTTGTGGGTACAAGAAATCTATACACCCACGTCTACATGATACTGCATGTAGTGGACAAAACCCCTTTGCCTCTTCTCTAGCTGTAGCACTTCACTTCATCTTAACATCTTTTCACAGTAGATCTTTTCACTGTTCGTCTAACTCTAAACCCTAAACCGTAAGTAATTCTTGCATGGACTCGATCTAACGTAAATAAGCGTAAATCTAAATAAACGTAAATCTAACTAAAAATAAAGCTAAATCTAATTTAACGTAAGTCTAATGACTAGAGGTTGTCTAGATGGTCATTGTGTCGGGGATGTAGTGACTCTTGCCGCCCTGAAGATCCACCTTCTTCCCTATCTTCTGAAGACATTTCACCAGTACTTTTGGATCGACGGAGCCCACCATGAGTGAAGGCAGCAATACCCTATATTCCATTGAGGGCTTTCTTCACCCGCTTCATGCAGGAATCACAGTCTATGGAGACCTAAATCTAATCTAATATAACGTAAATCTAAATCTAGCTTAAATAAACGTAAATCTAGTTAAAAATAAACCTAAATCTAATTTAATGTAAGTCTACATATAACCTAATCTTTAACGTCTTTTAAGATAGTTTCCTACGACGTTATAACTCTCTTCTTCTTGTGTGTGTGCGCGTGTGTGGATGTGTGTGCCAATAAAAAGAGATAAATGGTATAACCTTTCTATCACCCATGCCAAGTATGATAGATTGATTATGTCATTTCCCTCTTGAATAATAGGTCTTTAGTTCAACTCCTCGTCGGCTAGATCTTTAGGTCTTTTAATTTTAATTAGTTTCCTACGACGTTAAATTAGTTTCTCTCTCTTTCTCTCTCAATGTGTGCGTTTTTTTGGATCGTATGCATGTTTTCTCTCTCTTTTCCTCTCTCAATGTGTGCGTTTTTTGTTTATGCATGTTCTCTCTCTCTTTTCCTCTCTCAATGCGTGCGTTTTTTGTTTATGCATGCTCTCTCTCTCTTTTTCTCTCTCAATGTGTGTGTGCATTCTTTGTTTATGTATGTGTGTGTGCGTTTTTGTTTTTGTTTGTACTCTCTCTCTCTCTCTCTCTCTCTCTCTCTCTCTCTCTCTCTCTCAAAAACACTATGTGTGTGTGTGTGTATGTGTGTGTGTGTGAGAGAGAGAGAGAGGGAGAGAGAAAGAGGGGAAGGGAACATGAGAATGAGGAGAGGGAAGGAGCATACCTGGCTCTCCTTCCTCTCCTCGTGTGTGTGTGTGTGTGTGTGTGTGGGGAGAAGAAAAAGAGAGAGAGAGAGAGAGAGAGAGAGTGAGGGAGAGCGTTACCTGCTCCTTGCTTGAGGGCGCCGAAAAACTCAGATCTGAGATCTGAGTTTTTGGGCGCGCTCGGTTATTTTTTTACCCCAACCGGCGTCGCTATGAGCGTCGCTATAAGCGTTGCTATGAGCGTCGCAAATTTACAAAGGAATTTGCGACGCTCATAGCGACGCCGGGAAATTTTTTTTGAGCGTCGCTGTGTGAGCGTTGCTAATATGAAGAGCCTCTTGTAGTGTTTGTAAGCTCATATAGTGGTACTGCTTGAGAAGCAAACTTGTGTACAAATCTTCTATAGAAATTCACATAACCCAAGAAAGAACTCAACTTTGAAGTAGTTCTAGGTGCTTTAGCTTGCTGAACACACTGGATTTTGTCATTGGCCATCTCTATTCCATTGCGGGAAACTACATGTCCCAGTAGCTATCCCTTCCCGACTAGAAACACAGATTTGAATGGATTCAAACAAATCTGCTTCTCCTAACAACGTTTGAAAACCATTTCTAGGAATAGAAGGTGGTGTTCCTCATCTAAATAGACAGTGAAGTCATCCATGAAAATGGCGAGGAACCAATGAAGAAATTCATTAAACATCTCCATTATACACCGCTGAAAAGTAGCTGGTGCATTGCACAAGCCAAAAGGCATCACCAGATACATAAAAGCTCCCCACTCAGTGATGAAAGTGGTCTTGGCTCTATCTTCAGGAGCGATCTGTAACTAGTTTAGCCGCTATAACCATCCATGAAGCCATACATCTCATATCCTGCGATCTCATCAAGCAACATATCAGTAAAAGGTAAGGGAAATGGGTCCTTCATAGTCTGAGCATTTAGTTTCCTATAGTCGACACAAACTCTCAATTTTCCATTCTTCTTGGGGACAACGACTATGGGAAATAGCCAATCACTGCTTGCCACTTCCGTAATGAACCCAGCCTTGAGAAGATTATCAATCTCCTCCTTCACCTTCTTTGCATAGTTGGGATTCATCCGGTATCTTTGCAATCTTACTGGCCTAGCATCTAGTTTCAGTGGTATTCGGTGCTGACAGACTTCATGATCTACTCCCTTCAGATCTGTATGTTCCCAGGCAAACACATCTTTATAGTTCAGGAACATTTTTCATGCCTTTTCCTTCATTGCCGGGTTGAGGTGCTTGTTAACGTTGATCATTCTAGGATTTTTCTTTGATCCTAGGTTCCACTCTTCTACTTCTTGGTCATCTGGAAGCAACCAGTTTGGTCCGCCTCCTTTTCGTTTGCTCGATTCTTCAGCGTAATCCCCGGATGGTCCATTCATTTCTGAATCATTATTCTAACCCAATGGGTACTCTTCAAAACATACTGGTTCCTCTACTATACCAGTATCAGCTGGTTCCACCATCCTTCCAGTTAGATGAACTGTTCTTTCCCCTGTATTGACTTCGGTAAACTGATCAGGGAATTGTCTCTTCTGCTTGTCAGCCTGCTCTTTGTTCAGCAAGACTGCCTTCAAGTCGATTTCTACCAAAGGAAATATGTTCATAGCAGCTAGCATTCGCTCGATCTTCTTGGCTCTGTACTTCTGACGCAACTCCTTTGGCCTCAGTTCCTTTTTCCAGCTCCTGGTATTGTTGGTCTAGATTTGGATTCTGCCACTGGCCCCTTCTATGGTCAAAGTTTGGTTTGCATAGTCATGAATAGCATGTGCTGTTCTCAACCATGGGCGCCCTAGTAGCATTCCATATGCTCCCTGCACATCCAGGACTAGGAAACTGGTTTTGAATTTCTCCCTCCCAACTCTTATCTGCATGTTTTCAATCATACCCGTCGCCTGTACGACTCTATGATCTGCCATTCTTACTTTGAATGGTGTTGGTTTCATATTAGTGATACCCATTCTTTGCTGAAGATGGGCTACCATTATGTTGACTCTTGCCCCTCCGTCCAGGATAACGCTTGAGAGAGGTTCCCACTGCTTCCTGACCTTGTAGTCTACCTGAATAAGTGGAACTTCATCATCTCGGACAGCGTCAGGTCCACTGTTCTGGCCTCCACCTCAGCCTTCCTGCACTCTCTGATAAAGTTGGCACCTTAGGCAAGGTTTTTCTTATATCCTCCAGCTCTACAGTCAGCTTCTGGATTCTATCACAAATTTTCACCTGAATTTATTCTCTTTCTTGGTCAGACTGATTGTCAGAGCTTGAAGAACTGGTATCTTCACACTGCCATTCTTCTTTTGCAGTGCTTCCACTCTTTCCATCCATTCCCATTTCATCAGTTAGTCCATGTACCACAGCCAGCATGGTCTCTGTCATGGCCGGTACTGAGTGATCTTTATCAATCGATTGGGCTGGTATCCTCTGAATGACTCTTTCTTCGGAACTTTCTGGCTGCTCTGGCAGCTTCTTAGCTAAATCCTCCATGATTTTAGCTGCTAGTTCCCTCTGCTCTTGCCACTCATCTACCACCTTCTCTTTACCTTTGGCCTTCCAAACTTCTCTTTGTTGAGCCCACTTGCTGACTGCTGTTAGAATTGACTCGTACTTCTGAAATGTCTGGGATTTCTTCAATGACTACTCCCTTGCTCTTGGTAACTACCCTGACTGGGACTGGCTCTAGTGCCTTAGCCTCAGTAGTGGTCGTTACAGGTGCATCTGGACATTGGGCTGCAAAATAACCATACTTCCCACAAGTATAGCAATTCATGCTCCTGTTCTGGAAGTTGCCTCTTCCTCTGCCTCTGCCCATTCCTTGTTGGTATCTTCCACGTCTCTGACCAGTACCACTGGTACCTGGTCTTTCCTCTTGAGCTACCTTGACTGGTTCTACCTTCACTGGTTCAGTGTAGGCAACCAATGACAAATCCTTTCCTTTCTTAAAGTGGTGAATTCTGATGCCACAATTATTCCATAGGTGACCAAAGGCCTTGCAGTAGGTACATTGTGGACATTCAATGGAGATATGGTCCTTGGATTTTCATCTTGAACACCAAGTCTCCATCTTTCGGACTGGCTGTCTTGTGTGGCTAATTTCTGCAATCTGCCTAGCCATCTCTTCAATTTTCTTGGTCCATGATCCCTTCTTTGATTTCTCCTTTGCTCATTCATTGGAGCTGCTCTCGGAGCTACTGGACATTTCAATGGAATCAGAAGTTTCAGTAGCAGAGCTACTGCTACTGGTCCTTTGCTTATTGTGGCTCTTTTCCTTCTTAGCCTGTTGCTCCAGTTTTAATGCCATGTGGACCAGATCAATGAATTTTTTTGTAGGAGTTGGTACCTCCTGCTCCCTAAGCTTCTTGCTTCTGAATCCATTCAGGAACCATGCCCTCAATCTCTTCTCAGATCTCAGTTCTTGCAAGTGCCTTGTTAGCTCTTTTATCTTTTCCACATAGCTGCGGACTGACAAATTCCTATGTTTGATCTTATCTAATTCACAGAGAATATCTTCGTCCACTCTATTGTCGGAATATTCCAACCTGAAGGCCTTAAGCAATTTGTTATATGATCTGAGCTGGCATGCAGGGTAATGGTAATACCATTTCCTCGCTGCCTCCTTCAAGGTTTGTGGAAAATATTCCCCCCAATCATCTTCATCAATGTTTTTTAGTTCAGCATACTGCTCGAAAGCTTGTATGTGAACATCTGGATCATCCTTTTCCCCCCCTTTGAATATTGGAAAGGAAATCTTCAGGGAAGCAGTGTAATCATTTCGATTCCTTCTGATCCTGCCACCTCTCTTCTTGGTTTCAGAATGACGCTTGGGAGCCTTCTTGTAATTTTCAGTGTCAGCATCCCAATCAATCTCCGTCTCCGTCTCAGTGTTAGTGTCTTCTCTGGTTTGTCTACTAGAAGTACGGTGACTTTCCTTACTGCCCTTGGTATCCTCATCTCTCTGGCGAGACTAAAAACTCTTGGAACTCTTTGCCTTCCGTGCTTCCCGTTCTGCCCGCGTCGAGAATGACTGGAGTGTTGTGAGTCATGCGCCTCATCAGTCTAACTATACTCCTCATGAGCCTCAGTGTCAGTCATCTTCTCTTGCTTGGGGTCAGACTCTCTTCCTAACTCCTCAGGAATGGGGTACACACGAATGGTAGATTTCTGGCCACGATTGGATTTTGGTGCCATTGCTGAAAACTTAAACTGGGAGAAAAGTCTTTCAGTCAACGAGCTTCAGCTCGAGCCACCGTGATCGCCAAAATGGAATTGGAGTTGATCTCTTGAGACAGCTAATTTCAATGTTGGAAGATTTCAGCTCTACTAGTGTGGAAAGATTTCAGACAGCAGACTGGACAGGAATCAGAGACTAGACTGGAATATGGATACTGAAATAAGAATCAGACTTATGTACTGGAAATAAGGTTCAAATTCAGATTCAGAAGACTGGGCAAGAAGTAAGTATAACTGAAATATATGCCATGATTGGGATTACAAATCAAGATTACAGTGAATATGATTATAGAGAGAAAGTACAGCCGACAATACTGCCAATGATTCTCAAGTACAAGTATAGCCAAGGCGCTAACCCAAATGATAGTAATTGCCAACCCGATTACAATGTAATGGGCCCTATTTAGACACTTCGGGTTTACTGTAGTAATTACTAAGTAATTCGGTGCCCATCTTCTAAGAAGTCGTTCCCACATAGTGAACTATCCAGCCGTCCAGGCCTATCCACCTCTCTCGACTTGTTTTGCTCCCTCTACCTCTGTCTCGTCCTTTCACTGTTTGACCCTAAAGCTCTTTAAGCGTGATTTTACCACTTATTTTAAAGATATTCTCAAGGGTAGGCCTAGTGATTTTATCACTCTTTTTTCTCTTGTTTCACTCAAGACAATAGAAGAAAATCTACTTACTTCAATAGTTGTAGGTTTAATAAGACTAAAAACCAAGTTTTTTTCAAGCACTGGTCCCGAGGTCTTGAGGGAAAAAGCGGGGTTTCCTACTTGACCACACCCAATTCACGGGATACGCTTATCATGCAGGACAGCAGAGGCGCGTGAGAGATATCTATCTTTGTTTCTTTGCACGTGCACTAAAGATATCTCTCTCTCTCTCTCTCTCTCTCTCTCTCTCGCCCTGGCACGTGTGGAGTGGCCGCTCTCTGTCTCTGTGAGACGAGCTGGCATGGACGTTGCAGCTGTGTTATCGCCACTATTTGCAGCATGTACACCATGAAGGCAAAAATATTTTACTCGTGACAGAATAACCGCTGCCAGCATAATAACCTGCATGTGTGAGGTAGTATGCGTGTTTGTGTGTGCACGAGCTAGCATGCTCAAAAGTGATTGCTTAGATATTTTTGGCCTCGCTCAGCTCTTTGGAGATCCACCATGCCTCCCCATTGTCGAACCTCTGCAAGGCATGCTCTCCAGCCAATTTGTTAGCTAGAAAAGTTGAATCAATCCGTTGCTTTTTGGCTTGGTGTCACTACCACTTGTTGCAATTGCATCGCTCAGCCGCCACAAGTAGCCTCCACCTTAACCGTCTGTAAGCTATCAAAACCAGTCCGCACCCGCAGACTGGTTCCAATAGCATTTGCAAGCATTGTTGCTTTTGGTTTTGGTTATATTTCGGCCTGCTAGGCCTCGTGGCAAAGCAACGCATGCCGGTTGCCAGTCGAATCTAGTCGTTAGGTGACCGTTGACCAAAAAGTTAACATGCGGAGCTCACATGCAATCTTGAACCCCCGACCTCGCGTCCCAGGAGCATTGCCTTAACCACTGCACTACGTGCGTGCATGTGCCTTGGATGTGGCACATTTTGTAGATATCTTCAAAATGTTTGCTACACCCCCAAAAAGCAACGTGACCGGCTGGGCTAGTCATGCTCACCTACACGCGGCCTAGCAGGCCTATATTTAACCAGAGCCGTTGCTTTTCGGCCTGGTGTCACCGTTGCTCTAGCCGATAGGTTTCGCTGCAGTTGCAACCCTCAGTCATCAGGTGTTGCCTCCACCTTAGCCCTGTATAATTAGCTATCAAAACCTCTCCGTGCCGGCACGGACTGGTTCGAGCAGCATTTGCGAGCGAGCCTAAATAATGTCCTTTAACACGGTATACTAATGAGGTTTTTTATATTTTTTAAAGAAAAAACCCCTCCCAAGCCTACATAACCAACTCTAACTCAAGTTTTAGCATCTTATATAATTGACAATTAGTTTTCTTGTGAAACGCTACAAAAATTCATATATTTGGAGAAATTTACTCTCACAACCAAGGGTATTTTGGGAATTCTGGAAAATTTGAAGGGCATTTTGGGAATTTATGACAAAATACTCGGGGGTAATTTGGGAATTTTTGAAGTTTGAGGGGTATTTTGGGAATTTCCACAAATGAAAGAAGTATTTTGATAATTTCTCTTTTTTAAAATCAAATTATTGCATTTAAAGATACTCCAAACTAGTCTTTTGATGCCGACCAGTTCTAATTCTAATAGGCAATGATGAGTGCTATTTTAGAGGGCTATAAAGGCTCTCACTCCTTTATGGGCTAGTGCTATTGATGACAATTCCATGTGGTATTATAGTTGTTGTGATTTAATCACTAGATGGCACCTTAGACCGCCGCCTCAAATGGCAATTGGGTGAAGATGCTTTTGTAGAGTTGGGCCAAGATGAGAGCTACCGCAGTTGTAGAGAGCACAACTATTTTATCAACGGCTATATATGTGCAAGGCAAGGCAAGATGTGATCTACAATGGTGATAAGGCCCTTGGTGAAGGGAAACAATACGTACAAGAAAGGGGCCAATGATGCAGTAGTAGATTTCCAACCCTTGTAGCATTTGATTTTGACAGGAGTAGCTAAGCGATGGGGAGAATTAGATATGTCGGTTGATTTGCTCAAAGTGGAAAAGCTATTTAGCCTTATACACGTGCAAAGAGGAAGTTATCCACCAAGTTAGATGTCATCACTGAAAAAGTGAGCGCTATCCTTCTCGTTGACTTATAACGCAGAACCAATGGGGAGAAGTAGAAAGATTTTGTTGTTTTAGTGAGGCATGGAATGGCTAGCTCTGTTTGTTTTCTGGGGGTGCTTATTGTTGTTTTAACTAGAATATGTGTAACACTAGGCTATACATGGATCTAGGTAAACTTTAATAAAAGAACAACTATTTGAAAGGCCCAAAATAACAAGACAAATTATAGACAATGATAATGCAACTATAATACCACTTGGGGTTATCATTTATAGCAGCAACCCAAAATGGAGAGACGGCCTTTGCAACCCTGTGAAATAGCACTCATCCTCATTTGCATCGGGTAAAAATATGCTAATTTCAATTTTTTGTGAACACTATGCAAGAGAATGACAGATTTGTGGCTCGTTACAAGTGAGAAAAATGTTGAAACGTAGGCTATACTCTTGAACAACAAAGATGAAATATAGCGGTACTTAGGCTAAGTTTAGATGAAGGCATGAGGCTCCAAAGGATGGATGTAGGTGCATAGAAAGGTCTAACCCAAAATTTCCTATTGGCTGTTTTGTTAGCCACATCTTTGCTTTATAATTGCTTGAAGCTCTGTGTTCTCACTTCCTACACAAATGCATGATGGAAGACCATTGTTTATGAGGGAACCCCCAAGAATTGGTAGGCAAGACAACCAACATAAACTTGCTTTGCCAATCAAAGCAAGAGGCATAGAGGAAACACCCTTGAACGTAGCCTTAGGATGTGTCCCTAGGATAGCAAAGAAATAATCCTTCTCTCTCATTGGCTACAGTTGTCCTATCAGCACCCCATGGACACATATATAGCTTGTTTGCGAGGCCCATTCTGTCCAAAAGATTCCCACATTTCCCCACAATTCCCTTATCCTTCCATAGCTTCCATGGCTCTTGTTGAGGGACTCATTCGTTTTTTGTGTCACTCAAAAAAACTTGATCGCACTTGAGTTACACCTATATAATCAAAATATACCACTCGCTACAGGTGGAACTTCAATAGTTGATTTTTCCAAGGAAACTTTTAAATGATCTATCTATTTGTTCATTCATTTGCTTGGATTATCCCTTGCTTGGAAACTCTAGCTTGCCACACGGTAAGACTCCCTAAGAAGCACCATCCTTTTCTACAAGATCCATGGTTAGACAGTAGGCAAGCCTCTAGGAAAGCCCTCAAATCTCTATTTACTCCAACATAAATACCATGCAAAAAGACTAAGTGAGGGTCTTAGGGCCATCCTCACCTTATATAGTACTCCATTAGTGGAAGGAGTGATGATGCAGACCTGAATGTATGATTCCATTTGAATCCTGCTTGGCTTCCAAAGCGCTTGGCTACAAACGACAGCCGCCATGTCCCTCTACATAGGGGATAGAGTAGGAGAGAAGAGAGGAAAAAATATCATCATGCAGCGTGTAGGTGCACAGAGATCATTTGGCAGTAAGGTCGTGAGGTAGAGAAGGTAAGCGAACAAGTGTCAACTTCCTACTCGATTTGTACACAGTCATTTAATCCAGTATCCAGAAATGCAAGCCAGTTACCCTATTTTGGGGTAGTGTCCCATATTTCATGCACCCTATAAAGGGTAAGGGACCATATATGCTTGAGAAGCCAAAAACTTATCAAAGTGATGTGGGAGGGACTAGTCCCCCGGGGGGGGGGGGGGGGGGATTGTTTTTAGGGGTTGCAGGGTTTTAAAACAAAATTAATCCAAAACCAAACCTGGTAAAGAGTCGGCATTTGTACTAGGTTTAATATTAGTTGTATAAGAAATTAGGTGGTTGTGTGTGTGTGTGTGTGTGTGTGTGTGTGTGTGAGAGAGAGAGAGAGAGAGAGAGAGAGAGAGAGAGAGAGAGAGAGAGAGAGAGTGAGTGAGAGATGGAGAGAGAGAGATAGTGTGTGTGTGTGTGTGTGTGTGTGTGTGTGTGTGTGTGAGAGAGAGAGAGAGAGAGAGAGAGAGAGAGTGAGTGAGAGAGGGAGAAGGAGGGGAGAGATGGACAAGGGACAGAGAGATGAGGATATAGGAGGTAGAGTAGGGAGGGTTAGCAAAGATGCAGGTGCAATGGTGGAGAAGAGAAGGGTAGATTATGCCGCAAATACACGGCATACTCTATCCTTCTTTCTTTTTTTAGGTGTCAGTGACTACTGCAAAAATTACAACAGATATAACCGCGTCATTACTGTGGATATTACTGCGTAATGTCATTTCAAACATATCCGAGGTAGTAGGGGGGGTACAAACCACCCCCTCTACCCTTAGATCACCATAATTTCATACATATAATTCTTTTTTTTTTAATTGATAGTATTGAATAATTTATACTAACATGCACTTAAATAATTAGCATATGTTCATTTGTAGCACTTTTAGAGGTTTTTTTCTATGAGTTTTTCATTTCTTTTGTACTATTTGCAATTATAAATTAAACCATTTAGTATAAGTACTAATTATACGTTATTTAAAAAAATTGTAGCACTCATTGCACTTTATTGTGTATTTTTAGTCATTTCTCTCTTTTTATTGAAATATATAAATGACACTATTTTCTCTAATTAATTGGTTTTTTTTTAGAACACATATGGCTAAATATATTTATTTTAAATTATAATCTCTCTATTGCGCGTGTGCAAAACGATTGGGATGATCGTGGCTCTTCAAATGACCGTGAACGTGCTCGATGGCTCAAGGACAAACTCCCTTCAGGTAACTCCCTCTCTCTATTCTCTCTATCGTTTGTTTTTTAGGATACATATAATTTGTGTATGATTTTCTCTCACTTTCCCTTCCTATAATTTACATTGTAGTTCATTATGCCGATGAGTATGTGCATATGCCGGGACAAGAAGTGAGGGATGCTATTTTTAAACTTGGAGAGCTAGTAAGGTACACCACAAGACTCCACTCAACTACACTTTTTTATGTACACAATAACCTTAACTAGTAAGTGTATTCTTGTGTGTTTTCTTGCAGATTTGTGAGCTCCAAGGAAATTGAAATAGATGATATCTCTGCTGCTCAAACACTTGCAACAGAAACTGTGTGTTCCATTGAGGATGCATTTCCTCGATCGGTTATTCTTAGTCAAATACACCTCTTGGTTCATGTGGTTGAGGAGATCGCTATATACGGAGTAGTGCACGCACGAATATGGTTGTTTTTTTAAGCGAGGTTTATAAAGACTCTCAAAGATTTTGTGTGGCTACTGTCTCAACTAGAGGCATGTATAACCAAAGTGTGGATCATGCAAGAGGCATTTGTTCACATCTCAGAGTATTTGGCACAAGTTGATCCCTCAATGCCTCGCATGTGGTCAGACGAGGAGGATGCAAGGATGACTTCACACTTTCCAAGTGGAAAGGGAAAGTTGTTTAACATGGATATGAATCTATCCCGAGTGGTTAATAACTTTTGTATTCTCAATGCAAAGGTTATGACCAAGTGGATGGACTCGTGGACAATGTCAAAGGCAAGGAGTTTGTAGGAGAGAGAAGCATGGAAACAAGTACATGGAGCAAGGAGGGCACCCCCAGTGCCTAGACACCTTGCATGTTTCCCTGATCTCATTAGTGCGGAGTGAATTCATGAGAGAATAACCGAAGAAAAAGCGTGCGGAGAAGAAATCACTGCCAAAGAATGCAAGTATGCACAAGGTTGCATAGTACCAAAGGTAGAGTTCTCATATACTTAAACCATATTGGATAGTTTTTTCTTGATTTTATCTTTGTAATTGATAAAATATATTTTTCTATTTTGCATTGTCTTTCTTTGAACTAAATGTGGTCAAAGGGTCGTCACTTTCGTACACGCCACATTGACGAGCGTAGAACCACCATGGACTGTGGCATCATGGGCAACTTTGACATAGATGGTGATGAAGCCAGGTATTGTGGAATTATTGAAAAGATATTAAAGGTTAATTTTAGAACCTTTAATACCTTCATCTTCAAGTGCAAGTGGTTTGCAAATGTGTGTAGATGGCATGAGAATGGACTCTACATGGTGGACTCTAGTGTGCATCACACAGGGAGGTATGACACTTTAGTTTTATCACATAATTGTGAGCAGGTGAGTAACTACCTTTTTTATTCTTATTTGCGTAACATTAATTATACCATTGTTACTCACTTTGATCTTCTCTTCTATAGGTCATCTATATCCTAGCAATCCACCAACCAAAACTTTGGTTTGTAATTTCTGTAACATCTCGGGGGAGAACCATTTTTGCCACCAATGAAGTGGAGACCATCTTCGACCCTCTTCCATCTCCTACTTTGGATGAGGGGGAGACAGAGGAGAGGGAGATCAATGATTCAAGTTCGACGGCCGCAAGTCTTAGCGAGGATGATTGCCATGATGATGATGATGATGATGATAAGATGGAGGATGATGAATTCGAAGATGATGGAGCCAACGCATCCACAAACAAAAATCCTATTTCTCTCTTTATTGATTTAGAAGTCATGGGCTTAGAATTGGATGACGTTTCTTGTAGAGATCTTTTGGAAGATGATTCATAAACATTTTGTATATTGTAAGTTATGAAATTTTTTTGTCGTGGCATCCATTCAGCTCTCTCTCTGTCCCCTCTTTCTCTCTCTAATTTTGTGAAGCATGCTAAATTATGTTAATCAAGTGATAGTGACTAACTTAATTGATAACAAAAGTGTAGACCATGTGCACATTGCTACAAAATAAAGCTTGAGGAAACTAACAGAGGTGCTACCGTCTCGTAAATTATGGACACACTTCACTCTACCATGCCCATGCCTCAACAGAAGATGCCATCTATGTTTAGCTTCTCATCTCTAACAATGCTTGCTTTACATGGAGCTGCATGCATTACTTTAGGATGGAGCAGGCCCTTTGTTGTTTCATGTTTATCCACATAGCTAACTATTGTTCCATGTTTTCATATCTTTTTTTTTTCATATATTGTTCTTTAATTTTTATTAAGGAGGAAGGAAACACCAAAACAAAGGAGATTACTAAAAACTGAATGTTTAGGCGCTAAAGCGGGTTTCAAAAATAAACGTGGTAATTTTTGCGGCAATAACAGAGGCGATTATCGCGATAATGAGTGCAAAAATAGACGTGGTAATATTTGTAATTTAAAAAAATTCCCTTCACCCCCTCCCGCCCCCCCCCCCCCCCCCCCCCCTCGCCCTCCTCTCTCTTCCCTCCCCAGCTGATTTTGGACTCTCTCTCTCTCTCTCTCTCTCTAGAAAACGTGGTAAAAGGCTGCGGTACATAATTAGAGATTTTTATGGTGTGTGTGCTTCCATTTACACTATGGGAGAATGTTGCTGTTACCGCACAGCATTACCGCATAAGAGGAGAGAGACAGAGGTTCAAGAAAGAGAGATTGTATGCTGCAATCCCGCGTTTTCTGACTTTTTTGCGAGTATTACCGCATGTATTACCGCACATATAGCCGCGCAATTACCGCAATAGAAAAAGAATCCCCGCCCCCATTCCTCTCCCACTTTTCCCTTTTTATAAATCCTATTCTATTTTGTTACTTTTCAGAAATTGGTACCCCCTTTTTACATGGAGTGTAATAATTTCCATTCTCATTGGGATTTTTTGTACCTCTCTTCTCTTTGCTTGCCTCATCTATTGGTATGATTCTCCTACTCTACTCATTTGTACTCCATGAGACTGTATATCAAAAAATAGTTCTTTTCCACCTCAAAATCTTATGTCAACTATGCATTCATATGGAAATGGAAAGCGAACGATGATCAAAATTGTATTGTCTTGCGTTCATAAACAAATAGCCCTTTTGTACACCATAAGTAGAGAAAGAAGACAAAATCCAAAAGATATTTATTAATTTTCATCCTCCAAGAGATCTCTACAAGTGCTTACATCCATGTCCAACCCCATGGTAGCTAAATCAACAAATAAATCTATCGATTCATCCTCTACAGCCTCTCCTATTGAATCATCATCATCCTCTCCATCCTCGTCCTCCTCCTCACTGTGGTTGGTTATTGGGAATGGTTGGTTCTCCTCGACCTCAACTACATCATCGTCATTGGTGTCTTCTTCAGATGGTATGGTGGGATCTGCCAAAGTCTCTATGTTCGTATGTGCAAAGATAGATCTGCTCCATGGTGTGACTAGAATAACATACCAAAGTCGTCTTCGATACATACAAGGCACATAAAACACCTGTAGGTCATAGAGCAAACAACAACATGAATGTAGTTTTATATGTATCATATAATGTTTTAGTAAGTTGCACATGGACTTTACTGCTTACACTTACTAGGTTGCACCAAGTTGTCGGTCTTCCCGCGATGAAATTGCCCGGAGTCTACCATATAGAGCCCATTCTCATGTCTCTTAACCTCACCCGCAAACCATCGGCAGTCAAAGAGATATTTGTGAAATGTTCTGAAATCCACTTTGATTATCCTCTCTATTGTTCCACATTCCCTCAGCTCTTGTGTTGTCGTGTCAACGTTGCCCATAACTCCACTATCGTGAGTGGTTCGACGCTCATCTATCTTGCGGGTTCGAAAATGACGTTCTTCGGACCACATAGAGTTGAATGTGAAGGCCTGCAAAAACCAATCAGGATAGATGAGAGAGAGAGAGAGAGAGAGAGAGAGATGACACACATACACACACACACACTAAACACATTGAGTATATTACCCTTGGTAGACATCCTCGCGTGTACTCCCATTCTTTAGGGCTATTTGTTCTCCTTGTGCCTTGGCCTTGGTCATGGCATTGTGTATCCACCCAACTGGAATTAGATCAGGGTATTTGGCAAGCTCTTTAGGAAAGGGAGATGCTTGCCTACCACCATGCGACCTCTTCCATGCTTCCCTCTCTCTTTCTCTCATTGTACGCACCTCCACATACATATCCACCCATTTGCCCATGATGGGAGCATTGAGTAGACAATGGTTGTTGACTATGGCTTGAAATTCCCTATCCAAAATCAAGAGAGAACCTTTCCCACTTGGAATGTTTGTGTTTTTTTGGATCCTCTTCCTCCGTCTTTAAATGAGGCAATGATGGGTCTATTGTGAAAAGATATTGAGAGACATACACAAAAGCCTCTTGTATAACCCAACCCTTTGCCATGCTTGCCTGAACACATGAAACCATTAGTGATTAAAGTAACCAATAAAAAGCGTTGTGAATACAATCCAATCCTAACAAGGTTTAAGTCTTAAGATCGATGAATACCTCTGGTTGTGATCGTAGCCTTACAAAGTCTTTCAAGGTCTTTAGGAACCTCTTAAGAAAGAACATCCACCTGGAGTGAACCACACCACAAATGGCTATCTCCTCAACAAGATGTAGCAATAGGTGAACTTGGCTAACAAGGATAGAACGTGGGAATGCATCCTCAACAGCACAAGTTGCTTCAATCGCTAGAAGTCGAGCTGTTCGAATGGCTGAAACTTTGATTTCTTTGGAACTCACAAACCTGTAACCAAAAAACCCTTCATAATCTTCATAGTAAAGTTAGTCTTCAAAGTAAAGTTTAGGAGGGAGGATCAAATGTGCTATACCTAACAACTTCTCCCACCTTGAATATTGCAGCCTTTACCTTCGTGTCCGCAAATCCACTAATGCTAATTGGAAGCACAAACTATTGCACAAACAAAAATACTTATTAGTATCCAGAACCCTAAACCACATACACACACACTCACATATACACACACATACACACACACACACACATTACCTGAAGAATCTTGTGCCAATCATGGGATTTGAGCCCATACGCTTGTGTGGATCCTCCTTTCTTAGTTTTAGTGAAGGCACCCTTGAGCGAACGCATATAACCTGTTGGAGTACGGATGGATGCAATGACTTGTTTCATACGCTCTTGATCCACCCTTGATAGAATCCAAGGTGCCTTTGGAAGAACCATCTTCCCTCGAGGCCCCATGCGACGTGTGGCCGAAGGAGGGAGCCTCCTTATGGCCCTCATGTCCTCTCTAACCCCCAATGAATGTTTCTTGCCTACTATGTGATCCCATATAGCTTGCCCAACATTTTTGAACACATGCATTGGATCCAATAAGTGTTGGATTTTCAATGAAGCCCAATAGGGTAGTGATAAGAAAATAGAGTACCTAGACATACCCCTAGGTGGATCATTGGGAGGAGGCAATGTGTTGTGATGCTCGTTCCAATGTCTTGCCCAATCGGCCATGGTCCAATGGAGTGGCTCCATCCCATTGCACGGTGGAGCATAAGATCGATGTGTGGGCGGCAAGAAGCGATGTTTATTGGGGTAGATCACCTTACCAAGTAGAGCGGGTCTCTCTGTCACGAGTGAGGGTGCACAAGTTGGGCATGCACTATGTCCAGATGTCGATAGTCCTACAAAAACAAAAGACATAACCGCATATAAGTGACCAATTCAAAGACATTAAAGAGCATCACAAAGTATAAGCTTACCAGAAATCTCTCCAAGCCCGGGGTAATCATGCATGGTCCACATGAGAATGCACTTGATGATTGTGCGCTGATCACGAAGTGGTCTTGATACATCAAAAACATCTATGCCATTCCATAGCTTTTGAAGCTCTTCAATCAAAGGTGCTAAATATACATCCATGTTCTTCACCTTGTGTTTTCTTGAGACTAGAAGAGAGAGCAAAATGTTCCCCTTCTTGGTTGACTCCCATGGTGGAATGTTGTAGTTAACAACAACCACTGGCCAAGTATTCCATGAGGTAGACCGATGCCCAAATGGTATTACCCCATCACTAGCCAGACCAAGCCTCAAGTGACGAGGCTCTTCTCTAAACTCCGGCCATGTCTGCTCGATGTGTTGCCATGCCGGCGAGTCAACCGGCACTCTCATAACCCCATCGGTGGAGCGATTTGTCATATGCCATGCAAGAAGCTCACTTGTTCCTTTGGTGCTGAATATGTGCTTGATGCAGGAAATGAGGGGAAAATGACTAAGAACCTTGCGAGGTATTGTGGTTCCTTGCATTCCCTCTTTGTACCTTGATTCTCCACACTCGGGGCAAGCATCAAGCCCTACATTTTCATTGCGGAACAGCAAGCAATCATTGACACATGCTTGTATGCGATCATAGTCTATCCCAAGCCCTGTCACCACCTGTCATGCCTTCCTTCGATTTTCTAGAAGATGATTGCCTTTAGGCATCATCTTGCCTAATAGCCTATGACATTATTAAAGAAAACTCGTTATTGCGTATAACCACGAAAAAAACCACTTATTACACTTAAACGTACCTCAATAGTGCATCGACCCCTGCATTGCTCCATCCAAACATTGCTTGAATATTCAAGATCTCAAGAGATGCTCGTAATATGGAGTAGGAGCATCCCTTGAAAAGAGCGGTGTGTGCTGCCTCTAGCAATGAATCTTTGGTTTTTTGTGCGGCTTCTTCACATGCACACTCAAGCTCACACTCATTCGCCGCCTCACGTGCAAGAAGATCCTCAACCATATTGTGCAAATGATCTTCCTCCACTTCCATGTGGGGCGGGGTGGTGGGGAGATCCCCATATGTGGTGGATGTAGGATGCGCATGCGCTCTTGTGGACCCACCCACATCGGACAACGGGTGTGACCCCCCTCCCATGACTGCTTCCTGGCGCAATCGCTCTTCCGTCCTCCTCCCGCCTCCGCCCCCCGATCACACTCCAATGGGGAGTGTTGGAGCCCCATTTTTCCAACTATTGTAATAAGCCCATCTTGTAAAGCATATCAAATTCCCATTTTTATGTCAAAGACGTCTTATCATTTTGATCCACTTGTCTTGGTTATGTAAAGATTAATCAGTCAGTCAGGACCCATATTTGTTCCCACTTTGTAATTATGAGGAAGAGAACCCATGTACATTTTTGAGCTAAGGTGACTCAAGTATAAAGGTCACCTTAGAACCATTTGAAGAATAACATTTTTTTGATTATTAATCCTGTGTCGTACGAGTCTGAGAGAGAGAGAGAGAGAGAGAGTGTGAGTGTGTCTTATCCTCTTCGCTACACGTTTCTCCCTCACTGGATTCCCGACGTGACCACATCATCGCGGTAGCCTCTCCGAGAGCTACACGCCCATGCCACGCATTCATATTTTCGAGTTGTTCGCGATTGATCCTTCATCGAGCTTGTTTTGCTTGTAAGCAACACAAACAGTGTCTGTTTTCAACAATCAAGTGCTCTATGGAAAGAGAAAGAGATTAGCTACACATAGATATTCATAGACTTAGGTTTCGTCCACTTTTGGATTATGACATGTGAGTCTATCGCGACTGTAATGGAGATAACTCGGGTTCAAATCTGGTGAGATTAGACTTATAGGTAAGTATATCCTATGGAGAGGATGGTGCCTAGTAAGTTTGATGCGATTCCGAGTTCATTGGAAGTGTAAACGGTGTTGTGAGCATTTAGGGATAGAGTGGGTTTCATTCTACCAGGGTTAGTGATTGATGCATCATGAAAAAGCGTATGTATAGATTGGTCTCAGCTGGACAAGCTAACGAGATTGCCTACGTGCACCTACGGGTTAGTCGTGTCATCGGATGATAAGTATGTTGTCTGTGTTGTGCTTGCGAGCATGAACAGGGGAGTAGTTATGCCCTAAAACATTGGCGCCGTTGTCGGGGACACAAGACCTTAAGTAGGGAGATCTACGTCACTCGTGTGATGGTTAGCTTACTTTAGTTTCGACTAGAGAGAGCTTAAACTTTTAGAACAAGATCCAGGATAGAGTATCCCGAGGTCTAGTGGATAGCCAGGAAGCCTGTGTCTTGCCGAGGGTCTATGACTAGTTAGATTTAGTTAAGTAGGATAATGTGGAGTAATGGTTTTTGGTTTTGAGTGCTTGTTATACTTGTGTAGAAATAGAGTAGAAAAACGCCGTAAAAACGCAAAAACAAACAAAAAGAAGAAACAATAAGGCTGTTTGCTTGCCTAGCAAAACCCACACCATATACCCTTGAAGGGGGTGAAAAGAGTAGACATTGAAATTTATGATCCAACACTCGAGAAAACATAAAAATTGCTTCCAAAACCAACAAAATGAAATAGATGATTCTCATAAGAAAACACTAAGTGACCCTAACAAGTCCAAGAAGAGATATAATCATTAGCCTAGGGTAAACTGACTGTGTCATGAGGCACGACTGATGTTCACAAGTTTAAGATGAAATGTCATCAAATTTGCATCACTTCAAGTGCAATTGAGTTGTGAATTGCCAGAGAAAAGTGAAATTTGTGAAGTGCTTGAGTCTAAGGTCAAAATAAGTCCAAACTTCATAAAACTTGGGGGATATACTTATTTGGGCACAGGGAACCGAACTATCCAAAAACAGACAAAAATGAAATCCCCATTGCTCTCTGCCTAGTCTATCATGATAGACTGATGAAGTTGGTGATTGACTAACAACAGGAAAAAAAAACCTTTATACCACAGGTTTAACACATCAACACAAGGGTACTCAAAAAAAAAAGAGTGAAACTGAACACCATCTTGATCACAAAACTTCAAAACTAGTGTTTTAGAGTTTGAATTCGAAGACAAGGGCAAGAAGGCTTTGACCAAATGTCCAAACAGTGCCAAAATTTGTCAATGCACTACACAAGGGGAGGCTGAACCAGCTGTGGAGAAAACTTGAGAAAAATGCTAACAATGGAGAAAATGCCAAGTCTATCGCGATAGACCAAGGAAACTACTGTTGGGGACCTTTTCTTTCAAATTTTTCAGAGGGAGAGCTTTATCAGAGCCTATTTAGCATACACACCAAAATTCAAGGCATTTAGATCACTGAAGCTCAATCTGAGGTTCAGATAGAGAATCAAGCTCTGACTAAAATACTAAAATGGGACCAAAACCCAACCCAAGTGTCCAAACTTCATAAAACTTGAGGGATAGGCTATAGAGGGTAACTGGAACTCAAGGGTGAAGTCACATTTTGAATTGACTTGTGCTGAGCAAATTGTCAGTCTAACGCGATAGACTAAGAAAGTAGTGATTCAGACATAATTTGCAATTTGTGACTATACTGCTAGGACATACTCTCCATATAGATCCCAGCCATCATTTCATATTTGAAATTGGACCACGAGAAGGCTGACTAAGTGGTTGTTGTACATACTTGAAAGATTTTTTGGTTATTCAGGGAAAACCCTTGTGAACAGACTAACCATACTTGTGTAGATCCCAAAAGGAGATCATCACAAAGCCGCACAAGAAGGAGTCCAGGTAAGATTTAATTTTTCAACCCAACTTTCATTCTTATGTATTTAAGGTCAGGAGCCTTTGTTAAGTCGGGAGCTAAAAGTGTCAAAAGTCAAGTAAGCACCACGTCCACCGAAGAGAGTGTAACTCAGACGAGACTAGACCCATTAGCACCGATCATTGAAGAGGGTACTGATACTGACACTTCATCGGAAAAGTCCTTCTTCATGATAGGGAGTCAACAACTAGGAGGGTTCAGCAGTGAAGGACCAATGCCAAGGGGGAGCACCTCCCTACATCCTTTAAACGAAACCAAGTTCACTATAATCTTCTTGGAAGGAACTAACTCGAGGGGAGCCTTAGTTTATTCTGATTATCGAGGACGCGAGTGTATTTTTATTGAAGAGAGACCGGCTCAGAGACTAGGGATAATTGGAGTCTATGATGATGGAGACAGATTTCGAGACGAAAAGGGGAACCACTATCTGATAGTTAGTAACCCTAAGGATTACAACAGATATGGAGATAACGTGGCAAAAGGGAAAATGGTTTCAGAAACCCAAGAACCGCCTCCTAACATTGATCAACATGGAGCTCTCTTTATGTATGATAAGAAAACAACCAAGGTCCCAACCTATAATGAGAATGCGGGGATTTATGAGCATGAAAGCGAGGGAATAATCTCTTACTTTTGATGCAAGGAACCCTACCCAAATGAATTAAGCAAAGACAAGGTTCTTTACTTATTCTCTTATGAAACTGCTATGGGGAAGGATATTGTTTTTGTTGACAGGTACGGGCGAGAATACAAACGTATTCTCCCATAGGAGGTTGAAATGGCAACAGTTCCGGGAGCATCAACCTATGGCCCCGACGAAGTACCAAGAGCCAACTACACCCCTAGCAAGTCGACAAATCCCTTTTCAGAAGAGTATGATGCTACCTCACATTCTACCCGACAACCGACGTCCAACTACTAGGACCAACCAGCTACTCAGCCATCATTGCAGGCATGGATTCGACAGAGTGCTACATTCGAACAAGACCGAACCCGAGAGGGTTATCAAACCGCACGAGGGCTAAGGGATTTACAAGAACCACCACTCTATGCACAGTATCAAGGAGAGAGTAAGGCAAAGACTCAGGGGTCAACTGAGCCTGGAAGACCACCCCTAGAACAAGTTCGGAGAGATGAACCATCTCCCGCGAGAACTGTTAGAAATTATGGCTTAGGAGCACCATTGGGAGAGGAACCTGGCCACTATAGAATACCAGAGGAGGTATATCAACTAGGACGGGGAGATCCCATGATGAGATTTGTAGACCATCGTAGAATTGGACCTTCTCAAGTGCAAAAATGGGTAAACAAGAAATATACGGGAAGCAGGGATCCGAGAGATCATGTAGCAGCCTTTGTGCGTGTAATTAGAGCTGAAGAGGTGTTAGACTTTCCTACCCAATTTGCAGGATTTGGTTTAACCTTAGAGGATGATGCTGCTACATGGTTTGACTCAGTGGAGCGAAGAGACTTTGAGTCTATGGAGGAAGTGTTTGACGAGTTTATCGAAGAATTATCACAAAGGGGAATAGCTCATAATACAGTCTCACAAATCCATAAATTCAAACAGAAAGATGGAGAGTCTGTGCGAAAGGCAACCCTCCGATTAAAAAGATATGTTAAGTTCTGACCCGTGGAAGAACTGCCAACTCAGTCCATACTTATGCTTATATTTATCCAAGGACTAAGGAATGCAGATCTCCAGAAGGACTTACATATGAAAAGGAGCACGACGTTGAATGATTTAACCAAGGAAGCTCTATACCTTGTGGACAATTGTGCGGTCTACAAAGAGGGTGAGTTCAAGGATCTTGACGATGATTCTTCCTCGCAACAAAGCGGAAGCAAGTCTGCTAAGACAACACCAAAAGGAGAAGTAGAGGTAAGCCAAGAGCAGCTTGTAGAGGAAGTGCTTAAAAAGATTAACTTGTATTCCAAACCACAAGCTAAACAACCAAAATGGTGTGCGATTGAACAAAAATGGACAAACCATGGGACGGAGGAGTGTTATTATAACAAGGGATATGTGAGAGAACGACCATATGCTCCGCAAGCTCAGGCGACATCCCCTCAAGTCCCACCGATGACTAGATATCAGACAGGCAACCTACCAGGACCTGTAGGTGTAGAAAGACCACAACCAGTGTTGGGACAACAACCACCCCTACCAGGATTACGACCAGTCGACATAAGATACACACCCACAGTAACTGAGTCGGATGAGAAGGCTTTGGTACCTATGCATGCATACTACGACGAGCCCAATGGATATGTGGAGAACTGTGTCTATTATCCACCGGAAGAACTCTCTACACCAGAACCATGGAGCATGATAGGAAATACAGGACCACCAACTGCTGCACAGGCAACGGGGGAAGGAAGATATAGCTTGGATGAAAAAACGCTGTTGTTCATAGCCAACGGAGGCATGAGCGGGCAAAGAATTGCACACCAACAAAGAGGAGCTCCAGGAGCACCTCAACAGCCTAAAGGACCATGCTACAAGCATGGTGGAGACCATTGGCTGAGGGACTGCCCTCATGACGAAATCATTAGGGTCAACGCATATTGCACCGAGTGTGGAATTACTCACTTGATCCCTGATTGCCCTAAAAACCCAAGAAAAGGAGCAAAAACTACCTTGAATATGCTGGGAGCGCTGCCTTCTAGTGGAGGGTCAGAAAACGAAACTTCGATTCCTGTTAAGGTCTTGACGAGAGCCCAAGCAAGGAAAAATGACAATCAGCCCAAGAGTAACGATGAAAATCAAGAAGAAATCAAGACTGACAAGTCTAGCATCAGTCGTGATAATCCTTGGAAAGAACGAAGAGCGAAAATGAAAGCTAGACGTGAGCGAAAACAAAAAGGTGTAGAAGTTGAGCTAATGATAGCTTGAGAGCAACTTAAACAGCAAAGAGAGTCCAACTCTCTAAAATCAACGGAGGGACCAAGAAGTGCAAGCTCAGGAGGGTCGGTATTGGTAGATAAGATCAATGAACCCTTAGATGCAATCTTGCAAGCATATGAAGCAAGATTGAAGAACAGACAGACTCTAGAGCAAAGGTGGATGACATATCCATATCCAGAGATAGAAAAACAGAGACTAGAGATGTGCAAACAACTGATTGAAACTGCACAAGCTTTACTGGAGCCTCCACCTATGGAAGTGGGAGATAGAGTAATCAAACCACCAAACAATGAAACACCTCACAAAACCGAACAAAGGATACCTGACAAGATAGAAAACGTTAAATCCTTGCCAGATGTAGAGGATGCAAGAGACGTGCCTAATAGCACTGATGAATCACTGAAATATTTTCCACCATATATCCCTATTGTGGAAGAAAATTGGCATGAAGAGCTATGGGAAACGATGATAAAAGCTCAAGAAAAATATGAGACAAAAACAGTCGAGTCGGCGCCTTTCTCGGAGTTGAACTTGAATAAGCCTCCATGGGATTTAGATGTTAAATCATTTCAAGGGCATAATGGTTCAGTTGCATCCGAAGATAGCAGACCATCATCACTCAGAACTTTGCCATCATATATGGGGGACTATGAGGCAAGGTCAGAAATTCAAAGAGTACCTTCTCAAAGAATAGGTGGGTCAAATCAATTGGACACTAAAATCCTGACATACTTGTTGACCACTCCGGTCAAGTGTACAATCACATTGGCAGAATTGTTAAAAATTAGGCCAAGCATGTGGACGGAAGTGGGCAAATGTCTTGAAAATTTTGGTATAAGGACGCCTCTTAAGTTCTTCAAAACCGAGCTTAATGACACCGAACCGAAGAAAGTCAACACTAGACCAGTGCCACTCGACAAGGTAGGAGAGTATTGTGAGGGTGAAGACGGCAACACAACCCTACCAGTTGAGTATAACAGCATAGAGACTAAGGCAATACTTGATAGCAGAGCCGGCATTGCCATTGAGACCAAAATGCTGTGGAAAAAATGGGGAAAACCAGCAATACGGACAACTAGAATGAAATTGCAACTAGCGGGTGGGCACACAGAAAGGCCTATAGTATTGCTTGAGGCAATTGTGGTATCTTCATGTGGCATAGAGTACGAACATACCTTTTCCATAGTAGATTTCGGCAAGAAGAACAACTATGAAATTATCCTTGGTAGGCCGTTCATGAGGCAACTCAAAATGGTGCAGGACTGGGGGTATGATTATTTGTATCTAAGACATGCTGAAACTACAACACAAGTAAACATGAAAATCATAGCTACCATGATGTCACGAGAACCCCTGTGGAAGAATTTGACTCAGCCACCATTAGTGGATCAAAAGTCCCAGCGTGGCTCTGTAAGAAAAAGGAGATATGGATGTGCGGGGCAGCTCAATGTAGTGAATTTGACCACAATGGAAGGACACTAGAGAGGGTCTTGGAAGATGATGCATATATACGAGAACCTTTTCCTGAAGAGAATCTTGAACCCCTAGAATGGTCTCAAATTTTGGCTACATTGGATGTATGTGTCAATGAAGTCACTCCCACCAAATTTTGCGATGAGAATGGCTACGATATCATACCATACTACATGTTGAGCAAAATTGTGGAGGAGGACGAGAACGATGGAGATACTGAGAATATGAGGATCAATAAAACAAAAACGAAACTTGAGATTAAGATAGTGGGCTATGTGGACATCCCCACTAAAGAAATCAAGCAGGAGGGAGAAGAATTTTATGATTCTTCTGATCAAAGTGAAAACAAGGATAATGCGGATGACAAGAAGTCGGAAAATACGGAGGGAGACAACAATCAAGATCAAGACAATGACGTCTTCTACAATTTCCCAAACCAAAGTGAGAGACGCCAAAAAAGATACAAGAGTAAACGACACCATATCAATCTACCAACCAGGCTAAGACCCATGCCGGAGTTTAGGGGCAAGACACATTTCCTTATGAACATTCATGCTGTTGATTGTGCTAAGGATAAAGTGTCAAGAAGATTTCTTAAGGTTGTTGAAGACTCAGGATTTAAGTCCAGACTGTTGAAACCTAAGAAAACCAGCAAAGCAAAAAAAAGAGTTGCAACAGAAAAACGAGATACAATGTGTCTCTGGTGGTCCAATTATGACGAGAATTGAACAGAAAACGAGATACAATGAGTTGAAACAAAAAATTAAAAATGTATGGACAACTGAAATGGAAAGTAGCGATGGAACAAACGCTAGTGATGGGAGTAAAAAGATAGATGTACCTCCTCACTATTGTAAGTACACCATTCAGGAAAGAAGATTGGTGGTTCAGCAACCAATGAGGGAGCCTAAATCAAACGAGTCCTACGATGGGCCAGAGAACGCCAAGAAGATAGACTTAGCAGAGCCAAGAGAAAGTCCTCAACCTGCTTACATTGCCACAGATCTAGGTCGGGAAGAAGAGGACTTACTATCAAAACACTTAAGGAATTTCGAGATGTATTTGCATGGTCGTACAAAGATTTGAAGGGGGTGGATCCTAACATTTGTGAACATTCAATCCCTCTGAAGTCTGATGCAAAGCCAAGCAAACAACATCCATACACGTATAATGAGACATTCGCCAAAAGGATAAAAGAAGAGATAGATAAACTTATGGAGGCTGAATTTATTTATGAGATAGAGCACACCAACTAGGTGTCCCCGATAGTGGTGGTACCCAAGAAAAACGGGAAATTACGAGTGTGTGTGAATCTCAAGAAGGTAAACGCAGCAACAATAAGGGACAACTACCCTCTTCCTATCACTGAACACGTCCTGGAACGAGTAGTAGGCAAGCAAGCCTATAGCTTTATGGACGGATTCTCTGGTTATAACCAATTGGGGGTCAAACTAGAAGATCAATACAAAACAGCGTTTGCAACAGAATGGGGCATATATGCGTTTAGGGTAATGCCATTTGGCTTGACCAATGCTCTAGCCACATTTCAGAGATTAATGACACATGCTTTTAAAGAATACTTGCGAATATTCTTGGATATTTACATGGATGAATTGTGTGTCTATTCTCTATTGAGACAAAACCATATAGATCATCTTAGAAAGGTATTCGAAAAATGCAGAACGTATAGGATTTGCCTCAACCCAGAAAAGTGTGTATTCATGGTACGACAAGGTAAAATCTTAGGCCACATAGTATCGGCTAATGGAATTACCACTCATGAAGACAAGGTAAAGGTGATCATAGAATTGCCAAGACCAAACATTGTATGAGAGGTACAATCATTTATGGGACATTGTGGATACTACTGACGTTTTATCTACATGTACGTTGTAATAGCAAAACCCTTGTATAGTCTAATCACGCTCTTCATTTGGACCAATGAATGTGAAGAGTCATTCCAGAAACTAAAAGATGCACTGGTATCTGCACCAATTCTAAAAGCACCAGATTGGTCAAAGATCTTCCATGTACATGTAGATACTTCGGCATTTGCAATAGGCTGTATATTAGCACAACCAGGGGAGGGTAATACGGACTTTCCAGTTAGTTATGCTAGTAGACAACTCAACAGTGCAGAAAAGAATTATACTACCACTGAAAGAGAAGGATTGGGTATGATATATGCGGTAAAGAAATTTCGGCATTACTTACTTGTGAACAAATTCACATTCTTTGTGGATCATCAGGAACTCTTGTACTTAGTAAACAAACCTTGTAACACGGGATGAATTGTAAGATGGTTCATTGTGTTGTTGGAGTTTGATTTTATGGTAGTAGTTAAGAAAGGAAAAACTCATCAAAGAGTAGACCACCTTTCTCGATTACTACATGGCGAAAAAGCTATTGGGGTAGATGATGATCTCCCAGACGCATACCTGCTTAATATAGAGATGGTACCAAAATGGTCAGAGCAAATTATTCCGTTGCTGACATATGGAATGAATCTTGACGACAAAAACATGGTGGAAGACGTTAGACAAGCACGAAATTACACAATGCTTGTGGGAAGAATATACCATCATGGAAATGATGGGATTCTAAGGTTGTGTATAGGCCCAGAGGAGTACGAAGCGTATCTAGAGGAGGCCCATACACAAACAGAGGGATTCCATAGAGGAAATCAAATGATGTATGAACAATTAAGAAGACTTGGAGTCTATTGGCCAGGAATGGCAGGCGATGTAGCTAATTACATAAAGAAATTCAACTTTTGCACATCCAATACTACTATGGATTATGCCACATTATACCAAGTGACAGTTACACCCGCATGGAGTCATGCTATTGTGGAATATTTGATTAATAAGGAGCTGCCAGGAGACTGGTCTAAATCCAGACAAAAGGCTTTACCAATCAAAGCGAATAGGTATACCCTCATTAGTGACCGATTGTATAAAAAAGGAACTGATGACCAGCTGAGGTTAGTTGCTCATGAAAATGACTACTTTCCATTATTGGAACAAGCTCATGCAGGCATAGCAGGAGGTCATTTTTCAGCAGAGAGAACTGTAAAAATCATTATAGTTGCAGGTATATGGTGGCCAACCATGATTCAAGATGCAGTAGAATTCGTAAAAAGGTGTGATGAATGTCAACGCACTAAGGTACCAGTTAAAAGAGACGAAATGCCTTTAAGACCAATGATGAGTGCTCGAGCATTCGCTAAATGGGGATTGGACTTTGTTGATCCTATCAATCCACCAGCGTATCGTTCAAAAGCACAATATATCATAGTGGCCACGGATTACATGACCAAATGGGTGGAAGCAAAAGCCACAACGAAAGCAGACACTAAAACCACGGCACAATTCTTATATGAATATGTGTTTACACGTTATGGCCTTCCAATCGAGCTGGTGAGTGATAGAGAGACACACTTTGTAAATGAAGTTATCCAACATCTCTTAAATGAGTTATGGTAATTCATCGCAAATCTGCACCCTATCATCCACAAGCCAATGGCCAAGTGGAAGCGACCAACAAAATATTGTGCACAGTTCTTACGAAACTGGCTAGTGAAACAAGAACAGATTGGGATCAGATGCTCTATTCGGCATTGTGGGCTTATCGAGTTGACAACACTCAATGCTACACCATTTAATATGGTATATGGGTTAAATGCAATATTGCCTATTCACTTTTTGATTCCCACACTAAGGGTAGCCACACAATTGGACTGGACGGGGCATGAACTGTCAGAACAGTTAGAGGACGTTGAAAAATTAGATGAGTTACGACTCAATGCTGTAGCAACCATATATGCAAAAAAAAGACAACAGAAAGAGTTTTTTGACAAACATGTCAAGAACAAGGACTTTAAAACGGGCGACTATGTCTTAGTATACACACTCAAACAGCATGCCAAAAAGCTAAAAAAACGGGGAATGGGGCCTTATTTAGTCGAGGAAATATCGTCCAGCGGAGCAGTAAAACTGTCGACTCTAGATGGAAAAGAAATGCCGAACTAGATTAGTGGATGTCGTTTAAAAAAATATCATCTACCTTTAACACCGGAAATGTTGTTTCAATTGCATTATGGAAAGGCCTATAGACAAGAACATCAAAGAATTCAGGACCAGGCACAACAAGAAGCCAAGCAACGCATTGCTAAACGAAAGCAGTTTCTGAGGACAATAAACATGGTCACCCCAATGATGGCTGACGAATATCCTCTTCCGACATTTCGAACAATAGAAATGGATATACAAAATGACGAATTAGAAAAGACCATGACAGACTTTAGGGCTCAGGACGATAGCATCATTGACGACTTGGAAGATACGTGGTGTAGTCCTTACATAAAAGCTTATGCAGGCACAAAACAAGTTGAAATCTATGCATTGCTTGACACTGGAGCAAAAATGAGCGTCATCAGCTTTGAGCTCTTTCAGAAACTTGGACCAATGAGGACGATCCCAGAGACACATCGGTTGAAAGTAGCATCGAGTAATGAGGTGACCACGTTGTGGTCTATTATATTACCAATCACAGTGCAGGCACACCCGTACACTACAAAATTCCATGTACTGCCACCAAGTAGATCAGCAACGCCGTGTATCTTAGCAGTGTCATGGATGAAAGCTAACAGGATATTTATTGATTTGGATACTAATGAAGCACTGTTCCGAAATGAAAACTTTTCAGAACCCTTCTTATCATATAACCAATACATGTCAAGGAGGAAACAGGAGTCAATACAACCGCAAGGAGATGACCAACAACAAACAGAGTTTACAAGTCCAGCAACGTCTTATCAAAAATCAACAACCATGCAGGGAACCAGGCAAGTTTGGGTACGGCGTACAGATCTGACCGAGGCACAATTACATCAAAAGAGGAAATACAAAGTTTGGATAAGGCAAGACAGCCTAATTCCTATAAAAAAGGGGGCAAAAGAATAGACAAAATACCAAAAGCCAGCAAAACTTCAAAGAACCATAGTCAATCGGTCGAATATGCAACGGACTATATTGGTATGGCGGCCAAAATTACCAATTCAGAATGTGCCAACAACACAAGTAGGGAGGCCAAAGATGACCATCGAGCAGTTATCTACAACTGTCAATGTCAAGCCACATCATGCAAACAGCACAATGAAACAAGCAGAATCAACAACAAAAACTACAAGGATCTATAAGACCCAAGTCATCAAAGGGGAAAGAAAGAATGTTCCACCAGAAAATGCAACAAAATATACAACAATATCGACTTCAAAGGATCCACATACGCCAATTCAAAACCAGTGCAAAAAAATCAAACAAAGAGCGGCAGATTTACAACTTCTCCTTGCAAAGAAAATCTGCCAGCCAACTCAAGCTACCACAGGAAACCTCAACGACAAATGCCAATAAGCGAATCGCTTATACCTTCCTCTTACACCGCATAAATTCTTTCTACATGCATTGACTACACATGCATATAGGGCTATATTACAAGGCCTGCATTAGCACGAGTTCAAACCCATGCACAGCACATACCCTTGACGATACCCTGTCGTCCGGGAGGACTCCAACTAGGAAGGGGGGAGGCATTCCAAATGCAGACACATGTCATATATTAGAGGGCAATGTTTGTGAGCAATTTTTCAACCATTTTTGTGTTTTATTGTGTGATTTTGGGAAAAAGAATATGCCCTTGTAATTAATCAAAATTGGGGACCAAATCATCATACATGAGCCCCTAGGGATGTGTATAGACTATAAAGAGAGTCAAATCTGGCCAAAAAATGTCTAAAAACAGCAAAAAGTAGGCCAAGGTTGACGATTATGAGCGAGAATGTACATAGAGGAGAGAAAACTGAGCTACAAAGTGTTTTGATTTTCATTGGTATTCTATAGGTTAGAATTGCTATTTTCGGGTTATTCTGGGATTTATTTGCTTTATTTTAGCTATTTTCTAGCAAAAATTATAGAAAAAAATCCGTAATCTAGATGGAAACACAAAAGAAGAGACGCCTGATCGGAGCAAGGTAAAGAAAACACAGAAAAAATAGGGACTGCAAAGGTGATAGGGCAAAATGCCCACCGTCATGAAGGGACCTCCAACAGGAGAAATCTACAAAAATTGTAGAACTGCAACAACAGAGGACCAAATCAGGAAATTTGCGAGCCTAAACCGCATCTCGCAAAAAGTTATGGCAACAGGTAAAAGATGGGAAAATTTTGTGTCGAAGTCTCAATTACATATAATAGAGAGGCTAGGCTAGAAATCTCTCATTTGAGTCATTTTCCATTGTGAGAGAGAGAGAGCTCCCTTCCAGTAGTTGAGACTTCCAGAAGCTCATCCATCACGCACGGTCACTAGATCGACATTAGATATGAGAGGTACGCTCGTCAACACTGACTCTAAGTGTTGTTTACTTCAGTTAGTCGCAAGACCTGGCCAACATCACAATCACAACTTGTGCACACATACGGTAGACCGGTTGTTAGGGAGACCTAGAGGCCACCAAATGGAACCAAAATTGAAAGGCACAATGCCTATAGCTTAGGGATCAAGCCTATGACCTCGAAAAGCGCGAAGGAAGCCGCCTAGAAAACCCTAATTTCACAGGACCTGCAAAAGGGCAGCTGAACCAAGGTGATCGAAAATGAGCCAAAACTCATACAGCAAGCCAATAACCTCGACAAACCGACTGAAGGGTTAGACCATGAAAAAGTTCATCAAAACAGAGCCTAAAGTCCCTATCTGACAAAAACTGCACAAAGCGTCACGATACTCTAACGGGCCGACCAAGTGACAAAATGACACCAAATTTAACAAGGTACATCCAAAAGAGGTCAACTACGAGATGGAATGTGTCCACTCAAGAAAAAGCTCTTCCACTAGGGCAAATGCAGGCAACAGGCTAGAAAGATGTCCAAATGGTCGTTCTTGGTGATGTAAACACCAAAAAAACAACTGACAGCTTTGATGGAAGGTCAAAAGGAAATAAAAGACAGCCGGAGTCATACAATGACCAAAAGGAACGGCGACCATCACCTAAGTGGTCTACTTCGACTCCAGGACCAGCTCAGTGCTGCAAACAGGGAGTACACTCTTCTAAATTGATTAAAACTTGATGTGTGTGTCTAGGAGAGCCTATTAACACCATTGTGGTCAACTAACATCACAAAAAACTTGTAAAAATGACTAAGTACTCAGTCTATCGCAATAGACTTGCTAATACAATTAGACAAGTAAAATTTTGGTTTTGGCTTCATGAGGGGTGCTAACAAGGAATATTGACCACCATTATCAAATCAAAATGCAAAAGGGATCTCTTTTGGCCAAATAACCTAGTCTATCGCGATAGACTTGCTACTACAATATTTGGGGGAAAGACTTTTCAAAATTTTCACAAGATAGACTTGGGGAAGCACATGAAGGCAGTACATCAAATTTGGTGACAAGATGGACTCATATGGCACGCCGAGAAAGACATGACGACAACTCAGAGTCAGAACAAGACATCTCAAGGGTAGACGGTTAAAATTCACATGTGAGAGGTCAGGCAACCTTACATCAACTAGGAGAAGGCAGACAGAGGATCACAGATCCAAAAGATGAAAAAATGACACTAAGTTACAGTCTATCGCAATAGACTAAGCAGAGTGATACTAGGCCATCTAACCAAAAATTTGAATTAACAGTTAGCTTCAGCATGATGCAAGAAGACTACCCACTAAGTTTGAGCCCAAAACAACACAAAATGAAGGAGATAGACCAACATCTCTTGGAAGGAATCGAGAAAAATGGGAGTTGATCCAAAAAGGGGTCACTTGACATTCATTTGAGGTGGAATTGGGATCAGATCATGTGCAAGGTATGAGATGTTACCATATACATGTGGTAGTGATGTGTGTGAACACACTAGGACCGCCGGGGCATTTTTTCCCTCTTTAGGAGGTTTTTCCCCCGTGCATTGTATATACGCCCATCACTCTAGGGCAATCTATCTTTCTATTGCACACTAAGTAACACACTCTCTATTGTGTGCCTTGAGCTTCCTTCGTCTTCTCCAAGCTGTGTGTGTTTCTCTGCAACCCTAATTCCAACAATTGGTATCAGAGCAGGTCACGTCCTCCCGAGCTTAGTCGCCAGCTGCTCCAGCACACGCCTGCTCACTTTCTCCGATTTCAGTGAGATTTGGGCTCATTTCGGCCTCCGTTTCCACTACGGGCAGTACTGCACAGGCTATTTCGTCATTTTGTGCAGATTTTTTGTTAGTGCCTTTTTCTGCATAACAGGTGCCTTATAGTCTTCTACGGTTTGTGCTATATAGCACAAGTTGTTCCCGCTCCATTTCTCCTATTTTCGGGCAATTTTCACATCAGGTGCAGCATTTACCATGGCTGACAACAACAGCACAGATGTGTTCAAGATGTTTGCTGCTAAGGACAGGATGGATGGGGACAACTACCCTATGTGGGCTTATATGATGCAACATGTTCTTGTGTCAAAAGGTGTCTAGAACATTGTGCAGGGCATTGATGTACGTCCTGGTTCTGAAGATGTAGGAGATGTTGAGGATGTTGCAGGTCTTGCTGCAAGGATTGCAGCTGTTAGAGTTGTTTTTCCTACGGCAGAACAAGCTCGTTGGGATGTTAAGGATGCGCAGGCTCATGCATTGATTGCCTTGTCTGTGAAGCGCACCATTATTCCTCACATCCATTCAGCAAAATCTGCAAAACAGGCTTGGGATATTCTAGCAGGTCTTTATGCAAGCCGCAATGAGGCTAAAATTGCTTTGTTGCGTAAAGAGCTAGAGTCGAAGATTATGCATGAGGAAGATGATATGGACACTTTCCTTGCTAGTGTCAAGGATATCAATGAGCAACTCATTTCTGCAGGTGAAGTCATTTCGGACAGTTCCCTTGTGCAGACTGTTCTTGATGCCTTACCAGATTCCTACCAGACTTTTGCTAGTACTTGGAGACTCATGACCCAAGGAAATCCTGAAGTTGTCAAGTTTGATGCATTATGCACATTGCTGTTGCAAGAGTCACTTTCTAGAAAAAACTGGACTAGGTAGCGTGCAGTTGAACAGGCTTTTATTGCTTCTCAAAGAAAGGGCGGTAACAGTAATGCAGCCACTTCTTATGGTTCTGCTGCGAGTGGGAAAAATTCTGTTCCTAATGCTTCTGCTGGCAGCACTTCGTCTGGCAATTCTGGTGATAAGGTCAAAAAGAAGATGCGTTGCCATTATTGTAAAGCTAATGATCACTTGATCAAGTCGTGTCCTAAGTTGAAGACGAAAGAGGCTAAGAAGAAAGAGGGTGGTTCCACTACAAATGCTGGTTCCACTACAAATGCAGCCATTGTTGAGTCTTCTGTGAAAGGAGATTGTGATCCTGATGTTGATGCAGAATGGGCTTTTAGCGCAGAGTGCACTTACAATCCTGCTGTCCATGATGCATGCTTGTCAGTTGCTGCAGATTCACATGTGTGGTATTTCGACAGTGGTGCTACAAAGCACATTACCTCACATTGTGAATTGTTTACCTCTCTCGAGTCTGTCCCTCATGGGAATTCAGTCACTTGTGCCAACAACGCCTCTTATCCAGTTCAGGGAGTTGGAAAGATAGTGCTCACTGCTGCTAATGGCAGTTCCTTCACACTTGTTGATGCACTTTATGTACCTGGGATCAAGAAGAATCTATTGTCTGTATCCGCACTTGCTAGACTTGGACTTGTAGTCAAATTTGTGGATGACAGATGTACAGTTCATGATCTCAGTTTTGGTGATGAAATTGTTGCATCTGGGCTTTTGTGCCGTGGGCTGTATAAGCTCACTTTGTATGACAAGTGTGGACAAAATTTTGCAAATGCTGTTGCAGATTCAAGGGCTATTTCAGATGCAAAACTTTGGCATGCACGTTTTGGTCATCTGAATTTTGCCAGTTTGCTGCGTTTGCAGAAATCTGATATGGTTGCTTCTTTGCCGCCTCTTGAAGCACCTGTCAAACATGTTTGTGAAGGCTGTATTCTGGGTAAAATGCAGCGTTCTAAGTTTCCAAAGGATGGTTCAGTTAGGGCCACATGCAGGTTGCAGCTTGTACATAGTGATGTTTGTGGGCCCATGCAAACTCCGTCCTTGGGCAATTACCTGTACTTCGTGACTTTCATTGATGATTACTCCAGGCATGCATGGGTATTTCCGCTTAAAGCGAAGTCCGAAGTTTTTATGTGCTTCAAACAATTTTTGGCTATGGCTGAAAATGTCTCAAAATGTACTATGGGCACCCTCCGTTCCGATCGAGGGGGGGAGTATATGTCTCATGAATTTAATGCATTTCTGGCTAGTTGTGGGATAAAACACCAATGTACAGTGCCTTATACACCTCAGCAAAATGGTGTTGCTGAGAGGAAAAACAGGTCACTAACGAAAATGGCACGATGTATGGTCAAAAGTCAAGCTTTGCCGCATTCTTTTTGGCTTGAGGCCATCATGTGTGCCACTTATGTACTTAACAGGTGTCCTACGAAAGCTTTGCAGTCTATTACTCCATATGAAGCATGGCATGATAGAAAACCTTCTATTGAGCACATGCGTGTTTTTGGTTGTTTGGCATATGCTTTGGTGCCACAAGTGCAGCGCAGAAAATTGGATGATAAGGCTGTCAAATGTATTTTTGTTGGTTATAGTGCTGAAAGCAAAGGTTACAGGTTGTATCATCCGCAAACAAAACGTACTCTGGTTTCACGGGATGTAGTGTTTGTGGAAGACTCTGTTCAGCCCTTGCTGTCATGTACTAGAGACAGTAATGTAAGCTCACAGGACATTTATGACACTTTGTTGCCTCTTTTCAGTGGTGGAAATACGAATGTAAGTTCCAATGAGGAAAATGTACAGCCTATGGGGGTTTCTGAAAATGTTTTAGAATAGCCTATTACTGATGCAGATGTACATGATGTACTTGATGAGGAAAGGGCTGAAAATGAGCAGGCTAGAGGTATGCCAAAATGGCTCGTGCACACATTGCGTGACAGTAAATTGGATGCACCTTTATCTAGTCGTACTCGTTCAGGCTCTCGCCATGCATCTTATGCATCAGATTGTTATGCTTTGGCTGTGTCTAGTTTACATGATGTTGAGGAGCCTCTGTCTTTTGATGAAGCACAGAATTCAGAAAATTGGATTTCTACCATGAAATCAGAATATGATGCACTTATAGAGAATGACACATGGACTTTATGTGATTTGCCTCCTGGCAAAAAGGCCATTGGTACGAAGTGGGTTTACAAGTTGAAACGCAAGCCGGATGGTGAGATCGATCGCCATAAGGCTCGACTTGTTGCAAAGGGTTATGCACAACAAAAAGGCATAGATTATGAAGAGACATTTGCTCCCACTTGTCGTATGACTACTGTGCGTTTTCTATGTGCATTGGCAGCTCATTTTGGTTGGGATGTACATCAATCAGACATTGTTACTGCTTTCTTGAATGGTGACATATTTGAGGAAGTTTATGTAACGCAGCCTCGCGGTTTTGTCATAAAAGGACAAGAGGACAAAGTGTGCAAATGTAAGAAGGCTTTGTATGGGTTGAAGCAATCTCCTCGTGCTTGGTATGAGAAAGCTGACACTCATTTGGTTAAACGAGGCTTTCGTAACAGTCCAACAGAAAGCACATTGTATGTAAAGCGTGAGGATGATGTATTTCTCATTGTGGTTCTTTATGTTGATGATTTGCTGATCACTGGACCAAATGAGAGACATATTGCTGAATTTAAGGCTGATTTGAATGCTACTTTCAAGATGAAAGATTTGGAGCTGTTGCATCATTACTTGGGTATACAATTTAAGCAGTGTGATGGTGGTACTGCCTTGTGTCAGAAAAGTTACATAGAGACATTGCTATGTAAGTTTGGACTTGAGGATTACAAACCTATTGCCACTCCCATGGAAACAGGTTTGAAGTTGAGTCTACATGATGCTGGCGATCCTGCTGATGTCACTCTTTACCAAACTGCTGTTGGCTGCCTCATTTATGTATGCAACACGAGGCTAGATATTCAGTTTGCAGTCTCACAGGTCAGCAGATTTATGCATAGCCCAGGGTCTAAGCATTGGCAGGCTGTCAAGAGGATTTTCCGCTACCTTAGTGGCACTTTACATCTTGGCTTGTTTTATCCCAAGGGGGGATCATTGCCGTTAGACTTACATGCTTTTTCGGACTCAGATTGGGCTGGTTGTTTTGACACGCGAGTGTCCACAAGTGGTTTTTGTTTCATGCTTGGCAGTTCATGTATATCATGGTTGAGCAAGAAGCAACCTACTGTGGCCACTTCGAGTTGTGAGGCTGAGTACAGGGCAGTCTTCACAGCTACGGTTGAGTGTGTATGGCTCAGACGCCTTATGGATGACTTGGGTGTTGGTCAGGACACTGCCAACACTATCTACACTGACAGTCAGAGCGCATTGGCAGTTGCAAGGAACCCAATTTTTCATGCTCGCACAAAGCACATTGAGGTGCATTACCACTATGTCAGGGAGAGGCTCTCAACAGGAGAGATCAGCTTGGCTTATGTGCCAACACAGGACAACCTTGCAGATCTTTTCACAAAGGCATTGTCTCGTGAGAAGCTTGAAGCTTTCCGCAAAGCTTTGGGCTTACTCCCCTTTGTGGACTGATCCTGTCCTCAGGGCATGGCACTTCCCTTTACTCATGTGCCAGCTCTCGTTCACCGCATCACTCCAGGGGGGATTTGTTACCATATACATGTGGTAGTGATGTGTGTGAACACACTAGGACCGCCGGGGCATTTTTTCCCTCTTTAGGAGGTTTTTTCCCTCGTGCATTGTATATACGCCCATCACTCTAGGGCAATCTATCTTTCTATTGCACACTAAGTAACACACTCTCTATTGTGTGCCTTGAGCTTCCTTCGTCTTCTCCAAGCTGTGTGTGTTTCTCTGCAACCCTAATTCCAACATGAGAAACCAATTGGTGGAGGCACAACTGCAAAATAGGACCCTTGTCAAAAGATGGACAGTCTATCGCGATAGACAGGGCAAAAGTTGCAAATGAACTCATTTTCAGTTTGGGATTATAGAGTGACCTTCCATACCCTTTGAATATACACCACACAAAATTTCAAGGCATTTGGACTTGTTCTCCTTCACCAACAACATTATTTTGAAGCCGTCAGAGTCGCAAAATGGAAGAGCTTGTCTATCTGCTAACATTTTACCTTAACTCATCTTGGGATTAAAAAGGCTCATCTAGATGCATGATTAAGTGGTAATCAATTTAGAAGAGAAGTACTATGTTTGTACATTAACTGTTAATTGTGAATACAGGATCCATGGATGCTTCTCCGGGAAAAAGAAAAGGCAAGAACCTGGCAACGGAAGGTGCAATACCCTATGCACTTCTACCCAATTCACTAAAGCCAGCGGCCACCTGGATACTTGCAGACGTGCAACATGTAGTAGCCTTTCAGATCTATCGAGGTTCATATGTGGATGACAAAAGAAATTTAGTGGATACAGTGATGATCCCCAAGGAGGCAGAAAATTACTTGAAAAGATCACCGCAAAGGTCATGGCTCAAAAAAGTTGGCTTGTGGAACTTTGTATCACTACCACTAATAGGGATAGATTTCAAGAGGGTACAACACCTAATTGAGACTATCCAAGAAGATGGAACTTGCAGAGTGGCAGGCATGGATAATGAAGTCATGGAGATCCATATCACCAAAGAGATCATCAAGGAGGCATTGAAATTGTCTGATCAAGAAGCCAACATGAGAGAAAGAAGGAAAAACCTCACAGTCTACTTGCAAAAGTCCAAACTACCTTCTTTCGAACTCATAGCAAACCCGGAAGTAAGAGAACTGACACAGATCTACAGTCAGTGTTTGTTGAGCTACCGCAAAAGACCGCCAAGATACACTACACCACACGGGAGCATCTCAACCACACTGACATGGGCTACGGGAATGACACATGAGTTCTATATAGATCACGCATCATATATGTTTGAAGAAGTGACAAAGCTACGGCAGGACAGACCAAATTACATTGCAGGAGGAGAAGTCCTAACCAGAGTAATATACCAGGCCATAGGCGCGGCAAATCAGTTGCCACCTGCTCCTCATAAGAACGACTGGCTGGCATTAAGAGAGAATATCGAGAAGACAGATCACAAAGGAAAGTACCGGCCTCTATTAACACCATTGGAGGAAGCAGGCTGGAAAGAGTAACAAGAAGTACACAACAAAAGATGGAAGAAGAAAGAAGAACTGAAGAGGAAGATGTCCGACTAAAGAAGCGGAAAGCGGAAATGGAAAACAACACCAGGTTGCAGAAGGTAGCAAAAATGGAAAGAATGCTAGAAGGATTTGTTCTCAAGAGATCTCTACGAGGCGATGTAGACGCCACTTGGAAACCTTCTAGTAGCACTTACACACTGAGAACGAAGAATAAAAACAACCCAGCTTTTGAGTTGGACTGGTTCGAGAGGTACATCCAAGAAACAAATGCTAGGGACGAACCAGAATTGCTACTAGAAGAGGAGGATCTCCAAACTTTGAGAGATCAGTTGAGGCCAACTTCACGAGATCAGGAAACACCACCGCCATCTCCAAGGCCAGAGACAAGTGAGAGGCAATCAACCCCACCTGCTGACTCTCCTTCGCATTCAGAAAGCTCACATCGTGATGAGAGAGTTCATACACCACCCAGTGAAGAAGAAGAAGAAGAAAGAACAGATGGTCACCCAAATACTGGAACCGTATCACAAATTGATAAAGGCAAGCAAAAGGAGGTGGATCAAACAAAAGGCAAAGCTTCCTCCTCTCAAGAAATTGAGCTGGAAGTGAGGCATGCTTTTCCATGCATGGGAACCCCCCATATTTTTTTTCTCTTTTACCGAAAATATTTTCTATTATATAAGTTACTTTTGATTTTTTCTTTCCTTTTTCACAAATGTTTTAGACTTTATTAAATAAAAAAGACTTATGCTAAATCAATCACGATGTAGCATAAATAAGTAAGCTTTCTTTGTTAATCTCTCTTTTGACCTTAAATATTAAAAATATATATTTTAAATTACATTATATATTTTAGTATTTTCTAATATATTTTTCATATATATATATATATTAATCCACCCTACCAAATATTTTATTCACTAGTTTTCATTTTCAAACCTCAACCCCACTTTCAAATTTCAATAATACCTCCATCTAGATGATTGCCAATCTTTTCAAAACTCTAGGTCATGTTTTCATACACATGAAAGAGCTCACACTTGAAGACAAGAGAGAAGTCCACTCAAAGGGGACCACCAAAAGACCTTTGCAGCCACAAATAATACATTATTTAGCTGAATTTTTTAGGTAGAGAAGAACCCCGAATCTGAAGGAGCGTTCAACATGAAAGATGTAGCTCGTGATCTCAAATTTTAGCTCAATTTTTTTCAGAATTTTTGGAGTTATGAACACGGAGATATGATTTTTGTAGTGGACCCCAGTTTTCTCGTGTAATGGTGACACAGGCCATCCCCAATTTTTTTCCCTCTAAAATGGCTATGGTTCTACAAGTCTTCAAGCACGATTACAAGAGACAAGGCTCTTTTAATGAGGTCTTGGCAAGTCTAGAGTGATTCTATCACCATTTTTGGAGGATCCATCCTCATCAACAACTATCCACCTTTGACAATCTCTCTTGTAAATTTGTTACCTCTCTCTTCTCTCCCTAATAAGCTTAAGTCTAGCCAAAGATAGACTATTGTAAATATCTCCTATCCTCTACATCCTACCCACATTCTCTCTTATTCTCTCTCTATTGACTCTGGTATTTTAAATAATGAGAAGACAAGATGGGAGCCACAGCCACAGGTTTTTCCATTTGTCATTAGAAAGAGCTACACCAATGGCAGTTACCAATTGATGGATGCAGATGGTAGGCTCCACAAAACACCTGTCAATGGATGGAGGTTGAAGCAGTACTTTTTGAGATTTGATCAAGCACCTATGATGGAAATCCTCGAGCAGGGAGACTCCTCCACCTCAATTGAAGAAGAATCAAGTACAACGCTAGAGGCATGAATACCTCTAGCCTTAGAGGGAGGGCTAATGAGGCATGCTTTTCCATGCATGGGAACCCCCCATATTTTTTTTCTCTTTTACCAAAAATGTTTCCTATTATATAAGTTACTTTTGATTTTTTCTTTCCTTTTTCACAAACGTTTTAGACTTTATTAAATAAAAAAGACTTATGCTAAATCAATCACGATGTAGCATAAATAAGTAAGCTTTCTTTGTTGATCTCTCTATTGACCTTAAATATTAAATATATATATTCTAAATTACATTATATATTTTATTATTTTCTAATATATTTTTCATGTATATATATATATTAATCTACCCTCCCAAATATTTTATTCACTAGTTTTTATTTTCAAACCTCAACCCCACTTTCAAATTTCAATAATACCTCCATCTAGATGATTGCCAATCTTTTCAAAACTCTAGGTCATGTTTTCATACACATGAAGGAGCTCACACTTGAAGGCAAGAGAGAAGTCCACTCAAAGGGGACCACCAAAAGACCTTTGCAGCCACAAATAATACACTATTTGGCTGATTTTTTTAAGTAGAGAAGAACCCCGAATCTGAAGGAGCGTTCAACATGAAAGATGTAGCTCGTGATCTCAAATTTTAGCTCAATTGTTTTCAGAATTTTTGGAGTTATGAACACGGAGATATGATTTTTGTAGTGGACCCAGTTTTCTCGTGTAATGGTGACACAGGCCATCCCCAATTTTCTTCCCTCTAGAATGGCTATGGTTCTACAAGTCTTCAAGCATGATTACAAGAGACAAGGCTCTTTTAATGAGGTCTTGGCAAGTCGAGAGTGATTTTATCACCATTTTTGGAGGATCCATCCTCATCAACAACTATCCACCTTTGACAATCTCTCTTGTAAATTCGTTACCTCTCTCTTCTCTCCCTAATAAGCTTAAGTCTAGCCAAAGCTAGACTATTGTAAATATCTCCTATCCTCTACATCCTACCCACATTCTCTCTTCTTCTCTCTCTATTGACTCTGGTATTTTAAATAATGAGGAGACAAGATGGGAGCCACAGTCACATGCACCCCATTTTCCTAGTCACCAAAGTGGGACACTCACCTCAAATAGAAATATTGCTAAATCCTCCTCTCCTTCCCTATATAAGGAGGCCATGAGAGCTCACTTAAAACACACACACACACACACACCTATCCATACACACTCTTATGCTACATTCTTGTAGCATGAACCCTAATCACATAATCACAGCACCATCATCATCACCATCACCATGAACAAAAGATGAGCACCACACCTCCACACCACTTGTAATTAAGGGTTGAAGGCACAATTTCAAGAAGAAGAAGGGTGGACACACTCATGATATTCCTCGCCATCAACTCCCATCTCTCCATTATGCCTCCTACGATCTTGTCCCCTTCTCATTTTCCTGCCATACGCTACCTATTGTATTCATCTTTTGCAAGCAATCAACACACTCCATCTTGGTGCCATACTTTGTGTCGCTTTGGATACATCTCATTGTGAGTACGGTATATGTTTGTTCCTTGCCTTTTTTTTTCTGCTTATGTAAAGGTGTGCGGATTCGCCACCATACACACACACTCTCTCTCTCCCTCTCATATCCCTATCATCTTGCTACTTCCATCTTGAGGTGTGCGGATTCGCCACCTCTTGTATGATAAGTGAGCATACTCGCAAGTTTCCCCTACCTCATTATCTTCCTTACTAACATGCACGAGTAGCAAGCCCATTCTTACTCATTCACCACTCCTCTCACCTTATTCTCCGACCACCCCATTCCACATTTGGGCGTGGATCTTGAAATTGTTTTCCATGGCATGCTTCATTCTGTATATGTATGCATCCTAGCCGCATATCTTCCTAGGTGGTGCCCCTATTGTGTATCCCCCATGATGAGGCCATTGTGCATAGTCTTGGTGTAGAGGCCACCGGGTCTTTTTTTCACTTCTGCCTCTCATTTGGTGCCCCCACTGAGGAGGGCTCTTGACCTTCAGTTTACAAGGCTGACATGTTTACTTCTCTTCATGGACGAGTGGCTTCTTGAATTCTCTAATTGGACCACTGAAGAGGAGGAGCTTCAAGAAGGTTTGACTCAAGTCATCAAAACACTCTTGTCAGGGTGTTGTATTGTTAGCATAGAAGAAGTGGTAAGACCCTCTTTCCCTACTCAGATTGTTTACATTTCTCATCATCCTCGCAAGCATAAAAGCAAGGCACAAGCTGCATCATGCTCACATTGTAGCCAAAAACCGCACCTTCGACATGAGTGCAACCCAAAGTGAAGAAAAGGCCATCATTTTCTCCCTCGACATCCGCACAGGCGTTCTCACAAAGGTAGGCTTTCAAGTAGCACCAGGCTTCTCTACATCTACGTCCCCATCTTTGCCCCCTATTCCACCTACATCCACAACAAGCCTTCACAACTTGAGGAAGCTACTACGAACGCGTGGTCCCTCCCTCTCCCTTGCACCAAAAGATTCAAGGGTTTTCCAGCGCCGACAATCACCCCGTCTCCAAAACAAAAGGGTAAATCTTCCAAAGTCTTTCTATACCTCACTCTCATCTCATGAGCCAGGAACTAGAAACAGTAGCATGGATTCTACGTCGTCTACCGAGTGAAGTGGCGGAGCTTGTCATCGACAAGGTCTTTGACACAGGTTTTTCTTAGCGGAAAGACAAGACCATCCACCTTCAAGGGGTGTTGCTTGTGAATCAAGGCTATGATGACGACTTTACAGCTTGCTATGTATCCATCCAACTTGGATTAATACAAGTGGTAAGACTCACCACCTACCTCATCACACTTGTGTATACACTAGATGGCACTCTATCTTGCAGGAAAGTGAAGTTGCTAAAAGAGAGAGAGTTCAAGCTTTTCCAAGAGCTTGCTAGAGGGACAGTCCTAGAGCTAGCAGATGAAGACAACCTTGTCCTCTGGTACTATAAATTTGACCTCTACTACCAAGAGCTCTACACCTCCGACTATAACCTTCCACCACGAAGGAGAGATCCTTTCCGAATTATCATGTGATGGACCCAGCGCATCAACCTTTTGCAAGGAACCAAACTTATGCACCACAACGAATTCAATCAATCAAAGTAATCTTGGACCACAAGATGTTTTATCAGCAGATCATTACAACCATGTTTGGTAGATAATGACTGCAAGAGATAAACACCTCTTCCCTACCCTTTATCCTCCCTATGATTAATCATGAAGTGTCTTTTGATGTAGTTATTTTCATCCTTGTATAGTATGTTTTCCATCTACCGAGCACCCATGTATTGAATCTCTATTTTCTTTATTTTTTTTAAAGATTTATAAGTCAAGTTAATTTTCTCACTCTCACAATGGCAAGTGTAGCATTTACAACCTTTACTGGTAAGGTGGGTGAGGATGCTGCAGACTTTCTAGACAACTTGGAAATAGCATGTGTCATCTCTCCGAGAGATGATGATGCTTCGCGCTTGTGCATCTTCCCACTTCTAATAAGGTGAAGGAAAGATCATGGTACAATGCCTTGGCACAAGCAACCAAGGAACGATGGGACTTATTAAGAGCAGCCTTTGTCAAGCGTTTTGGAGAGGGCACAACATTAGAGAAGCTATGGCAATTGTTGACAGAGTTGAAGCAGGGCAGTATGCTGGAATACGCATCATATGCGTCAAAGTTTGTAGATTTATGGGGGTGATGCGTTGCATCGCTAAGAGAGGATGAGGGGGCACCTGATTTCCTAAAGAAGGATCGGTTTGTGGCTGGGTTATGGCCAACTCTTAAAGAGAAGGTGAAGGGAAGGTTTCCTGCTACGTATGAGCTAGCAGTTGAAGTGGCCCGCCTTAAAGACAAGAAGTTGCGCCTACAAGCCAAGAATATCGATGAAGAGGAAGCCGTTAGGACCCGACCACCTCTAGCACCACCTACAACAGCCGCCCAGAGGATTCAACCACAAGAACCAATTGAAGATCAGCAAGACCTGCTCAATCGAATCACCAATCAACTTGAGAATCTCTCAGTCCATTTGATACAACAAGGGCATGCACACAATCGCAACCAAGAGCAAGGAAGAGGACAACGAAGGTAAAACCAAGAATACCACTGCTACAATTGTGGGGAGGATGGTCATGGCATGTACTACTGTCCACACCCAAGGAGGCAGAATTTCAACAGAGGAGCCAGGCAAAACCAGGTTTCACCACCGAGAGCAAGACCACCACCACCGAGGGCACCACAACAAGCACCACCTATACAAATCCTACAACCACCCATTCAACCACAACCACCACCACAACCTCTCATTCCACCCTTACCCCCACCACTAGTTGGCAATCAAACAGTAAGCGTCATCAGTCTTGAAGGTAAAGGAAAGGAGAAAGTGGAGGAGGATATCAAGGGAGTAGCAAAAGGTAAGACCAAGTTTAAAGGAGTAGATGCCATAGGGGTAAAACGCGCTAGGCATGGTGAATCTTCCCAAAAGAAAGAAAAGATGAAGACTAAAGGGGAATCTAGCAAAAAGCCGTCCAAGTCACGACGTAAAATTGACATTGTAGATTTCTCTTTGTGTGAATGTTCTAAACCATATGATTTGGTTCAAGATGTTTCTGTGCAAGGCCCAAAAATCACCTAGCCCCAATTACTCCACCTAGCACCTAGGGTGAGGAGACAATGGACAAAGATGGTTAGCACGAGACAACCAAAGCCAAAGATAGCTGGGGCTATCTCTGGGAGGAATTTAGATGACATACTACCAGTGATGGATGCTTACATCAAAGGGCAACACATCTCCAATATCTACATCGATGGTGGCGCACAAATATGCGTCATGAGTGAAATAATGATGCACCGTTTGGGTTTACAGGTGAGTCGGCCGGCACCATGTCGAGCCAAAATGGCAAATAATTTAAAAGTTCAATGTGTTGGTGTCATAAATGCAGTTAGGATAAAGGCATTCAACACCGAGGTAGATGTGGACATCTTTGTCATGCCACACAAAGGGGAGGGCTATCCTATCATTCTAGGGAGGCCTTGGCTTATGGCTATGAGAGCTAAGCAGGACTGGGACACCGGCATAATCCAGATAAAGGATGCAAAAGGGAGGCCAATAATTTACGACATGAAGATAGTTCAACAACGCGACATGGATCTAGAAACCTCCGAGGATGAGTTTTCTAGTGGTGACTCTTCAACCACTTCAGAGGAGGAGTCAACAGTGAGTGAAGAAAGTGACAGTAGCATTAAGGTGATGGGGATCATTCTCAAGGACCCTAAGAAGATGCAGAAATCTGATGTCTCATCATCAAACCAAGGGGAGACACCAGGTATACAACCTCTGGTAGAAGCAAGTAAGCTACATCAAATGCTCTCTAGTGAGTTGTGTGGGAAGGAGCGTGAAGATTATATTTTGATGCTAAGTAATTTTACCACATTGTTCATTGATGAATATGATAAAATCACTGGCATCACAGCAGTTCAACATCACATTAAGCTCAAGGAGGAAAGTAAACCTGTAGTGCACAAGCTCAGGCGGCTAGGAGTAATTCAACAAGACGCCCTACTCAAAGAGGTGAGGAAATTGCTAGAAGCCGGTTTTATCTATCCTGTTGAATACTCATAGTGGGTTTCTCCAGTGGTAGTCACACCAAAGAAGAATGGTAAGTGGAGGGTTTGTGTTGATTACAAGCCTCTTAATGCAGCCACAAAGAGGGACCATTTTTCTCTTCCTTTTCAAGATGAAATACTCAATGAGGTAGCAGGACATGAGCGCTACACGGTATGTAATGGCTACTCAGGCTACTTCCAAATTAGCATCGCTGAAGAAGATCAAAAGAAGACAACCTTCATCACACCATGGGGATGTTTTTCTTACAGAGTTATGCCTTTTGGTCTCACTAATGCTACAGCCACTTTTCAGCGATATGTGACATTTGTTTTTCAGCCATTCTTTGGAAAATCAATCCGTGTTTTTATTGATGACTTTTGTATCTATAGCTCTCGCTCTCTTCATTTGGAGAAAGTTTATGAAGGTCTAGCTAGGCTACAAGCTTTGGGGGGCCAACTCAATGTGGAGAAATGCCACATTGGTGAAAGCAAGGTTACTCTTCTTGGCAATGTGATCTCGGCCAATGGCATTGAAGCTGACCCAAGCAAGGTTCAAGCCTTGTTGGCTTTGACCTCTCCCACCACAACAAAGCAGTTGGTCTCTTTTCTTCAAAAGGTGAGGTATTTGAGTAGGTTCATTCACTTGCTCTCCCAAGTGGTTCTTCCTTTACAACAAGTTACCCATCAAGAGATTTTCACTTGGAGTGAAAAAAATGAACAACAATTCAATGAGGTAAAACAAATTCTAGCTTCACTTCCCACCATAGCACCTCCAAAGTGGGACGAGCCATTTTATGTAAACCCTAGTGTGGGCAATGACACACTTGGGGCTGTATTGATGCAAAAGGATCTTCAAACTTCTTTCATGCATCCTATCTACTTCTCTAGTCGAATGATGACTCCATCAGAAAAGGGATACACGGCAGTGGAGCACATGGTGCTTGCATTAATGTTTGCTACCACCAAATTTTGCTCTTATTTATTGTCTAGACCATTCATAATCTTAACAATGGAAGAAGTATTTCCTTATGTAATGCAGCACATGGATGTTTCTTCTAGGATTTCCAAATGGCTCACAAGGCTGCAAGAGTTTGACTACACAATGCAAGTGGAGAACTCCACAAGGGCCAGTCTAGGAGGTATTCTCACTCATCTCCACTATGAAAAGAAGCTAAAGATAAAGCCAAATGATCAAGATATTACACCCGTACTGGAAGTCCCTAAGGTAGAGGAGGCTCACTCTCTTTTCTTTGATGGAGCCTACAAGAGGAAAGTGGACAAAGCTACAGCAGGCATTGTCATCTTCAATGAGCAAGGGGATAAGGTTTTCTCCATTGGGAATCTCTTGGATTCTCAATCAGCCTTAACTCTTGGGTTAGAGTGGTGTGTGACACAAGGTATTCAACGGTTAAATGTATTTGGTGATGCCATGCTTTTAATAAAACAAATACAAGGAACTTGGGCTTGTAAAAATCATAGCTTGCTAGGCCATTTGCGCAAATTCAAGGAACTTTTAGGAAAATTTCAAGTTGTACAATTACATCATGTCCCTCGAGCACAAAATCAAGAAGCAGATGCTCTAGCTAGAGAGAAGCTGCAAGATGTTTTAGTGGTGGGTGCTATCAAATTGAAGCTGCCTCTCTTCCAAGGTAGCGATGTTATGCCTGACATCATGAGTTTCTTGGACACAGGAGAGTGTCTAAAAGATCTTACTAAGGGCCAAAAGCAGTGGCTTGTGCGCAAGGCAACAAAATACCGCCTTATCAATGACGACCTCTACTGCAAGGGTAAGGATCAAATTCTTAGGCGGGTACCTCTCTCTAGAGAGATCACTGAAATCATTTCAAGTTGCCATGATGGTGTTTGCGGAGGACACTTTGCACTTGACATCACTAGTAGAAAGATTCTACAATCCGGGTTTGTATGGCCTAGTCTACATAGGGATGTGCATCATTGGTGTAAAACATGCAAGGAATGTCCAAAGGCAGGGGATAGGAGGCTCACATATGAGCCACAGACTCCTATAATCTCATATGGACCATTTGAGAAATGGGGAATTGATGCTATTGGGCCTTTGCCAAGGAGACAATCAGGTAAATTTTATATCATCATGGGTGTGGACTACATGACCAGGTGGGCTGAAGCAATTGCCACCACCGGATTACAACTAAGGAAGTGGCTAAGCTCGTATTTGAAAACATTTGTTGCCTTTTTGGCACTCCTTTGAAATAATTTCTGACAGGGGACCGGGTTTTAGAGGAGACCTTATAGGAGAGCTAATGGAGAAGTTAGGTATCTCACGACGACACTCAACTCCCTACTACCCACAATGCAATGGTTTGGTGGAAAAGGTAAATGGTATGATCTGCAAGATCATCACTAAACATGTAAACAATCACAAAAGTGATTGGGACAAGCATCTTATAGCTGCACTTTGGGCTTATCGCACTTCATTTTGCACATCCCTTGGGTTCACACCATATCACTTGGTGTTTGGTAAGGAAGCCATTTTACCCATTGAAGTACAATTCGCTAGTCTCAGGGTGCTAGCTGAGCAGGTGGAACGTCCTAATGCTCATCTCCACAACCACATTCTTGATCTAGAGAGGCTTCAACTAGACAGAGAGGATGCTATCAACTATTATGCAGCACAGTCAGAGCAACGTCGAATTACCTTCAACAAGGGACTTAGGGCAAAAGGTCTCAAGAAAGGTATGTTGGTCCTATGGTATGATAAGAGGTTTGACACTAGGAAGGAAAAAAAGTTTTCACCTAGATGGGAGGGGCCATTTGTCATTAGAAAGCGCTACGCCAATGGCAGTTACCAATTGATGGATGCAGATGGTAGGCTCCACAAAACACGTGTCAATGGATGGAGGTTGAAGCAGTACTTTTTGAGATTTGATCAAGCACCTATGATGGAAATCCCCGAGGAGGGAGACTCCTCCACCTCAATTGAAGAAGAATCAAGTACAACGCTAGAGGCATGAATACCTCTAGCCTTAGAGGGAGGGCTAATGAGGCATGCTTTTCCATGCATGGGAACCCCCCATATTTTTTTTCTCTTTTACCAAAAATATTTCCTAGTATATAAGTTACTTTTGATTTTTTCTTTCCTTTTTCACAAACGTTTTAGCCTTTATTAAATAAATAAGACTTATGCTAAATCAATCACGATGTAGCATAAATAAGTAAGCTTTCTTTGTTGATCTTTCTTTTGACCTTAAATATTAAATATATATATTCTAAATTACATTATATATTTTAGTATTTTCTAATATATTTTTCATGTATATATATATTAATCCACCCTACCAAATATTTTATTCACTAGTTTTTATTTTCAAACCTCAACCCCACTTTCAAATTTCAATAATACCTCCATCTAGATGATTGCCAATCTTTTCAAAACTCTAGGTCATGTTTTCATACACATGAAGGAGCTCACACTTGAAGGCAAGAGAGAAGTCCACTCAAAGGGGACCACCAAAAGACCTTTGCAGCCACAAATAATACATTATTTGGCTGATTTTTTAAGTAGAGAAGAACCCCAAATCTGAAGGAGCGTTCAACATGAAAGATGTAGCTCGTGATCTCAAATTTTAGCTCAATTGTTTTCAGAATTTTTGGAGTTATGAACACGGAGATATGATTTTTGTAGTGGACCCCAGTTTTCTCGTGTAATGGTGACACAAGCCATCCCCAATTTTCTTCCCTCTAAAATGGCTATGGTTCTACAAGTCTTCAAGAATGATTACAAGAGACAAGGCTCTTTTAATGAGGTCTTGGCAAGTCTAGAGTGATTCTATCACCATTTTTAGAGGATCCATCCTCATCAACAACTATCCACCTTTGACAATCTCTCTTGTAAATTTCTTACCTCTCTCTTCTCTCCCTAATAAGCTTAAGTCTAGCCAAAGCTAGACTATTGTAAATATCTCCTATCTTCTACATCCTACCCACATTCTCTCTTCTTCTCTCTCTATTGACTCTGGTATTTTAAATAATGAGGAGACAAGATGGGAGCCACAGTCACATGCACCCCATTTTCCTAGTCACCAAGGTGGGACACTCACCTCAAATAGAAATATTGCTAAATCCTCCCCTCCTTCCCTATATAAGGAGGCCATGAGAGCTCACTTTAAAAAAAAAAAAAAAAAACACACACACACACACACATCTATCCATACACACTCTTGTGCTACATTCTTGTAGCATGAACCCTAATCACATAATCACAACACCATCAATATCACCATCACCATGAACAAAAGATGAGCACCACACCTCCACACCACTTGTAATTAAGGGTTGAAGGCACAATTTCAAGAAGAAGAAGGGTGGACACACTCATGATATTCCTCACCATCAACTCCCATCTCTCCATTATGCCTCCTACGATCTTGTCCCCTTCTCATTTTCCTACCATACGCTACCTATTGTATTCATCTTTTGCAAGCAATCAACACACTCCATCTTGGTGCCATACTTTGTGTCGCTTTGGATACATCTCATTGTGAGTATGGTATATGCTTGTTCCTTGGCTTTTTTTTTCTGCTTATGTAAAGGTGTGGAGATTCGCCACCATACACACTCTCTCTCTCTCCCTCTCATATTCGTATCATCTTGCTACTTCCATCTTGAGGTGTGCGGATTCGCCACCTCTTGTATGATAAGTGAGCATACTCGCAAGTTTCCCCTACCTCATTATCTTCCTTGCTAACATGCACGAGTAGCAAGCCCATTCTCACTCATTCACCACTCCTCTCACCTTATTCTCCGACCACCCCATTCCACATTTGGGTGTGGATCTTGAAATTGTTTTCCATGGCATGCTTCATTGTGTATACGTATGCGTCCTAGCCGCATATCTTGCTAGGTGGTGCCCCTATTGTGTATCCCCCATGATGAGGCCATTGTGCATAGTCTTGGTGTAGAGGCCACCGGGTCTATTTTTCACTTCCGCCTCTCAGAAGCTACTATAGATGAAGATTTGCAGTCAATGGAGACACTACTAAACCGAACAAGACTGCACAGGCAATGGTTAGCTGATGAGAATAGGTCCAACAAAACGAAGTTAGAAAAAACCCATCAAGAAGTTATGAGACTGCAGGAGCAAAGAGATGACACTCTAAAACTGATCAGCATCAGAGATGCTGAGATCTTGGGGCTCAAAAGCACGGTAAATCTCCTCAAAGACAATTTACAGGAGTCTGAAGATTTCAATGCCATTTGTGAAGATACAATCAACGTATTCCTTGAAGATGTCAGTGACAAAGATGAACACATCCATAAGCTGGAAAAAGAAAAGCAAGATGCGCTGGAGACAGTCAAAAGTTTGCAAGTCGTCATCGATGACTTACAAATTGAAGTCAAAGATTTGAGAGCAGTAACAGATATACATGCAAGGGAAATAGAACGAGCTAAGAAACAAAAAACGTCGCTACCAACAACACCGGTAGTCCACCCGCAAGAAGAAGTGGCTGCACTGAAGAGGGAGCTCGATTTGGAAAGAAAACAGCGCTTAATGATAGCCGAAAGTGCGCTTAGAGCAGAGGATCAACTACAAAGGCAAATTTCGGACTTACAAAGTGAACAGCAACAAGGACCAGCTCTTGACAGTGAAAAAGAAAGCATTGTTTTCAAATCACTCAGGGAAGAAAATGAAAATTTGCACATCAGGGTAAAAGAGTTAGAGGAGTCTGAAGCTCAAAAAGAAATGGAATTTCAAGCTCTCCAAATCAATAGTAGAACAATGGTTGCGCAAATCGCAAGTCTACAAACTACAAGGCAACACCAAGGATAGGTACGAGTGCACCTGGAGTAAGCAGCCATGGATTTGGCTGGACTCGCGGAAGTATATGGGGGTCAAGATGACTACGAGAAAGAATCAGATGATCAAGAGGCCCCAGATACACAGACTGATCAAACTGGCTCCAAAGACCAAGAAATAGACGAAGATTCAATCACGAGATTGGAAGAGCGGAGGCTGGCCAAGCAAATGGAAAAAACAATCAGAGATGATATGGTACAAGGCAATGCAACTAGAAAAGGAGATGCTACAAGGGCTCTCGAGATCAGGCAAAAGAGCAGCAAAGCTACGGGAGGAATGGAATGCCCCTATGTTACCCTATGCTCTGCTGAAATATGAAACTCTGACACATCAACGGCAGCTCGCAAAAGAAGAACAAGTTTCAGTGTTTGAAGGAGAATTACAGGATCGGGAACAGCAAAATAGGATAGTAGACATCCAGCCAAAGTGGAGGCGTCAATGGCTTTTGGATCACCCTAATAACCTGATCCACTTAGTCAACGCACCGCCTGAGCTGAGGAATGACAGAACTTTTTGCCCAACTCCCCGAACATACACCTACAGCCAACATAAAGCACTACAAAGCAGAAATCCGACATGGCTAAATTATCCAATATTGCCAGGGCCTGTAGAGGGAGAGAGAATATCCGGTTCTTACATGGTGAAAACCCTTCAGGGCGCCATCCCAGAATTCGGAGGCTCTCCCGACCTATCCTACAAGATGCTATGTAAAATAGCTCGAACCTTTTTGGCCTGTCTCACAGTCTTCTCAGAAAGCTAGACTTCAGAGTATATGAATACCGAAAGAAGCATCTCAGAGCTGTCATACGATCTAAGTGGGCCACCTACAGAGCCAGTATTGAATGCCTATTTTAGATGGCTAATGTTTCTACCAAGCTACCATCTCCAAACCTTTGAAGAAGCATTTTACACAGGCTTCTTCATGTACAAGTCCAAAAATTTTGGCCCATTAATGGCAAGCGAGTCTATGCGATATGATGCATTTCTACATCAAATCAACCAAGAAGGTCGACAATGACACTGAATACAAAGACGATCATGTCGTGGTAGACATGAATTAGGAGGGGGGGAGTGTTGGAGCCCCATTTGTCCAACTGTTGTAATGAGCCCATCTTGTAAAGCATATCAAATTCCCATTTTTATGTCAAATACGTCTTATCATTTCGATCCACTTGTCTGGTTTATGTAAAGATTAATCAGTCAGTCAGGACCCATATTTGTTCCCACTTTGTAATTATGAGGAAGAGAACCCATGTACATTTTTGAGCTAAGGTGACTCAAGTATAAAGGTCACCTTAGAACCATTTGGAGAATAACATTTTTTTTATTATTAATCCTGTGTCGTACGAGTCTGAGAGAGAGAGAGAGAGAGAGAGAGAGAGTGAGTGTGTCTTATCCTCTTCGCTACGTGTTTCTCCCTCACCAGATTCACGACGTGACCACATCATCGTGGTAGTCTCTCCAAGAGCTACACGCCCACGCCACGCATTCATATTTTCGAGATGTTCGCGATTGATCCTTCATCGAGCTTGTTTAGCTTGTAAGTAACACAAACAGTGTCTGTTTTCAACAATCAAGTGCTATATGGAAAGAGAAAGAGATTAGCTACACATAGATATTCATAGACTTAGGTTTCGCCCACTTTTGGATTATGATATGTGAGTCTATCGCGACTGTAATGGAGATAACTCGGGTTCAAATCTGGTGAGATAAGACTTATAGGTAAGTATATCCTATGGAGAGGATGGTGCCTAGTAATTTTGATGCGATTCCGAGTTCATTGGAAGTGTAAATGGTGTAGTGAGCGTTTAGGGATAGAGTGGATTGCATTCTACCAGGGTTAGTGATTGATGCAATATGAAAGTGCGTATGTGTAGATTGGTCTCAGCCTGACAAGCTAACAAGATTGCCTACGTGCACCTACGGGTTAGTCGTGTCATCGGATGATAAGTATGTTGTCTGTGTTTTGCTTGCGAGCATGAACAAGGGAGTAGTTATGCCCATCAATGGATGCCAAAACCCTTGGATCACTACTTTCCATTCGAGCGCATTTTCTCGGATCGTCCCATAGTCCATAATCATCCACGTGAGCCAAGCATATATGCCGAAGCCGTGCAATCACATTCTTACATCGCGTACATGGACATGGTAGTCACTCGCTCAACCATCGAGTTCGTTCCGCGCCAACCGGCGGACCCACGTCATCCCAATCAACCTGCACGCTCGACCACACACAAAATAAGAAAAAATAAAATAAGAAAAAGAAGAATCAAGAATGTTGGTACTGACATGACTGACACTCATTAAAGATAGAGGGGACTGTAAGGTAAAGAGGTGGGTACAAGAGGTCATCCAGTCGGCGTAACCTTAATGTCTCATCAGAGATTTTTGCGGTAATACATGCGGTAATACACGCGGGAGAAGACGCGATAATAAGCACGGTAAAATTTTCAGCAAACGTTTTTATATAAAGGGGGCACCTAAGTGCCCCCGCAAAATTGAATGCCAAAAATTCAAAAACGAGCTCCTCTGTGCGGGCATGTTTCCTTCTCCATCTCCAATCTCTCTCTCCTTCTCCCTCTCCATCTCCAAGCTCTATTACTCTCTTCATCTCCATCCCCACCATATCCAAGCGATCGAGGTCACGACTGTAAGTGCTCGAACTCTCTCTCTTTCTTCTCGTTCTTCTACATACACACACACACACACACACACACACACAAACACATACACACACACACATGCACACACACATTGTACACACACACGCACACACACACACACACTAATTTGTGCACAATCACACACTAATGCAAGCATTAGTGTGTGCATTCATTATACACACACTAATGCTTGCATTAGTGTGTGATTGTGCACAAATTAGTGTACTATTTTTTGCACAATCACACACTAATGCCCGCATTAGTGCGTGCATGCGTTACAAGCACTCACTAATGCTTGCATTAGTGTGTGCTTGTGCATGCATTAGTGTGTTTACACATTAATGCATGCACAAGCACACCCTAATGCAAGCATTAGTGTGTGCAAGCATTATACACACACACTAATGGTTGCATTAGTGTGTGATTGTGCACAAATTAATGTGTTTTCACACACTATTTTGTGCACAATATTCACACACTAATGCCCGCATTAGTGTGTGCATGCGTTACAAGCACACACTAATTCTTGCATTAGTGTGTGCTTGTGCATGCATTAGTCTATTAACACACTAATGCAAGCATTAGTTTGTGCATGCATTATACACACACACACTAATGCAAGCCTTTAGTGTCTTCACACACTATTTTGTGCACAATATTCACACACTAATGCCCGCATTAGTGTGTGCATGTGTTACAAGCACACACTAATGCTTGCATTAGTGTGTGCTTGTGCATGCATTAGTCTGTTAACACACTAATGCAAGCATTAGTGTGTGCATGCATTATACACACACACACTAATGCAAACCTTTAGTGTGTGCATGCATTAGTGTGTTTCCACACACTAATTTGTGCCCAAGCACACACTAATGCAAGCATAAGTGTGTGCATGCATTATGCACACACTAATGCCCGCATTAGTGTGTGCATGCATTATACAATCACACACTAATGCCCGCATTAGTGTGTGATTGTGCACAAATTAGTTTGTGTCCAAGCACACACTAATGCAAGCGTTAGTGTGTGCATACCTCTCTAGCACACACTAATGCTTGCATTAGTGTGTGCTTGTGCACAAATTAGTGTGTCTACACACTAATGCATGCACTAGCACACACTATTGTGAGCATTGGTGTGTGAAAAAATTGCACACACTAATGCTTGCATTAGTGCACATATTGGTGTGTGAAAAAACACCAATGCATGCACACACACGCTAATGCTTGTAGTGTGTCCTTATGCACATATTAGTGTGTGAAAACACACCAATGCATGCACACACACACTAATGTGTGCATAAGCACACACTACAAGCATTAGCGTGTGTGTGCATGCATTGGTGTGTTTTCACACACTAATATGTGCATAAGCACACACTACAAGCATTAGTGTGTGTGTGCATGCATTGGTGTGTTTTCACACACTAATATGTGCATAAGCACACATTAATGCAAGCATTAGTGTGTGCATGAGTTACAAGCACACACTAATGCTTGCATTAGTGTGTGCTTGGGAATGCATTAGTGTGTTTTCACACTAATGCTTGCCCAAGCACACACTAATGCAAGCATTAGTGTGCATGCGTTACAAGCATACCAAAACATACCTCCATGTGGGTGTGCGATGATGTTGATTGAGACCCCGATGGTCCACCTTCAGCTTTCGATGGTTCCGAGATGTAGTACACGACCCCGACCTTGAGAGGGCATACCGTGCCCAGGCAGAGTGGCTATCCTCGCAGTAGAGTCTTCTAGGGCGGTATACACCCGCACAGTTGGCTGCCTATGGGCTCTCACCGCTTGCGACACTCGTCACCGGCACTCCGATCGTGCAAAGTGTGCCTCCCACAACGCCTCCCTCCACCTTACCCTCGACTTTCCTGTCACCCGCGCAGCTCCCTAGGAGCTCCCTCCACCTTGCATTCGCAGCGATCCACGCCCGCACCGTCGAGTTATCCGTCGCCTACACCACTAAGTGGTTCAGGCTCGGGCCAACGCTCTTCGGGTGGCTAGCGCTCTTCCCGTAGTGGTGGCTCATACTCTCGTCCAGGTAGTGGCTCGTGCTGCTTTGGTGGTGGAGGGGGCAGTGCTACAGATTCACCTCCTCTTACACCCCGACCTCCTCGCTCACCCCTTGGAGCTCCACATGAGGATGAGGACCACGATGCGCCCGCCCCGAACGCTCGTGGCTACTACTATTATATACATCGAGGGGGAGAGGTGGATCTAGGTTCCTTTGTGGAGGACATTTCAAGGGCACCTTAACCAGCTAATCCACTCGACATACCAAGATTGCTTTAAATCTTTCAAAGATCAGGACCCAACCGACTTGACGTACATTCACACGACATTGCTCATGTGGTTCCCTAATCCAGAAGTGGAAGAGTTCTCCAGGCACTGGCTCGAGGAGTACGTCAAGAACTTCTTGAAAAATAAGAAGTCCAGTGTGCAGAGGGCGGCAAAGCGAACATTTGAATCTGAGGGTCACAACTATCGCCCTTGAAATGTTCACGGCGAGGAGTGGGAGAAAGCCCAGGGCGAGTTGGAGGACGAGAGAGCGGCAGGTGCTGGGGCGCACACTCATCAGGTGGAGGCGAGGGCGCAACAAACGCCCACGCATTACAGCTCGGGCAGAAAAGCAGCATGGAAAGATAAATTTGTGAGTGCGTGTATTTTCATTTGAATTGATTTAATTTGTGGTAATAAAGTTAGGTTTGTGATATTTTTTAATTGATATACAGCAAAATATTACTATGACCCGCCCAAGCCGAGAGATCCAGAGATACAGAGAGAGCCACTCCAAATATCAGACATGGTGATGGTTGTATGAAAACAACAAAATCAATCGCGAAGAATTTGAAAAAATGCGTGTCGTACACTACAGCCTGTAAGTGTAAATTTTTTTTTTTAAATGAGTGCATGCAAAATTATGGATCCATTTGTATTATTTAAAGATTTTGTTGTTTTTTTCTTTTCTAGAGTTAGGGAGTCCCTCGAGAGGTCCCAGGATCTGAGTAGCTCAATCCTCCAAGTGTTTTTGGGCCCGTCTTCTTTTGGCCACAGTTGTATAGCCCCCATGTATCGCCTATTTGGGCAATTTTGTAATATCCAATATAATTAAACACTTGATTTTGGCCCAAAGTCTTCTTTTGGCCACAGCTGTATAGCCGCCATGCATCGCCTATTTGGGAAATTTTGTAATGAACAGTTTCTCCAATATAATTAAACATTTGATTTTGGCCCAAAGTTTTTGTGCAATGAAATTGTTGTTTTTTTATTTATTAAATGTATAGGAAAAAAAAGGCAAATGACCATTTGGATGGGTCCTACCAAGGACCATCCAAATGGTCATCTGCTTTTTTTTAAAAATACTCGCGTGCACGGTAATGGTCGCGGTAATGCTTGCGGTAAGGCCCGCGGAAATATCGGCGGGCCGATTACCGCGCGCATTGCTGGAGGACCATTACCGCGAGCATTGACTCCAGCATTACGGCCTCCAAGATTTTTTGACTTGAAATTTTCCTTTGTTTTTGTGCGTCTATCTGAGCGGTAATGTGCTCCAAATGTCATAGTGTTAAGAGAATTAGCAGGCATCCACATCACATCATCTGGATCTGGTGTTTTGATGCCATGTCATCAAAGTTGCTATAAACTTGCACCTGACATATACTTTATCCTTGGAATGATTAGAAAGTGTCATAGAATCTTTGCAGGGACAAATTTCCCTTGTGTGTCCTCTTTATACCTATTTGATCTACATTTGGGGCATTGTTCTGAATAAGATCTAAAGTGTCCAACATGTTAAAGCACCTACAAGTGTGTCTAAATTCATATCTTTTTTGGGATACATTAACTTTTATCGGAGATTCATTCATATGTTTGTATTCCAACCTCTTCTATTATATGAATTGACCCAGAACGATGTGAAGTTTATATAGTCTATTGAGTGCGAATCGGCATTGTAACCTTTGAAAGGAACACGGCTTTAAGTATAAGAGATTTTGGTGCCAATTCTAGTAGTCAAATGTGGTAAACTACTTTAATCAAGAGGAGGTTTCTCTTGACTGCAAGAAGCCTACATACATACATACTAGGTAGTAGGTACGGACATACTGGCTCAACTTTAAGAAAATACATTAGCTAGAAGATTCCTACTTATATATATCACTAGTCCCTTATCCTATGTGCCCCATCTCGCCTTCCCTGCTTCTCTCTCTCTCTCTCTCTCTCTCTCTCTCTCTCTCTCTCTCTCTCTCTCTCTCTCTCTCTCTCTCTCTCTCTCCACACACACACACACACACACACAACCGCGAACCCTATTTATCAACAAGAGATCTTGCTATCACTACTAAATCATGGGAACGTTCCAATCTACTAGGCTATGTTAGGCAACCTGATGGGTTAGTTGATGCAAAAGTGTACTCCTTAATCACCAATGATTAGCATTAGGTTATGGAGGGTGAAGCCTTAGCATAACCATGGTGTTAGGATTAGGGTTAGAGAGATGGTGATTAGAGTTAGCTTATGCCAAAAGCAAGAGCATAGAGAGAGAGAGAGAGTATAGACACTATGATAGGACTCAAATAACAATTGATTCATTGAAAATAGCTTCTGATATATGCTTGGTGATTTACAATCATTAGCTAGAGAGCTACCTCCTTTTTCTATTGGACCACGTCATCATCTCATCCATCGTAGTAGACAAGGGATCTTTCCCATGTGGTGCCACGAGTGTGGGCTTATCCTAACAATCGCCCCCCTAACCCAATACTTGGGGCAAAATACAAAGATGTCATAATTTCATGTCATAGTGTACTCCTAGACTCTACTGATACATCTAGGTGTAGTACATGATTCACCATAACGGTTCTCATAACAGATTCATGGCCTATGGTTCGGTAGTACTCATCCTTGGCTCACAAGGTACAGACAAAATATTCATGTCATAAAGTTTTAATTCATTGAAGAAAAGAAGTTGTCGTTGTTACCCCTTTCACCATTTTCATATTGATGTTGTTGTCTTCATGTCATCATTCGTTGTCTTCATCTTTATGAAATGATCTTCATGTCGATGTCGATTTTCATTGGTCCATCGTGTTAAAGGTGCAATATTCTTGGCTATTGATGTAAAGTACACATACATTGCATTTTGTGTGCCCATGCTCATGTGTGCTTGTGTTTATGTGGAGGAAGGTCTTACCATCTTTGTAAAAGGCAATGTCTAGTCCTCGTACATCTTTGGAGAATGGATTTGGCATACATAACATAAAACATGTTCTTTGATCAATAATGCTCATTATACCTTACATGCAAAAATTGAAATGCATGTTTGTACAAATGCAAATGAGAAACACGTGTAAACATTGGGCTTGAGCTTTTCAAAACACTTGGTATTACTTGAGGGTTGATCGGGTCCTTGGAATGCTTGATGCAGTGCTTTAGAGCCTTGAAGTGCTTGAAGGGTTTGGAACTTTAATGCTTTCTATCAAATGCTCATTTTGTGGTCTGGACTCTTGCTGAGTAAGGCCTACCGTGGAAAGGAACCTAAATAGTAAGGGGTTCAAATCTTAGCAAGAAAAATGAAGCTTGCAGTAACCATGTAGACGGCTGAATAGTAACTATGTGGGAACGTCTTCTTAGAAGATGGGTAGCGAATTACTTAGTAATTACTAGAGTAATTACTATAGTAAACCCGAAGTGTATAAATAGGGCCCATTACATTGTTATCGGGTTGGCAATTGTTATCACTTGGGTTAGCGCTTTGGCTATAATTGTACTTGAGCATCATTGGCAGTATTGTCGGTTGTGCTTTCCCTCTGTAATCATATTCCCTGTAATCTTGATCTATAATTCCAATCATGGCATATATTTCAGTTATACTTACTTCTCGTCCAGTCTTCTAAATTTGAATCTGAATCTGAACCTTATTTCCAGTACATAAGCCTGATTCTTATTTCAATATCCACATTTTAGTCTAGTCTCTGATTCCTGTCTAGTCTGCTGTCTGAAATCTTTCCACACTCGTATAGTTGAAATCTTTCAACACTGGAATTAGCTGTCTCAAGAGATCAGCTCCAATTCCATTTTGGCGATCACGGTGGCTCGAGCTGAAGCTCGTTGATTGAAAGACTCTTCTCCCAGTTGAAGTTTTCAGCAATGGCACCAAAATCCAATCGTGGTCGGAAATCTACCATTCGTGTGGACCCCATTACTGAGGAGTCACGAAGAGAGTCTGACCCCAAGCAAGAGAAAATGACTGATACTGAGGCTCAAGAGAAGCAAAGTCAGGCTGATGAGGTGTAGGACTCGCAGCACTCCATTCATTCTCGACGCCGACGGGCAAAACGGGAAGCACGGAAGGCAAAGAGTTCCAAGAGTTCTCAGTCTCGCCAGAGAGATGAGCATACCAAGGGCAGAAAGGGAAGTCACCGTACGTCTAGAAGACAAAATCGATTGATTGGGATGCTGACACTGATAATTGCAAGAAGGATCCCAAGCATCATTCTGAAGTCAAGAAGAGAAGTGGCGGGATCAGCAGCAATCGAAATGACTACACAGCTTCTCTGAAGATTTCCTTTCCAATATTCAAAGGGGGGGAAAAGGATGATCCAGATGGGAACAAGAAGTACCAACCCCTACAAAAAAAATTCAATGATCTGGTCCAAAGGGCATTAAAGCTGGAACAACAGGCTAAGAAGGAGAAGAGCCACAAGAAGCGAAGGACCAGTAGTAGTAGCTCTGCTACTGAAACTTCTGATGCTAGTGAATTGTCCAGTAGCTCCGAGAGCAGCTCCAATGAACGAAAAAAGGACAAATCAAAGAAGGGATCATGGACCAAGAAAATTGAAGAGATTACTAGGCAGATTGCAGAAATTAGCCACACAAGACAGCCAGTCCGAAAGATGGAGACTTGGTGTTCAAGATGCAAATCCAAGGACCACATCTCCACTGAATGTCCACAATGTACCTACTGCAAGGCCTTTGGTCACCTATGGAATAATTTTGGCATCAGAATTCACCATTTTAATAAAGGAAAGGATCTGTCAGTGGTTGCCTACATTGAACCCATGAAGGTAGAACCAGTCAATGTAGCTCAAGAGGAGAGACCAGGTATCAATGGTATTGGTTAAGGACGTGGCAGATACCAACCAGGAATGGGCAGAGGAAGAGGAAGAGGCAACTTCCAGAACAGGAGCATGAATTGCTATACTTGTCGGAAGTATGGTCATTTTGCAGCCCAATGTCCAGATACACCGGTAACGACTACTACTGAGGCTAAGGCACCAGAGCCAGTTCCAATCAGGGTGGTTACCAAGAGCAAGGGAGTAGTCATTAAAGAAATTCCAGACATTTCAGAAGTACCAATCAATCCTAACAGCAGCAAGTGGGCTAAACGAAGGGGAGTTTGGAAGGCCAAAGGTAAAGAAAAGGTGGTAGATTAGTGGCAAGAGCAGCGGGAACTAGCAGCTAAAATCACGGAGGATTTAGCTAAGAAGATGCTAGAGCAGCCAAAAATTTCCGAAGCTAGAGTCATTCAGAGAATATCAACCCAATCGACTGATAAAGATCAGTCAGTACCGGCCATGAAAGAGACAATGTTGGCTGTGGTACATGGACTAGCTGATGAAATGGGAGTGGATGGAAAGAGTAGAAGCACTGCAAAAGAAGAGTGGCAGTATGAAGATACTAGTTCTTCAAGCTCTGACAATCAGTCTGACCAAGAGCGAGAAGAAATTCATGTGAAAATTTGTGATAGAATCCAGAAGCAGACTGTAGAGCTGGAGGATATAAGAAAGACATTGCCTGAGGTGGCCAAGTTTATCAGACAGCGCAGGAAGACTGAAACAGAGGCCAGAACAGTGGACCTGACGGCTGTCTGGGATGATGAAGTTCCACTTATTCAGTAGACTACAAGGTCAGGAAGTAGTGGGAACCCCTCTCAAGCGTTATTCTGGATGGAGAGGCAGGAGTCAACATAATGGGATCCCATCTTTAGCAAAGAATGGGTACCACTAATATGAAACCAGCACCATTCAAAGTAAGAATGGCAGATCATCGAGTCGTACAAGTGACGGGTATGATTGAAAACATGCAGATAAGAGTTGGGAGGGAGAAATTCAAAACCAGTTTCCTAGTCCTAGATGTGTAGGGAGCATATGGAATGCTACAACGGCGCTCATGGTTAAGAGCAGCACATGTTGTTCATGACTATGCAAACCAAACTTTGACCATAGAAGGGGCCAGTGATAGAATCCAAATCGAGACCAACAACACCAGGAGTTGGAAAAAGGAATTGAAGCCGAAGGAGTTGTGTGAGAAGTACAGAGCCAAGAAAATTGAGTGAATGCTAGCGGCTATGAATATATTCCCTTTGGCATAAATCGACTTGAATGCAGTCTTGATGAACAAAGAGCGGGCTGACAAGCAGAAGAGACAATTTCCTGATCAGTTTACCGAATTCAATGCAGGGGAAAGAACAGTTCAGCTAACTGGAAGGATGGAGGAACCAACTGATACTGGTATAATAGAGGAACCAGTATGTTCTGAAGAGCACCCACTGGATTAGAATAATGATTCAGAAATGAATGGACCATCCTGGGACTACGCTGAAGAATCGACCAAATGAAAAGGAGGCGGACCAAACTGGTTGCTTCTAGACGATCAGGAAGTAGAAGAGTGGAACCTGGGATCAAAGGAAAATCCCAGGATGATCAAGGTTAACAAGCACCTTAAATCGGTGTGTGAGGTCTTGGGTTTGAGAACGGGGATAATTAATGTTGTGTTTGTTAAGTGTTTTGCTTAGTGTATGAAGCTTTCATCTTCATTGCACTAGCTAGTCTTGAAGGAACACAAAGAATTGTATTGTACAATGTCTCTCTTGATGGGAGAAACCATAATACAAAGCCTTTTGGAGGGGGGACCAACTCCATGCAAATCTGGTCCTCAACTGTTGTCAATAGCTTAATTTCTCTCTCTTTTGAAAGTATTGTTCATGCTATTTAACTAGGTGTTATGCTTTTTGTTACTCTCTCCACCCAAGCACTCTTGTAATTCTCATTAGGAATCTATTCTAATGAAATGCACACTATGTTCATGCTAATTTCCGCTACACACAAGTTTTTAGGCCATTAAATGTTACATAGTGGATGCTGAAATTGTGGAATGGAGAGTGAATTTGTGATGAGACCTAGCCTTGTTGATCTCAATGCCTTAGAGTTAGATGGCTATGGATATCCTATAATTCCTGATTATGGGCCATCCAAAGGACTTTTATATGAACTAAGGTCTTCAATGCGAGGCTCAAATTTTAGAAGTATTGAACTCACTCGAGAAAAAAAAATGGCTCTGATCTTAAAAATGCAATAATCTTTCAAAAATCTTTCACAAGCCATATAATTGAGAATTTGAAAGAGAGATTTGAGGATACCTCTATTTTGAGCCATTTTAAACTTTTATCTCCTTCTTGCTATCCTCCTACAAAAGATTTTTGAAAAGATTTGAAAAACTTTGGTGGTGATGGGATAGAGGAGATTATAAAGTTCTATGGTCAAAGTAAGAGGTTGAAAGGGGGGGAGCTCATTGAGCCTTTCATTGATCCTTTTTTGTTGAGGAAAGAATTTCAAACTTTTAAATACCAAGCCTACAATGAGTGGAAGGGTTGGAACTTTAAAAATACATGGTGCTACATTGGTAGCAATGAAACTTTGAGGGAAAAGTATGCATCATTACTATTGCTTGCTCAAATAGCATTGGTACAATGTTGTAGTACGGCTATTTGTGAGCGTGGCTTTAGTGTTCAAAATATTATCAAATCAAAGCTTAGGAATTCTCTTACTACTAAAATCATGCGTACTTTGATGAGAATTTCTCTTGAAGGGCCTCCATTGGAGGAATTCAATTTTGATGAAGCGATTGGATTATGGCGAGACGATACAAAGACATCAAGACATGCATTTAGCTCCATTGAAGACTAGATTGTAATTTTTTATATCTTGTATTATTTTAAAGTTTAATATTTTGGATTAAATTTCTAAATTTCTTTATAATAATTTGTCTTCAGGTTTTTTGTCGAAGAAAAATGGATCGAATTTTGTTGTTTCATCTTTGAGATCGGAGAAAAGATTCCTCTTCTATGCGTTTTCATATGTAGCTCTCCCTAGCCAAAAGACATTTTGGTGTCTTTCCTTTCGATAAAAAATGGATCAATTTTTTTTTTTTCATTTTCAAGATGAGAGAAAATCTTGCTATGAAACTATGAGTTTCATATGTAACTCTCCTTTGCCAATAGGCACTTCGTTGCCTTGTTTTGTAATCAATTCAATTCAAATTAATGACAATTTTGCTCTCTCAAAAGTTATTGTTTATTTGAATGTCATGTAAGGTTTTATCTCTTACTTTCTTTTTAATAGAAATTTTAGTAGCTCTCTCTCTTGCCAATATACATTTTGTTGTTTCCCTTTGTACTAAATTTTATTCAAATAAGAAAAAATATTCTCTCAAAAGTTACTTTCTAATATTCCATGCCAACAAACATTTTATTGTATCTATAACCTCAAAGCTTAAATCTTACTCACAATCGGAGTAAAACCTATTTTAAAAAATTATCTTTTTGTTCTTCTCACTTTGTAAAATTTAGAGAAGTAGGTTTTTTTCCGTATAAAAGTTTCTGGTAAACTTAATTCACCTATGTCTATAGGTTTTCTACTTTTTGCCCTACCCCAAAGGGGTAAGGCCATAGCGATGACTTACCTTTTTTCTAAAGAAAAAGGAGAGTAAAATTTTCTAATTCTTAAATTTTTGGCCTACCCCAAAGGGGTGAGGCCAAAAAAGCGACAAGCCTCACACCATCACACGGTCACTGTTCACACCATCGCCAAAGCATTTCTATTGAAGTCTGAAGATTGAACCACTGTTGAGCGAGCTCAATCTAGACATCTCGACTCTCACTACTCAGCCTCTCGAGAGTCAACTCGAGCCTGCTGCCTCACACACACACACACACACACACACACACACACACACACACACACAGCGCTAATAGCCATCCGCCCATCAGGATTCAGCACGATTCACGACCGTCAACCACCGTCTTGGGTCCGTCCACGGCTTACTGCTCAGTGACAGTGCTTGACCTTACCAGCATGACAGCCAACTACAGGCCGTCGTGAGTATTGACTCCTCAGCCGCCAGCGTTTTTGGCCAGTGTTGTGTGCAGCAGCGTGCGTCGAGTCACGGGTAGAGCTAGCGGCTAGCCTCTAGGAGTGCTCAATGCTCAGTGCGTACAGCGGCGGAGGACTCGGGAGGAGGAAGGTGCGTACAGCGACTGAGGGCAGCAGGCGGAGGCAAGTCAGGTGGCATTGGGCAAAGTCTCGCCTTCTGAGGGGAAGAAGCTGAAGATCCACGGATAGCTGCGAGCTGCTCCAGTGCTCCTGTAACAGCAGAACTTAGAAGGTACGCTTGCGGCTCCAGCCTCCAATATTCACGAAAAATCATAATTTCAAACATATAAAATTATTTTTCTTGAATTTTCCGAGAGAAAACTTTAGCAAATTAAGTTTATGTTTTGGATTTTACACTATTCTACAATAATCTTTTTCTTGAATTTGCGGAGAGGAAATTAAGTTTATGTGTAGGGTTTTTGCATTATTTTTCTCTATTTTGGGACGGCATTTCTCTTTTTTCCCTTGCCTTCAATTGGCATTTTCAAAATTGAAAACCGCATTATTTTAAGCTAAGACAATTTTTCCCGAACATTGTGAGTATCTCATGTGGCCACCCTCTTCTCCTCAGTGGACTTTAGCATTTTGTCACTAGCTTGACAACACCACAATTACAAAGGAAAAAATCTAAGTGTCTATTTTTGTCAAGCTTGACAACACCTCAAAGAAAAAACATGCCCTCTTTTGCTAAAACTATTTAAAAAAAGTAAATTAATGAAACCTTGTGATATTCTTCTCGGGGTGAGAGATGTTTGGATAGTTCGTCAAATGATTGTTTAGCTTACGACTCTTACTAGTGCAACTACCACGCCATCATGGACTTATAAAATGGAACATTTGTCAAAATGTTTAATAGTATTATAGATTTGCGTACATATTACGCAAATTTTAGTCTATATTAAGTATTCATTTTTAGAATGTTTATTAGTTTTAATTTTGTTCAAATTTTAATCTCTTCAAATGTGAAATTTTAATTGTTTTACAAGTGGAGGAAGATATTGTTTATAAACTAAGTGATTTGTTGTGGTGCTTTTGTATAGTGCCATGGACCGAAAGAGTAATCAACGTTCTTTGGTGCAATATGGAACCTTGACAAAGATAGCTTCAAAAAAGGCAAGAATTGATGAGAAAGCTGGTAAGAAATCTTCCACCATTGTTATTGATGTTGATAATGAGAATATACGAGAGGTAAGTACGGAGTCGGATAAGAAAAAGGTTCGTTGAAAGCTATGGCAAGATGAATGGTTGGACCGATTTAAACCTTCAATGGCTTGTGTATGATGATAAAAAGGTAAGACTTTTTTGCACGTATTGCTCGGAGTATCCACATGCTCGATGTAGTTATTCTAAGAAAGGATCTAAAAAATTTCAAAACAAGTAACCTTCTTAGCCATGCACGCACACAATGCCATAGGGATGCGCGAAATGCATTAGTGTTTGGAAAACCGGCTATGCAAAAGGGTTTGAAGAAGATGCATGCAACTCAAGAAGACTCCTTGCTTAACTTGTTCAAAGCGGCTTACTTTATTGGAAGAAACAATTTTTCAATTTTATTATATCCTTCTTTGCTTGCTTTAATGAAGGATTTGGATGTGAAATCAATGACAAGCCTCTATAATGATGATAAAGCTTGCTCTAAAATGTTGCAATGTATTGCAAATTCCATAATGCATGAATCATTAGAAAAGGTAAGGGAGAGTCCATGGTTTGGAGTGGTGGTGGATGAGTCCACGGATATTTCCATTCATCACCATTTGGTTATGTACCTTTCTTATTCAGAGGATGAATCTATGCCTTGCAATGCATTTTATGGCATTATTCGCACCAATGATAGCACCGCAAAGGGGATTTTTGATACCATCATGCTTGAATTAGAGAAGTCTAATTTGGACCTCTCAAAATTAATTGCATTTGGATCCGATGGTTGCAACACAATGGTGGGTAGGAAAAAAGGAGTGGCTACACTCCTTAAAAAGGTGAATCCAATGTTAACGTCTATACATTGCGTTGTGCACCGCACAAATCTAGCCACATCCGACACAAGTAAGAAAATTGCTTTTTCAAAAAGAATTGATGTTCTTGTGAATGGCATAGCTAACTATTTTACAAGTAGTTCAAATCAAATGGATGCCTTGAAATGTTTACAAGAGGAATTTGATTGTGAGGTAATTAAAATGCAACATATCTTTGAGATACGTTGGCTTAGTCGTCATGCTTGCATTACAAAAATTTGTAAGTCAATGGATGCATTGCTTGTCGCTTTGGAGAAGGAACGCAAAGATTTGTATGATTTTTTGAGTACTTTTGAATGCTTGTATGCTATGCATTTTCTTGTCGATATCTTGCAAAAGGTAACGGACTTGAGCTTGAGATTTCAAAAGGACTATGTAGATGTGACCACCATTCATGGGATAGTCACAAGCACAATCCTATGTATTAAGGATGAGTACTTGGATGAGCATGTCATAGACTTGAATGCGGCTCAAAGAGGTATTGGTGGATACCCTATCATGCCCGATTATGGTGCAAGCAATGGTTACATGCATGCTTTGAGGACCTCCTTGAAGGGAGACATGTTTTTTGGTCAAAAAATCACAAGGGATGTTGAAGGTGTGGATTTGCATAAAGCTTTAGGTTTTCAATTCAAGTTTGCAAAGAAACTTTGTGAATGCCTTGAAAAGCGCATTGTTGATAATTCCATTTTGAATGCAATCAAAGTATTGGTTCCATCTCAACATCCTATGCATGAGAGATTTCTCAAGGATTACGGGAATGATGAATGTGATAAGATTTCTTTATTCTATGGTTTTGCCAAAAGCGTTGGAAGTGTGTCATTTGCTCCTATTCTTGATGGGGAGGCCTTTAAGGTTGAGTTTAGGAAATTCAAACGCCAAGCCGGCATTGATTTTTCCAAAATGAGCCTTGTTGAAATGGCTTCTTTGCTTGAAAATAATGCCACTTGGAAAGATGTTTTCCCTAATATATTGAAGCTTTCTCAAATTGCTCTTGTACAATGTTGTAGTAGTGCAATTTGTGCAACCCCCGCAAGTGCCTCCTCCTCTGGATGGTAATCTTCTAGGCTCCTCCATCTCTCTTCGTGTCTTGCCCACGTCTTAGCCCCCAGCTCTCGCGCGAATGACCCTCTGTCTTCCTCTCATACTTATAACCTCTGTACCTACCTGTTTGCTCACAACATCTCTGCCTGCATCTGTCACACCTAGCACCCCCTCTAGGGGCCTCTCCAGCTGCACACGATGTACTCCTCTACCACCAACCTCTTTTCTCCCTCACTTGAGGCCTCCCTTGCACAACGAAATTTATGTAAAGCTGAAGCCTCCCCTGCAGATTAACGCGAGAGAGAGAGAGAGAGCATCTACTCTTTCACATCCTCTGTGATTACCTGCCATCTCCTGCACGTGGTGCCTCGTTTGCATGTGTGTGTGTGTGTGTGTGTGTGTGTGTGTGTGTGTGTGTGAGAGAGAGAGAGAGAGAGAGAGAGAGAGAGAGAGCGCTCGGGTAGTCGTAGTTTACGGTGCATCTCTGATGCAGACGATCACTACTGTGCTGTAATGAAGTGCGAGGCGGAGCTTGGAAGGTTCCTACCGAGGACCTCCTCACCGCCAAGCAGCCCATGCCCACGCCTCAAGAACATGAGGCTCCTCTGAGCTCCAAAGAATCTCCAAAGATCACGACCTACTTTGATTCTAAGGATTGGGCCCTGGCCGCTTCAACCTGGTGTTGCGTCCCAACTTGGGCCACACACCATCGGCCCGTGCAAAACTTGGCAAACTTACATATGAGAAACAATAGAGGTGAATTGACTAAATTTGAAGGTTTTAATATCAAATTACACTACATGTTTAGATATTTTGTAAGTTTTTTTACCTTCAAATATAAACTTTAGAGGTAAATCCCAAATTTTGTAGGTAAGATTACACTAAACCTAGGTTTTTTTTTTGCATTGGCTTCGGCCTTATTCTTCCCCTTTGTATAATTAATTCACATTCAATTCTGAAGATTTGCTGTCAGCGATAAAATCTTAGTTGCTTTTAGGTCTCATGCAAAATGTAGGGCCACAACAATGCGATGTTCCATTGGGGTGTGAACCTCTCGGTGTTTGAACAGTTTATAATGGCCCACAATCCATGTGCGCATGCCCTAACCACCCATTCTTCGAGCCTGTTGACAAAACAGATTTCACAAAAGGCTACAAGGACCAAAAGGCTTTTGATCTATATTATTGCCATACTAGCACCACATTTATAGAGTTGAAATCCCTCGCAAACATATTTTTCTTCCTCATTGGTTGGACCTTTGACTCCAGCAATATGAATCTACAGTCTTGCAAGGACGCTTGCTCCTTTGACTACTCTTGCCACGGCATTTCCTACCAAAACAGCACATGATACATCAAGTTTCTTAATCCTCATCTGGAACTACACAACAATGTCACTAGACACAATGTTTTTGTCACAGTATAAAGCTTATAATGTCCGTAAAAATGACTACTTCAATCTTTGCTGAAGGGATGTTGAATACTTTATGGATATATAAAGTGACTCTTGACTTTATAAGAGAGAGAGAGAGAGAGAGAGAGAGAGAGAGAGACAAAGAGAGAGGCCAAGCTGGAAACTAGTGCCGAGTGCTACTGATCTCTCTTCTCCATGAGCCATCCAAAGCTCTCACTAGCATGTTCTTGCATGCATCAATCCTCCATTCCCAGCTCTCTTCCGCTTCCCCGTGTAGCTCATGTCCCTTTTTCTCAATCTCGATTCTCTGCACAGTCACACACAGATGGATAGCAACAATGTTCTCCCTTGTCGCTCGGAAGCACAAGGATGTGTTCATTCCCTAGCTGTTCCTCCTGCATAACAATGAGCTTTGCCCTGACATCTTGCTAGACGTGGACACAAGTTCATCCCTCTCTCAATTCCCTTATCCAACCCGAAAGGGTCGCATCTCCTAGTGATGAACAAACACGGCCTGATCCATGATAGTTGTGGAGGCACACTCAAAAAGGTTGCTTGGCATCCGATACATCGTCCCTAGGGGGAGAGAAAAGAGGCCTTGGAATTGGAGCTGATCTCTTGAGACAGCTAATTCCAGTGTTGGAAGATTTCAGACAGCAAACTGGACAGGAATCAGAGACTAGAGTGGAATATGGATACTGAAATAAGAATCAGACTTATGTACTGGAAATAAGGTTCAGATTCAGATTCAGAAGACTGGGCAAGAAGTAAGTATAACTGAAATATATGCCATGATTGGGATTACAGATCAAGATTACAGCAAATATGATTACAGAGAGAAAGTACAGCTGACAATACTGCCAATGATTCTCAAGTACAAGTATAGCCAAGGCGCTAACCCAAATGATAGTAATTGCCAACCCGATTACAATGTAATGGGCCCTATTTATACACTTCGGGTTTACTGTAGTAATTACCGTAGTAATTACGAAGTAATTCGCTTCCCATCTTCTAAGAAGTCGTTCCCACGTAGTGAACTATCCAGCCGTCTACATCCTTCCCTACTTTCTTGAATTTTGGCAAGAGTCGAAAAATTCCCTTGTCTGATTCTGATGTGAGACTAAAAAATCCATCTTCTGGTTCTGATGTTGAGATTCCGGCTTGACCACTGATAGAATGGCCATACAAAGATTGCGAGTAGGCAGCTGAAAAGGCCAAGGATTGCGAGAGGCAGCTGAAAAGGCCAAGGTGGAGCTCTCACCAGGCCAAGGTGGAGCTCTCATCAGGCCAAGGTAGAGCTGTCATCTCCACCTGCCTTCTGAGGAGAAAAGTCACCACTGAATTCTGAGATGGAACTACCCAGTATCCTTCCATTGGACCGTCTTTCATTTGCCCTTTGACCTAGACAGTGCCTGAGAAGTCCCAGTACCATCATTCTCCTTCTGAATCGGTCGGTAAATGGCCTCCTGCTCAAGCTGATCCCGCCGGTCGGTGGTCATCTCTACTTCATAAGGCGTGAGAGAATGATAGGTTTTGGTGTCAGGATCATAGAGTGTACGCCTGCCCTTCCTCAGTCTGGTTCTGGCCAGCTTATGACAATGCAAAGCAGTATGGATCCATCCTTCTGGAAGAGGCTGATTAGTTTTGACTGGAGCTTCAAAAAGAATCTCAGCCATCTCCATGTGTTGTGGTGCTAGACCCAGCTTTACTGCAATGTATTTTTCAGGCAATTTGGAAGATTCGACCATAAGTTGTAGCAACAACTGATTAGTAATTTTGGTCAGTCCTCTGACTTGAATCTTCCACTGGCCCATACACAGCTGAATCCTATGCATCTCCTCTTTCAGTGCCTGAATGTCATTGATTTGGAGAGCATCATTGAACAGCATCTGCCAAGTATTCCATTCCAAAGTTGATCGCTCATACCAGTCATGAAGCTCATCAATAATTTTGAAGTATATGAGACGATCAACTGGTTCTTGATGTTGAGGATACAGCGCTGGAAAGAATCTTTGCAGCTTGGTTTCTCTTGCTGGAACAACACACAAGAGAACTGGAGAGTCAGGCACAAATTCAAAGAAATTGAGAACAGCCTGGTTCTCCTACTGCATCATCTTTCTGGTGATTCTCACCAACTGGAACAGTGTTCGGAGAGTAGTTGTCTGTGCTCCGACTGACATTCGCGTCTAAGGTCCTCTGCTAGTGGCTGTCTGGTCCTCCAGAATGGCTTTGACTCTCTGATCCAAAATACCTCTCGCAGTTTGCATTTGCACCAAAACTTCCTTGAGTTGTACCCTAACATCCTTCATGCAGCGGTAAGTTGGTTTGTTACGCAGAAGAATTTTCAGTTCCAGGTCTAGGGAGTGACAGTTTGCAGTAGACTGCCTTTGCCAGTGTGGGTTTGCCACTCTCTCATCAGAATTGAGTATCCATTCAGGAACTCGTTCCAACAGCTGGACTGTACTGGGATGCGCAGGTAGTCGGAAAGCTTTTTTATCATGGAAAGCTGCTGATTTTCAATGTTCTATCATTTCCCTGGCTCCCACATATAACCATTAGGAAAAACTTGGACCCCCTTGGGGCCTGGGGCCTGGGGCCATGTAAGGATCCCTAATTTTAAGGGATTAAAGCTAATTTTGTAGGGGATGGAGGGAACAAAGACAATAAATAGGGTTACTTTTGTAGCTCTCTCTCTAACTTCTCTCTAGATAGGGGAGGGGGGGAAAGTAGGGAATGAGGGTGGTAAAGTAGGAGGAATAGGGGGGATAAAGTAGGAGAGAGAGGGGAGTAAAAAGAGAGAGAGGAGTAAAGATAGAGAGAAGAACCATTCTCTCTCTACCTATCACCAAACAAAGAGAGTAAGTAGTTATGACAAAAGCCACTTTTTAGTTCGTGCATCAATTTACCCCCAAAAAATGAATTTTTTATAAAATCTTCAAAATGGATCTTTTAAGCTTTCAAAAGGTCCCTATATCTATATATATATATATAATAGTATTTTTTTAGAAGAATCTAGCTTTTATAAGCTCCAAATCTAAAATTCCTTGGGTCCCTCTCTACATTAACTCCAAGAACAAATAGACAATGCCACATCATCAAAACGTCCATCTAATAAAGCCTAAAAATTGAAATTTTTAAAATTTAAAAATTTCCCTTCTTTGAGCTCAAAAATTGAACCTATATATGAAAAAATATATTTTTAAGTCTTTTTATCCCAAAAATTATCTGTTTATCCCAAAAAGTATATCTTATCAAAATTTTTTCCCATCATAACTTTTCACCATGTCTCTTCGCGACATAACCAATGAATCACCTGCGTCGCCATCTACTACGTCAACTAATGTCAGTCTGCGTCTACCGATCGAATTTGCTCCCACAAAAAAAAATGACGAGAAAGTATCTCAACCGGCATCCGTACGACGGTTTTGAGGAGAAACCAATGTTGACTTGTGGCTTGATGGAGGGTTGTATCCAAAAGATGTGCTCATGGGCTGTCATCCGACATTCCGTACACTCCCAAGCTTAATCAAATATGTGGGAGAAGGAGAACGTGGTCTTCTTGGGTATTGTAAGAGATTGGACTCCAATCACGCAGGTGCGTCGGCATATTTCCGACAACAATGTCAAGTGTTACACAATCATTCCACAAATCTCCAACAACAACTACATTCCACAGAGAAACAACTCAAAGATCTTAAAGAGGAGATGAAAGCTACAAAAACAGAGGTAACTAAGCTACAGATTGCAATGATGTACCTAAAATCCACTCCATTTTGGCATGTGTGAGCGTAAGAGGGAGTTCTCTTCCATTGAAAACTTAGCATCTAATGGAGGGGCACGTAAGAAGCGGATCACGGCAACCAGGTATTTTTTTAAATTCACAGTGTTTATAACTCTCAAATAATTTTCATCAATTTGTAACTCGGTTCACCTTTTGAAATAGGACATATATACAAGATGTGTGTGGAAGTTTTAGACAAGAGGACCGTTGCAACCTTCTCCTGGGATGCATCTCAAAGGAAGATATACTTTACATCATAGGTTGTGAAAAGGCCAAACACATGAAAGATGCCATCACAAAGGAGATCCTAAAAAAGATCTCTAACCTTGTGTCTGAGGATGATGTCCAAAGAGCTTGTGATGAGGTTGGGATCAGCACAAATGCATACCATGCACTTCATGGATTGATGGAAGATGCATTACAAGAGCAAGGCATCACCGAGAATTTATTTCCTATTCCACATAGGGTTCGACTTGCAAAAAAAGCAAACAATGATCTCGTTCGGGAATCCCTTGGTGAATACGAACACATTGAAGGATCCATGGTGTACTCTTCCACGAGTGCCAAGTCACGTGGTAATATAAAGGGAGGCAATACTATTCCTAATGGGACAAAGTCTTTTAGTTATCATCAATTCAACAATATTTTTGTTGACTTGAAATGACTACAACGAGCTATGGTTAAATTTTATGCTTTGTCTCCACAAGGTAATACAAGTTGTAATGTCATTTTTTATTTGTATTGAATATCATTTAGTATAACAATTCAATTCTTGTGTTGTCTCAGTACTTGGAGAGAAACTCATATTTATTCTTAAACTAGATAAATGTCAAATTGTCAAAGGACGGAGATTGGAACGTATGAGTGTGACACTCATGAATGAGGCAATTTTTTTTGCAAAAGTCGATGCTATCGGTGATCATTCTCAGAAACCATCATTTAGTGTACAATCGGAAAAAGAAATATGGTGGTTAGGAGCTTTTGAAGTTCCGAAGGAGACTCATGAGGTGTTGGCATGGGTCTTCTCTATGATCCCGTGGATCACAGAGGTTATTAAGGCACAACTAGAGGGAGAAAAGCTAGAAGTAGATGGAGTAGGTACATTTGATGTTGAGTGGCACTTAGGAGGTGATCTAAAAACAATCAAATGTATACTTGGGTGTAAACAAGGTGCTTCATCACTTCTTCCTTGTCCATATTGTGTACGAGGATACAAGGAGAGTACTCGTGGCTCCACATCTTCAAAGAAAAATGTCAAGAGAAGTCAGGCAACAGGGTCAATGGATGATGATGCAAGGGATTGGGTGTGCTCGGTGTTGAAGTGTCCTATCATGGAGGTCCCCAATTGGTCGACAAAAGATAAAACATGGCATCCCATTATCAATTTTCCACTTACAAATGTACACTTTTGCACTTTGCATGCCTTTATGCATATATTTGATCGCTTGTTAAAGCTTCACATAGAGTACGCTTCCACAATGAAACCACTTTCCAGATCCGTGGAAGCCATTGGAATAGTTGAAACAATTCTAAATTCGATTGGATGTCATGGTGGAAATGTTTATATCATCGCTGAGATGGATAATATGCATGAAGTGCCACAAAAAGTATCTATGAATGGTGTGAAAGCACGTAGGTTTTTCAAGAAACCAAAGATGCGAAAGGAGAGGGGTGAAGAGGATGCTCCATGGGAGCTATGGAAAGCGCTTTGCAAGTGTACGACCGATCAAGATTCAAATCCCGTGCTTGTAAATCTGCGTAGGCAAGTGTGGCACCACTTGGAGTTAGTGCTTCAAATCATGTGGAAACCCCAAACCACGAGCGAGCAACAAAATTAGTTCAAAGATCACATTTCGAATTTCACTAAAGCATTTGTGCAAGCGTGGGGAGAGAGCAATATCACACACTACATGGTAAGTTACTTTGTTCATTTCAAATTTTGATACTATACATAAATATTTATTTGATCTAAGCATTTTTTTCTTGATGCAGCATATTTTGTATGCGCATGGAGCATTCTTTATGTCAAAATATGGTTCATTAGACATGTGGAGCACTCAAGAAATGGAAAAATCACATTATCGAGCCAAAGGTGTTTACTTTAAAAATACACATCACGGTGGTGGAACTACGAGATCCAACTACATGAAGGAGATGTTTGATTGGTTCTTTCGTTGTTCTTTGGGGAGATGTCATGCCATAGAGCGAGCGCGAAAGTCAAGTCTTGCCAAGGAGATTAGGAGACAATCTCGACTTATTGCTAAAGAGAAATGGAGAAACTCCACCGGATCCCTTAATCATGCTAGGTGGCGTGAAAATTGCCATAGAGTGGGCAAACGTTGGTTACCCAACATGTAAAACAAATGATGCTATGCAATGTAATGTTTATGTTTGTAGATGTCTTTGTTGAGTTGCATATAATACTTCTCCATTTATCTATTTTTTGTTTTTTATATTTTGATGATATTAAGAGTTTTTTTAAGTGGTGTGGTCAAGTGTGAAGAGACCTTTTTTTTTTTAAATAGAGGGCTTTTAGTGAAGAAGGAGTCTCATTTTCAATCTTGCCCCTTCTTACACCATGGCACGCACAAAGCAAACAGCAAGAAAAGATCAACCTTTTTTTGCTCAATCGTCCAAGGTGCTCAAAAACCACCTTGGATACACGAACAAGAGCTCATAGAAGAGATGGAGAGAGAATGGTCAGGTGAAGAGCAACAAGATGGACAACCTTCACGCAAGAAGAAACGGGTAGTGACATCAGACACAGAAACCGAAACGGACAACGAAGCACAAAGCCCACCATGGAGCGGACAGGAGTTCCCAAGCAATCATCTAGTTCCGACCGGGAAGACAATGCCACGTGGCTTCGGCGCTTTGCCGTCACATCAGCCTAGAGGTGATCATGGGTTACTAAATGAAGAGGATTTTGAGGATGTAGCAGACGAGCCAGTTGGAGCGCAGGGTGGAGTTGAAGCCTCCAGTCGGAGCACATGGTGGCCTTGAAGATGCGTAAGCTCCCCCTCGCAAGCCCTCTCGTAAAAAGAAAAAGTTTTTCAAGGTTCGCCCTCGCAAGGCCCATGTCCCAGATCCTACCATCCCTCAACAACGGGCTCCTGCTGTGAAGCGACGCATTCCAAAGGCGTTGCAAGAGATTCGTCACTATCAAAAAACTTCAGACCTTCTCATACGCAAGGCACCATTCGCACGTTTGGTAAAAGAGATCATGCAAAGTTATCAAATGGCATTTCGAGTTCAAGGTATCGCCGTAGAAGCTCTGCAAGAAGCAGCAGAATATAATCTAATTTCTATTTTTGAAGACACCAACTTGTGTGCTTTTCATGCAAAACGGGTGACATTAATGCCCAAAGATTTAGCTCTTGCGCGTCGAATCAGAGGACAAAGAGATTGAATTTGACGTTTAGGAAATTTTGCCAATGTAAAGATATCTTTTTGAAATATAACGAGTCGTGGCTTTTTCAAATATAACGAGTCATGTACATTTGTTTTAAGTGATAAGTAAAGCTAACTAGAGAGAGAAAAAGAGAGAGAGAGAGAGAGAGAGATGTGGATAAAAGTACGGTCAACCAAGTTTGGTTGATTGAATAACCAAAATAACATTGTATTCTTATAATTTTGCTATAAATAAGCTTTAATTAGGCTTTCTAGAGGCCTGCCGCAGAGGTGCGCGAGAAGTCATAAGTAAATGTTACTTCTGACTTCTCGCGCGCCTCTGCGGCAGGCCTCTAGACAACCTAATTAAAGCTTATTTATACCAAAATTATAAGAATACAATGTTATTATTTTTTTATTGATGGAGATTGGACTGAAAAAACTCTATATTTTGATTCAGAGAATTACACGAGTGTATCACAAGATAGAACCAATCATATACTATCTATCGCACAATAAACTCAATATAGAAGTTGAAAACTACCAGTTAAAATCAATTTCCATGCGAATTTTGAAATAACAAAGTACAAAGATGTGATATATCTCATTACATATTTGAAGGAGTTAATTACAAGATTTATGCATCTATTGACTGTTTGAGCCATCTAAGACATGGCGAGCAATGTTTTCTCGGCGCTCTTGGGCGCAAAGAAGCTGTTTGTGCAGCACATCCCAAGCAATTTGTTCCACATTGCTTAGACCTACAGCTTGGCTTAAGTCCACGTTACAAAGCACACGACCACGAATGTGTGTCGCAAATGCAGCACTGGCCATAGATTTATTTACAAGATATATAACTTGGGAGGCTTGAGATATGGTTGACAAGCATAGGATGCGGCTCATTGCTTTCATCATTGACACCCAAAATTGACCACAAGGAGTGTACTCCTTGTGGATTATCGCAAAGCCGTCCTGGGGGAGCTTGCCAAGGTAATGCGCAAGAGACGACTGCCATCCAAAAGCTTGGTGCCTACCATCTCCTCCCCGACCTGCATGCTCATCTAGCTCCACAACATTCTACAAAGAAATCAATAGGTAAATAAGATTTCAGAATGCAACAGTGAAAATTAACGTAATCACAAAACAAAAATCAATTAATACCTCTTGTTTTTCGTTGTCTTCATCGTTTATGCCTTTGCTGTCAAGAGAAATAGATGAATTGGGAGCCATAGCGACACTCTCAAGTTCATCTATATGAACAGGCATAGGAGTGCGTTGGGCTTCAAGCAATGCGCGTGTAGCTACAAACTCATCCTCCGACAAAGATGAGTGCGGTGCATCTGTCACCGCCACCATTGCCAACTCCATTGTATCTACCACACTCTCTCCAAGGGGAAGGAGGCTTCGATCCAAAGGATCGGAAGAGGGGTCAGTGGCAGAGGACTCTACAGTGGCACAGAGGATGGACAGACACTCATCCATGCGGGTGTCAAAAGTCTTTTCAAGATCATGTAAAAACAAATATTCCTCCCCATCTATCACAATTAGGGAGAGGTGTTCAAAAAAAGCCTCCGGAGTTAATGTCTCCTCCGGCGCATTTGCAGCGGGCTTAAAGGATGCTTCTTCACCCTCATCACCCATGGATTTGGCGGCATCCATGACACCTCCTGGGTAGGTTAGGGCAAGAATATTGCCCTCTTTTCTTGCATCCCAGGAAGTTGTAATGGGATCCTTTGTGTCCTTGACGACACCCCCAAGGAGCAAATGAGGCAAACTCACCTCAGATCTTTCAGGCTCCTCCGCAAGAAGAAACACAAAAGTCGCCAAGTGACTTAGAAACTAGGTGCCGACCTTCTTCTTTTTCAAACATGAATCTTCAATGTACTAACCTGCCTCACCAGCAATTACACAAAATCGTTGAAGTCACTGGGTGAAAGGCCGATCGTCTTTGTGTATATAGCGAAGCAAATCGCATGGAATCCACAATTCCCCTTGTCCGACAATTGGTACAGCATACTTGTCAATGTAAAATTCAAAAAATTCTAAGATAGGCTGAAAAGATTGGCTGTTTAGGTGAATAGTTGCATTCACATCAGGGAATTGGGTGAAGAAATTGTGAATATCGTCACGATCTTGCCACTCGGTTGTTTGTAAAAACGCTTGGAAGCGTTGTAACGCCGTGGCTTCGGGAGGGGTGGAGGAGGATGCCATAATGCTAGCTCTTAAAGTAGGAATGCAAAGAGTGTTGGAGCTCAAATGAGAGTGTGAACAAGCAAAGAGTGTGAAAATGGTAGGGTTTAGGAGGCTTTATATAGCACCCCCCCCCCCCCCCCCCCCCCCCTCCCAAAAAAAAATATCAATAATTAAAATATTAAACAATTTTCATTAAGTAACACAAATAACAAGAAGTTATAAAAAACTTACAAACTAAATTACAATCATTTAACTCAAAAAACACATCACTACAACTTTAAGATAATGTGCATTGCCAAAATTTGATACAACCATCTGCTTGAACTTACAATTGTGATATTATAAAAAATTTAAGTACAAAACATAACTCTCTAATGATAAAATCAAATTCTCTTCCGTCGTCCACGCCTTTTCAATTTGAATCGTGCTCTCCATGCGGCTACCAATCTAGCAAAAAATAAATAAATTAACATACCCAACTTAGAGCAGGGAATAATTAAAAAAACATAAATATAACATAATTAAGAGAGAAAAATCATTCACCTTACGTCGTCCGATGCAAAATTTTGTATCTTCTTGATGCTCTAAACCCATTATCACTAAGTGCTCCCGCACATTGGCCAATGTCCAATGCTTGTTCACTTGGACGGTTTCAACGGCACCACTCGACAATTTGATTGCAATATCAAATACCTCAATTGTAGCATCGGTGGATTGCAATGGAATGCATTCACCAAGCTTGCACATCCACCTTTCATAGAAGTACCGCACGTAAAGAGTGGAGCGCACCTTGATGAAATGGATAGCAATGCCGAAACTTCCAACCTGACACCAAAAGCGATCTCCGTTGTGAAGTCCTTCAAGATACCCCCACTTCTCCCCAAGGATGGCTTCCAATGTATCGTATTGTAGATCTTTGCAAACATACATAGTATTTGTATGATGGAAAGGCAAAGATCCAAAGATGCTAGCGAAGACATGAGCAGGACAACACCATCCAAGCCCAACTGAACGCGAGGCTTTTCCAAATTTTAATGATGCTCTCACATCAGCTACAATCTTGGCTTTCAAAGACATTACAGTGAATGCATCTGGCTTTGGCCACTCCATGCTACACAAGGTTGTAGCCTCCAAAGGTTGTAGCTCTCCATAGCCTTCCTCATCTGTAGGTACAATGTACTTGTGGGTGTAGAAGAACACCCTCTATCGTGCAAGGTTCGATGAAGTTGTGTTGGAGAAGAGCATATCCCCAAGACTTGCATGCATGGCCGTAAATGTGCCTGAAAGGCACGAGAGTGGTTGCTCCTCCATAAGGCTAGAAGGAAAAACATCTACATAGAAACAAAACAGTCCGTGAGATGTCAAAAGTCCATTTTTTTGTTACCACCAAAACCATTGAAGTGCAAGGGACATACAATTACAAGGAAAATCCCTTGGGTTGCTGATCCCTCGTAGATGCATGTGTCCAAACATGAAAACATGTTGAACGATTTCCACCGTACCCTTGTCTCTTACTTGCTTGAAGCCTAGTAGTCTTCCCTTCCAATGGAGATCAACGTTTGTTCTTTCACGAACACGATGGGGACCGATTGCGGAAGGTTGCATGTAGACCCACGTATCTTCTTGAAAAAGCTGAGGTTCTCATTGTTGCTCCTCATTCTTCGAGTTGTGGAGAACCATACTTTGAATGATGTGTTTGGGGCGTCTATTTTGACCATTGTTTGCCATGGATGCTTAAGTAGGAGCTTGAAATTGCAATGGAGAGCTTGGGAAGGGGGAGGGAGACAAAGTTTAGAGAGAGAGTGGGAGCTTACAGTTGTAATGGAGAGCTTGAGGAAGGAGGAGGGAAACAGAGTTTAGAGAGAGAGTGGGAGCTTAAAGTTGCAATGGAGAGCTTGAGGAAGGAGGAGGGAGACAGTTTAGAGAGAGAGTGGGAGCTTAAAGTTGCAATGGAGAGCTTGAAGAAGGAGGAAGGTGTAAGAGTTTAGAGAGAGAGTGAGAGCTTTGTGTTATGGAAAGGGGCTATGGAGGAAGGGAGTCTTGGAAAAAAGGTTCTAGAGTGAGAAAATGACTTTTTGATCATAGGGTAGGTTTGGGGGGAGTTTTGGATGGAATATTTTGAATTTATTTTTTTTTTTAATTTTGAAATTTTAGGGTTTTTGCAAAAATGTATCTGTGGACCCACCACTCCCCCCCTCCCTTTTTTCCCCTCCCTCTTTTACCCATCCACCTCCCTCTAGGATACAAAGCAATAAATGAGTGGACAACCCTATTATTCTCTCTACTTTCTTATGTTCTAGACTTATATACATTGCTCTCTTCCTATTGGTTGGAGCCTAATTAACCTTAATCCTATATGGCCCAAAGAGAGTCCACATTTTTCCTATTGCCTTTGAAATCTTTCCAAGTCAGACAAGATATCTTCATCCTCCAGATATTGTCTGGTTATGTAGGCATGTTGATGTCTTAATTGCCTATTCAAGGTAATGAGCTGCAGTGAATGCTGATGATCAACAATTGGTCCCTCATCCTGCACTTTCATTTTCCCTTTAGCATCTCTGCTGAGATGGGACTAATAAATTGGCTGATTCCCATTGTGACTGGGTTGCTTCTCTTCAGTCTACTGGTTACCCAATTAGTGCTCTTTGTCATGTCCTTCTTGCTGGCCCTCATTCTGGCTCGACTGGTCTGGTTGTGACTGGCCTTCTTCATTTGGCCATGTACCACCAGTACCAGGTCCTGGAGGTGGAGATGGTGGTGGGGCATCATCATCATCCTTTGTATGCCCAGCTCCTTAATCATCCTCCTCCTGATCAGCTTCATATTCCTCGTCTTCTTCTTCCTCATCCACAGAAGTCTGCTACTCAATATAATCCAGTATAGCTTGGTTCATCAAAGCATTATTGTACTCACACACCTTGTCCTGCAAATCGCTATGCATACTTTCCATCAAGGACTTTAAATTCTCTAAATTGAAAACAGCATTACCTGATGGATTTAAAATTTCAGACAAGCTTTAATAAATGTATCTTTCAGTCAGAGAAGCCTTCAGAGCTGCATGGTGCAGTAGCAGTTTTTTGAATTCTTCCCACTTCATCCTGAGCATTGTTTCAGCCCGCTCGGCAGCTCTCAGTGCTTCATTTTGTTGATTTTTGATGATCATTATTTCAGATTCAACCTTAGCTAACTTTTTGTTTAGCAACTTATTAGTCCTTTCTGAATGAGCTTCCAGTACCGTGTGTTGTATGTTCTGCTCTTCCTGGGCTTTCTGGAGCTTTTCAATCTGATGATGTGCTTCTGTCAAGCCAGCTTTGAGCTTTTTTACTTCCTCTTCTGATCGAGCAGCCTCCATCAGTTGTCCCATACAACTGACAATGGTATTCTAAGAAGACTGTATAAGGACTAAACATCTGTCTTTGACTGTGGTTGGATCAGAATTAGTAGGCTCATATATTGCCACTGGAGCCACGTAGGGTAGAGTTGCATAATCAGCTTTGCTGAGCAGAAGATGCCCTTTCAATTGCTGAGTCTGCATTTACTGCAACTTATCATGTTTTACCAGTTGCAGAAGGTTTCCAGTATTTGTAAGAACTCCACCAGGAAAATTCGAGAATGCTGGACCTTTCCCTTTGTCCAGTTGACTCTTGCCTTTGTCCCCTGACTAGTCTGCTATCTTCTCAACAGTGGTGGCTGGCTTGGCATGATCTTTCCCAGACCCGGTAGCAACTGTATTTTTACAACTGACTGGTCAGGCATAGTCTTCTGAGCAGATTGCTGCTCAGTCTGGCTCACTACAGCTTTCTCAGTGGTTATTGTCTTGACCTGGCTTTCTATCTGCTTCAAAAACTCACTGCTTTTTGTCAGTGTAATTTTTGGCTTCTTTGAATTGCCAGCCTGTTCTGCAGTTGCTTTCCTTTTCAGGTCGGTTGAAATGGTTTGGCTATCTGTTTCCTCATCGTCCGAGGAAAGTTCAATGTTCTTTGGTTCATAAATTGGCTTCTCACTCCAAGCCTTCTTTGCCTGCTCATTAACATCTGCAGCAGTAGCCCAATACAGGAATTGCCAAACATACAAGGCTTTGAAAACATTTTGAGATTTTAGATTGGCAGTTTTTTGGAGTACGTTGTGCGAGATAATTTGACAAAGGTTGATAGGAGTGGATCCAATATCTTGGCCAACAGCATAGCAAACAATTTTTCGGATACATACGTTGGGTTGTTCTTAAGGCTTACTACTTCGGCTACAAACCTATTAGCAGTGGAGGCTTCCAGTCCTGCTATACTGGAACTCCTTGAGCACTTGCCTTCCACTTTCGTCTATCCGTCTCATCCTCCTTCAGAGCTATACTTATGCTGCTGCGCAGTTGCCACAGAAGGTTTGGGCTCATTGGGCATTCGGAATGCAAATGCTATGGCCTCTGGTGTCACTGACACCTTCCTACTATTTACCATGGCAATTCCATTTTCAGCATCGAAGCAATCAAGAACTTGCTTGATGATGTCTGCATCAAAAGAAATCCTTGTAGCTTGCAACACAACTCAAAGATCCCAGAGTTGTAGCAGATTCATCGCTTGATCAGTAAATATATAACGCTGGATTTTACTATACGGGATAATGGGAAGGCTTGCCTTTGCCTCAGCAACTATGGCCTAGGTTTCCTCAAGAGACTCCTGCATCTTCTCTGAGCATTTCCTTCTACCCATACACTGTGAGGTCGATGACGATGAAACGGGTGAAGGAGAAGATGACTTACTTGTCGTGTCAAAGCCGTAACCTGGTGTCGCTAGCAAAGCTAGCTGACAGTTAACTATCTCGTCAGAGGTCGAAGTTTGCGACTGCAGCGAAGAAACCTCGGAGCTTGGCGATGGCGAATGGTTAATAGGAGGAAAGCGTCGCGCAGGAGATTTATGAGGAAAAATGCTAACTCTCCTGACTGTTATATGTGTTCGCGCCATAAAAGCTCCACTACTCTCCACTCCTAGACTTTTGTGCGTCGTTTGCTATCGTAGCAGACATGCATTGGACAAGACTGCGACCCAAGACTACGACCCATCCTTGAAATGATTACCACTAGTGTGCCATTTGACCGTTGGGCGCTAAAAATTTGGAAAGTGTATCCATACTGGTACTAGACTGATTTCCAATCTGGCTTGACCATACTGGTACTGATTCTAAGGTCAGCCTGATCTGGTCCTTCTGGTACTGGTTCTAAAGTTGGAACTGGTTTCACATGAAAAAGTCCAAAAATGTGTTATTTTGGTATCTCTTGATCAGCAACCTCCAGTTCCTTAGTACCTTGTTCTGGCTCAGTTTCTATGGTCTTTGAATAATAAAGCTTGATCTTTGCTCCATTATATACTCCTGGCAACATCAATCCAGATAAATCTTTCAGCCTGACTGTGCCATTGGAGAAGACCCAATCTACCTCAAAAGGTCCTGCCTAGACAATTTTCAAGTTCGGCTTCTTTGGACCCAGTCTAAACTGATATAGAAGCACTAAGTCTCCATTCTAGAATTATCAAACTTTAATTCAGCGATCATGCCAGTGCTTCCTTCGATGTTGAACAATGTTTTGTTCCAACATAGCCCTTTGCCTGAGTTCATCTAATTGCATCAGCTCCTCTAGCCTTTTCTTAAGATTATGGTTGAAGTCTAATCCATACTTCACAACCATTCTCAGACTGGGGATCACAAATTCTATAGGAACCACAGCTTCAGTACCATACACCATTCTGAATGGTGTCATTCCAGTGGTTACCTTATAAGCTATCCTATAAGCCCATAGATAAGTCTGAAGTTTCAAATCCCACTGATCTGCTTTCTTTTGCACCACTTTTGTGAGAATAGTCTTTATTGTTGTTGCTACTTTCAGCCTGTCCATTGCATCTGGGATAGTAAGGAGTAGATTTTCGATGCTTGACTGAAAGCATATCCAATAGGATTTCCATAGTGTCATTGATAAAATGTGTTCCTTGCTCAGTCACAATCTCTACTGGACATCCATATCGGCAGACAATATTCTCAAATAGAAACCTTGCAGTTGACTTGGCTGTATTGTCAGGAAGAGCCTTAGCTTCAACCCACTTGTTAACATAACAAGTAGCCATTACTATGTACTTGTTCTTCCTGGGAGTCACCTTCTTAAAAGGTCCCATAAAATCCAGTTTCCATTTCATGAATACTCCCAGTGGTTGTATTAACATCAAGGGAGTCATATCTGCTGATGTTGGTCGACCCATTCTTTGGCATACGTCACAAGTTTTACAAAAACTTCTGACATCAGCAATCAGTGTTTGCCACCACAGACCAACTTGCAGAATCTTCTTGTAGGTTACTTCATTGGAAAACTGTACACCCGACTCACCATTATGCGCTTCTGAAATTACTTGCATTCTTCCTTCCATAGGGACACATCGTCGAAGTATACCATCGACACCTTGTCGATAAAGTAACCCTCCTATGATAGTAAAGTTCAGGCTTTTTATGATCAGAGCTTTCTTCTTATTCTGCTTCCAATCCTCTAGAAAGGCACCTTGGGAAAGGAATTGATAAATATCGTACCATTCAGGATCCACTGACTCTTCTGCCTCTACCTGAAATAAATCAGCATCCACTGGTTGATCTCTCAAGGGTGATTCTGAATATCCTTCCGTACTTCTTGAAAGCAAATCAACTCCACAATGGTTTCGTCCACGCTTATGGAAAATCCTGAATTCAAATTCCATAAGGAACATCATCCATCTTATCAGCCTGCCTTGAATAATGACTTTGTTAATCAGAAATAGAAGAGCTTGATGGTCCACATAAAAATGGAATAACTTTTCCAATAGGTAATGCCTGAACTTCGTGGCACTAAAAACCATTCCGAAGGCTTCTCTCTCAGTAGTCGTATAGCCTTGTTCAGCCTGACTGAATCTGCGACTAGCAAAATAAACTGGATAGTCTGCTCTGCCATCTGGCTGAGCTAATATTGCCCCCATAGCCAATCCCGAAGCATCTACATGTACATGGAAAATAATATCCCAATTCGGCTGCCTAAGGAATGGTTTACTGGTAATGGCTTTTTTCAAATTCTGGAAACTCTCCTCACACTCAGCAGTCCAGTTGAACTTACTGGTCTTCTTTGTTAGCTCATATAGTGGTACTGCTTGAGAAGCAAACTTGTGTACAAATCTTCTATAGAAATTCACATAACCCAAGAAAGAACTCAACTTTGAAGCAATTTTGGGTGCTTTAGCTTGCTGAACACACTGGATTTTGTCATTGGCCATCTCTATTCCATTGCGGGAAACCACATGTCCCAGTAGCTGTCCCTTCCCGACTAGAAACACAGATTTGAATGGATTCAAACAAATCTGCTTCTCCTGACAGCGTTTGAAAACCATTTCTACGAATAGAAGGTGGTGTTCCTCATCTGAATAGACAGTGAAGTCATCCATGAAAATGGCGAGGAACCGATGAAGAAATTCATTAAACATCTCCATCATACACCGCTGAAAAGTAGCTGGTGCATTGCACAGGCCAAAAGGCATCACCAGATACATAAAATCTCCCCACTCAGTGATGAAAGTGGTCTTGGCTCTATCTTCAGGAGTGATCTGTAACTGGTTATAGCCGCTATAACCATCCATGAAGCTATACATCTCATATCCTGCGATCTCATCAAGCAACATGTCAGTAAAAGGTAAGGGAAATGGGTCCTTAATAGTCTGGGCATTTAGTTTCCTATAGTCGACACAAACTCTCAATTTCCCATTCTTCTTGGGGACAACGACTATGGGAAATAGCCAATCACTGCTTCCTACTTCCGTAATGAACCCAGCCTTGAGAAGATTATCAATCTCCTCCTTCAACTTCTTTGCATAGTTGGGGTTCATCCGGTGTCTTTGCAATCTTACTGGCCTAGCATCCAGTTTCAGTGGTATACTATGCTGACAGACTTCAGGATCTACTCCCTTCATATCTGTATGTTCCCAGGCAAACACATCTTTATAGTTCTCGAACATTTTCCGTGCCTTTTCCTTCATTGTCGGGTTGAGGTGCTTGTTAACCTTCATCATTCTAGGATTTTCCTCTGATCCTAGGTTCCACTCTTCTACTTCTTGGTCATCTGGAAGAAACCAGTTTGGTCCGCCTCCTTTTCGTTTGCTCGATTCTTCAGCGTAATCCCAGGATGGTCCATTCATTTCTGAATCATTATTCTGATCCAGTGGGTACTCTTCAAAACATACTGGTTCCTCTACTATACCAGTATCAGCTGGTTCCATCATCCTTCCAGTTAGCTGAACTGTTCTTTCCCCTATATTGACTTCGGTAAATTGATCAGGGAATTGTCTCCTCTGCTTGTCAGCTTGCTCTTTGTTCAGCAAGGCTGCCTTCAAGTTGATTTCTACCAAAGGAAATATGTTCATAGCCGCTAGCATTTGCTCGATCTTCTTGGCTCTGTACTTCTGACACAACTCCTTTGGCCTCAATTCCTTTTTCCAGCTCCTGGTATTGTTGGTCTGGATTTGGATTCTGCCACTGGCCCCTTCTATGGTCAAAGTTTGGTTTGCATAGTCATGAACAGCATGTGCTGTTCTCAACCATGGGTGCCCTAGTAGCATTCCATATGCTCCCTGCACATCCAGGACTACGAAGCTGGTTTTGAATTTCTCCCTCCCAACTCTTATCTGCATGTTTTCAATCATACCCATCGCCTGTACGACTCTATGATCTGCCATTCTTACTTTAAATGGTGTTGGTTTCATATTAGTGATACCCATTCTTTGCTGAAGATGGGCTACCATTATATTGACTCTTGCCCCTCCGTCCAGGATAACGCTGATCCGAGCCTATCACAAATTTTTGTTTATCATATTTTGTTGGCTTTCCTTGCTTCTAGAGGTTTACAATAAAAGAAAGAGTGAGAACAACCTCTTGGAAAAAATTTTTAAAAAAAGATTTTTTCTTGACTAGTTCACCGGAGGTGAAAGGTAGAGGGAGAACCTAGTGGTAAAGGGAAGGGAAAATATGTAAATGTGAAAAGAAAAGATATGATGTGGTTGTGGAGCCATGCACCCATGATTCAAGGGTCATGAGTGGCTCATATCATCATGGCTTTGGAGCCATATGATGATTCAAACAAATGGGACCCAAGTGGAAGACTTGGTAAAGGAAGAAACCAGACACATGATTTTGCTGAATTTTTAAAAAATACTTCCACTCCGATCCAAGAAAAGTTGTCTTCATCAAAGTTGTAGCTGATGAGCTGGAGATTTTGGCCATATTTTTTTATAATTTTTGCATCTACGGTCTAGGAGATATGGCCAAAATGGTGGACGCCAGTTTTTTCAACTGTGGTGGAGACCACCCCCTCTACCTTTACACACACACACCCTTCCTTTTCCACATTGAGACCTTCTCTAAAATCAGCCATTAGTCTTCTCACCCTCCTCTCCTTCCTCCTCTCTCTCAAGCTCAAAAACCCATCAAAGTTCCTCTTCTAATCACCTCTCAAGTCATGCTTAATCTTGTTGTAATTCATAAGTTCTCATTCAACCCCTTTCTATTATTACTAGATATGTATTGCTTTTATGTAGATTCTTTACATTTTAAAATAAGGAAGCTCTTGGACTCAAGCTATGGAGGAAGGAGTGAAGACAACACAAGTGATGATGGAGCTAATTGGTCAACAAATCACTTGGAAGGAGCTTCTTCATTGGTTGAATGTCCCTAATCAAGCTTAATTTGTACAAATTACACTTGGATCTTAACCTCACTCCTAATCACTCTCTTTCCTATATGAAGAGGCCTTCCCCTTTGTAATTTCAAGCCTCCCTCAGCCCCATTGAGCCTTTGTATCACTCACCATGAGCCCATAAGCTCATTCATTCACTCTATTCTTGCACATCCTAGAGTGCAAATTGTTTCATGCTAGTAACCTCTCCTCCTCTTACTTATGTTAATTAAGAAAAATGTTTTATATGCGTGTGAGAGTGCTTGATGTGATCTTGGCTAATCCTTGAGTGATTGTTTGGTAATCTATATGCTATTTGTGTTGGGAGTGTTTGAAGTCATCCATTCCTTGTACACACACTACGGTTAATGCTTCATTCATAGTGATCTCTCTCTCTCTCTCTCTCTCTCTCTCTCTCTCTCTCTCTCTCTCTCTCTCTCTCTCTCTCTCTCTCTTTGTGTAGCGGTCCTAGTCCACGCTTCCAAGACTAGGTGGTGCCCTCATCTCATTTCCCTTGTGGCGCAATGGAGTTTGTTTTGGTGTAGAGGTCGCCATTCCAAATTTCCTTCGTCATAAATTGGTGCCCCCACGGAGGAGTTCTCAAGCAGCGCTCTATCAATCCTATGAAGGAAGATCCATCAAATTCTCCGAGACTTCCACTATGGTCTCCCCAAGAAGCTCGAGAAAAGAAGCGTCTTTATCGACAAACGGCACGTATGCGGGTAAAGAGTGTTAACTACACACACCCTTCTTTGCTTCAAGGAAAATATTGTAGTCATCAAGTCCCTAGGTCAAAAAATTGTGTTGAGTGCTTTGTGGCTAGTGTGAAGACACTTCCTTTGAAGCCTCGACTTCAGGTGGTGAAAGCACTCTCAAACTCGGGTATTAACAAGTTTTTGGAGGGGGAGCTACACATCAATGGGGTGCGGTATTGGCAAGAGGCTACATATGGTGATGCACTCCAACTACTACTAGCAAGAAGGCTCAAGGTGGTTGAGAGGGTAGCCATCGAACCCTATGAACTCTACAAAGCTGAAGATGGTCACACCAAAGCTAGGCTAATCACTGGTGAGCAAATTCTTCGCATCTCTCAAATGGTGGGATCCAAGAGAGCTCAACTTCAATGAAGTGCTTCATGGAAGTTTGTAATTAATGCACCAATGAATAATCCCATTTTCTACAACTTTCAATCAGTTCAGAATATTAGGGTGAATGTGCGCATTGATAGAAAGATTTTTTTCCAACAAAGATTGGTCTTCTATTTTGGAGCTGAGAGGTTGAGAGAGATATTGTTGTCCCCTGACCCTATAATATTTCCTATTTTGGAGTATAATGTATCTTTTGATGTTCACATCTTCATCTTGCTTTAAGCATACTCCATGAATCATAGGGATTTATATGGACCTTTCCAACCTCTTGCTAGACAAACTGTGCATATAATAGCTAGCACAAAGCTTAGGTTCCAAAACATCATAAGGGACTTACTAGGCCCTCGTCGTCTAGCTGAGATTAATGCATCTATCAATCCATTTATTCTACCCTTAATAAGATATGATTTGGGCCTAGACGTTTTCATCTTTGTGCTGTATTGAGAGGAAGGCAACCCACTTTTATGATGGCTTTCCCAAATTTTTTTGGGCGTAGTGGGGAAAATGTTGGGGATTTTTTGGATAACTTGGAGATGGCTTTCCTTGTCTCCGCGAGGGATGACGAAGCATTGAAATTGAGAGCTTTTCCTTTGGTGCTCAAAGAAGAAGCTATGGTATGGTTCCAGGCTCTAGATCCAACCCAAAGAATTGATTGGGAGGGATTGAAGGTGGCTTTCCTATGAAGATTTCAACGAGCCAATTCGGCAGAAGAACTATGGCAACGGCTTCTGTCCCTTCATCAAGTTGACCCTCATGGTTATGCAACCTATGAGGAAGGTTTTCTGAAACTTTGGGGGCAATGGTCAGACTCACTAAACCCTGGTGAGCGAGCTCCCAATTGCCTCCAAAAGGATCGATTTATCTCAGGTTTGTACCCCTTGCTAAGGGAGAAGGTAAAGAGCAAATTTCCAAATGCTTTTGAAGATGCCTTAAGAATTGCTAGGGAAAAGAATAGAAAGATTCTCTATCAAGCCCAAGCTGGCCAGCTAGCTTTGGGAGGCAATATCACAACTATGGAAGCTTCTCACATACCTCCAAATGTGCCTAATGCACCAGACCTCAATAGAGGTCAACAAGAAGATATGCTCCAACAAATAAACAATCTCACAAACCAGCTAGAGGGGTTGAGAGTAAATCTTGTGCAGGGTGCAAGAAGGCCTATTGAGGGAAATGGTGGGAATCGGCCACCAATGCGATGTCAAGCAAGGGAAATGTTGTGTTACAATTGTGGGGAAATTGGCCACGGCATGTATAATTGCCCTCATCCCAGAAGATATGACTACCCTGTCAGAGGTCCTCGACAACAAGTAAGTCCACCCCGTGCTAGAGCTCAAGCACAAGAGCAACCGCAACCTCAAATTTTGTAGCCACCTCGTGCTCAAGCTCAAGCCCCTGCTACTCAACCAAATGTGAGCATCATAAGGATGGAGGAGGTCCTCAAGGGCAGAAGCAACCAGGAAGAAATAGCTAAAGGGAAGATGAAGATAGATGAAGTGGCTACAATGCCTATCAAACGTGTGCGTGTCCAAGATGAAGTAGGTAAAGAAACAAGCAAGGATGCAAGCAATGAAGCAAGTACATCTCGGGCAACTAAAGATGAAGCCAAGAAGAGAAAGACCCGTACTAGGTCTCAAATTGACATCTCTGATTTCCCTATGGGATCTCGGACACAACCTTATGACTTGACAGCTGATGTGAGTTCTCAAGGACCAAAGATTACTTGGCCACAACTACTTCATATCTCCCCAAATCTTCGACGACAATGGTCAAAAATGGTGAGCACGAGGGCAAAGCGAAGTAAGCTAGTAAGTGTAATCAAAGCATATGGTCTCAAGGATATAGTGCCTTTGGTGGAGGCTCAAATCAAGGGACAACGGATTCCAAAAACTTACATTGACAGTGGAGCAGAGGTTTGTGTCATGACAGAAAAGCTAATGCATCAATTGGGTTTAGAGGTAATGGAATCATCAAACTTTAGGTCAAAAATGGCCAATAATGTCTCTGTCACTTGTGTGGGTGTAGTGAAAGCTTTGAGAGTTTCTGTTTTTGGAATCACTACAGAGGTTGATGCTTATGTGATGCCAGTAAAGGGAGAAGGATACCCCCTTATTTTAGGACGACCTTGGCTCATGGGTATAGGAGCTAGGCAAGATTGGGCAACAGGAGACTTGGAGTTGAGGCCTCGCATGGGTGGCCATAGTCGGAAGGTGGTTTATAACCTAAAGAATGGGCGACAAGAGAACCTTGAACTAGAGACGTCAGCTGATGAGTGGAGCTCAAGTGGATGCTCCTCATCCATGGACGAGGAAGAGAGTTCAAGTGAAGAGAGTGATAGCACTCTCGAAGTCATGGGCGTCACCATAAAGGAAACTACTTCATCAGAAGACAACCCAAGGATCCAAATGGAGAATGTGTGGGATGCCAGCCTAGAGGAGATGTTATCCAAGGATATAAAGGAAGAAGAAAAGGAGGGTTATGTAAATGTTCTCAAGAAGCATGCATCATTGTTTATTTCTGATTACACTCACATTACAGGTGTCACTGCAGTGAAGCATCATATCCATCTAAAAGAAGGGAGCAAGCCAGTAGTACAAAAACTAAGAAGATTAGGAGTTGTGCAACAAAATGCATTGTTGTCTGAGGTGAAGAGACTCTTAGAAGCAGGATTCATATACCCAGTAGAAGATTCAGAATGGGTCTCCCCAGTAGTGGTGAGGCCAAAGAAGAATGGTAAATGGCGAGTGTGCGTGGATTACAAGCCACTAAATGCTGCAACAAAGAGGGACCACTTCCCTCTCCCATTTCAAGATGAGATTCTAAATGACGTAGCAGGCCATGAGAGATACACAGTGTGTGATGGCTACTCTGGCTACTTTCAAATACGCATTGCAGAGGAGGATCAGAAAAAGACTACCTTCATCACACCATGGGGATGTTTTGCATTTCGAGTCATGCCTTTTGGTCTCACCAACGCTCCAGCCACCTTTCAACGATTCATGAACATGGTCTTCCAACCTTACTTTGGTAAGTCCATAAGGGTTTTCATAGATGACTTTTGTATTTACAGCTCCAAAAGTATGCATCTCGGCAAGATTGATGAAGGATTTACTCGTTTAGCTAAGCTGGGTGGACAACTAAACAAGGACAAATGTCACATTGGGGAAAGCAAGGTTACACTATTAGGGCATGTAGTGTCCATTGATGGAATCGAGGTAGATCCTGAAAAGATAGAAACATTGCTAAATCTACCTTCCCCAACTTCCATCAAACAATTAATCTCCTTCTTGCAAAAGCTAAGATATTTGAGTAGATTCATACACTTACTCTCCCAAGTGATATTTCCTCTACAACAGCTGACTCGTCAAGAGACGCTTGTTTGGAGTGAAGAAAGTGAAGCGCATTTTAGAGAGATTAAAAAAATGTTAGGGTCACTCCCTATAATCCTCCAACCTTGTTGGGAAGAAACATTCTTTGTAAACCCTAGTGTGGGAGAAGAAGCCATTGGTGCTGCCCTCCTACAAAAATATCCAAAAACCTCCTTTATGAGGCCTGTGTATTTTGCTAGCCGCCTCATGGAAAACACAGAGAAGGCCTACACCCTGATGGAACAGCTAGTGTTAGCTCTCATGTTTGCGGTAACCAAATTTCGACCATACTTGCTGCCGAAGAGGTTTGTAATTATCACTGTGGAGGATATGTTTCCCTATGCACTACAACATATGGAAATCTCTGACAAAATAGCAAAGTGGGTGGTGCGACTTCAAGAGTTTGATTATACAATACAGGTTGAAAGAACGACTCGAGCATGCTTAGCCGACATTTTAACAAACAAGTGCTATGAAAAAGTTTTCCATTTGAAGAGAAAGGAACTTCCACCACCTCCAGCTCTAGAGGCTTTGGTCAATGCTTATAGCCTCTACTTTGATGGAGCATACAAGAGAACCAAGGATAAGGCAGTTGTAGGCATCGTGGTCTTATCCCCATTGGGAGAGAGGATCCATGGTGAAGGGATCACTCTAGAAGATGTCCACTCCAACAATGAAGCAGAATATCATGCTCTAATTCATGGCCTTTTTTGGTGCCTCGATAATTCAATTAAGAGATTAAACGCTTTTGGTGACTCCATGCTTTTGGTAAGGCAAATGCAAGGTACATGGGCTTGCAAAAATGCCCGTCTCTCTACTAAAATGAGAGAAGCAAAAGCTCTTATGAGGAGATTTAGGGAGGCACAAGTACATCATGTGCCAAGAGACCAGAACAAGGATGCAGACCACCTAGCATCATCAAAGTTAAATGTGTCAATAGTGGGAGCAGTGGCCATCAAACTTCCACTTCAGGAAGGCAAGGAGGACTTGGAAGATATTATGCACATTCTGGAGCAAGGAGAGGCTCCTAAACACTTGAATGTAGGGGAAAGGCGATGGTTAGCTAGGAAGGCTACCAGGTATCGCATAGTAAATGATGACTTGTATTGTCTTGGTAAGGATGGTGTGCTTAGGAGAGTTCCTTTGAAGAGTGAAATTGAAGATATTTTAAAAGCTTGTCACGATGATATGTGCGGAGGACACTTTGCACACGACGTCACTAGTAGAAAGGTTCTACAAGCTGGGTTTACTTGGCCAAGTCTTCATCGTGATGTCAAATACTGGTGTCAAACATGTGATGAATGTCAGAAAGCAGGACCACGATGGCTCATAGCTGAACCTCAGAACCCAATAAAGGTATATGGGCCCTTTGAGAAGTGGGGAATTGATGCCATAGGGCCTCTACCACACACTCAGTCAGGTAAAGAGTACATCATCATGGGAGTAGACTACATGACTAGATGGGCTGAGGCTATGCCGACCAATAGAATTACTGCTAAGGATGTGAGTCAGTTCATCTTTGACCACATCTGTTGCCGGTTTGGCACCCCTCTTGAAATACTATCTGATAGAGGACCAGGGTTTAGAGTAGACTTGGTAGGAGAACTCATGAAGAAGCTAAATATTCAGCATCAACACTCTACTCCTTACTACCCTCAGTGCAATGGTTTGGTGGAAAAGGTAAATGGAATCATTTGCAAAATTCTCACCAAACAGGTACATGCCAGGCGCCAAGATTGGGACAAACACCTGAATGGAGCTCTATGGGCCTATAGAACCTCCTTCAAAACCACATTAGGGTACACACCCTTTCATTTGGTTTATGGAAAGGAGGCGCTTTTGCCCATTGAAGTGAAGTTAACAAGTCTTCGAATATTGGGTAGCCAGGTAGGCTCTCAAAAGGAGAAAGTACATCAAAGGATCATGGATCTAGAGAGGCTGCAATTGGATCGTGAAGAAGCCATCAACCACTATTCTCAAGAAGCAGAGAAGCGCAGAGAAAAGTTCAACAAAAAGCTAGCATCCAAAGACATCAAAAAGGGATCTCTGGTGCTTCGATATGACAATCGCTTCGACACTCGTAAGGATGGAAAGTTTCTTTTCCGATGGGAAGGCCCGTTCTTGGTCACCAAAAAGTTCAAAAATGGCTCTTACAGACTTCAAGACATTGATGGTAAAGTGCACAAGACTAGGACAAATGGATGGCATCTAAAGCCTTATCACATCAGGATAAGGTCAGCTCAAGATCAAAGAAAGTAGGCTAGAGGCATAAATACCCCAAGCCAGGTTGGGGGGGGCTATGATCCGAGCCTATCACAAATTTTTGTTTATCATATTTTGTTGGCTTTCCTTGCTTCTAGAGGTTTACAATAAAAGAAAGAGTGAGAACAACCTCTTGGAAAAATTTAAAAAAAAAGATTTTTTCTTGACTAGTTCACCGGAGGTGAAAGGTAGAGGGAGAACCTAGTGGTAAAGGGAAGGGAAAATATGTAAATGTGAAAAGAAAAGATATGATGTGGTTGTGGAGCCATGCACCCATGATTCAAGGGTCATGAGTGGCTCATATCATCATGGCTTTGGAGCCATATGATGATTCAAACAAATGGGACCCAAGTGGAAGACTTGGTAAAGGAAGAAACCAGACACATGATTTTGCTGAATTTTTAAAAAATACTTCCACTCCGACCCAAGAAAAGTTGTTTTCATCAAAGTTGTAGCTGATGAGCTGGAGATTCTGGCCATATTTTTTTTATAATTTTTGCATCTACAATCTAGGAGATATGGCTAAAATGGTGGACGCCAATTTTTTCAACTGTGGTGGAGACCACCCCCTCTACCTTTACACACACACACCCTTCCTTTTCCACATTGAGACCTTCTCTAAAATCAGCCATTAGTCTTCTCACCCTCCTCTCCTTCCTCCTCTCTCTCAAGCTCAAAAACCCATCAAAGTTCCTCTTCTAATCACCTCTCAAGTCATGCTTAATCTTGTTGTAATTCATAAGTTCTCATTCAACCCCTTTCTATTATTACTAGATATGTATTGATTTTATGTAGATTCTTTACATTTTAAAATAAGGAAGCTCTTGGACTCAAGCTATGGAGGAAGGAGTGAAGACAACACAAGTGATGATGGAGCTAATTGGTCAACAAATCACTTGGAAGGAGATTCTTCATTGGTTGAATGTCCCTAATCAAGCTTCATTTGTACAAATTACACTTGGATCTTAACCTCACTCCTAATCACTCTCTTTCCTATATAAAGAGGCCTTCCCCTTTGTAATTTCAAGCCTCCCTTAGCCCCATTGAGCCTTTGTATCACTCACCATGAGCCCATAAGCTCATTCATTCACTCTATTCTTGCACATCCTAGAGTGCAAATTGTTTCATGCTAGTAACCTCTCCTCCTCTTACTTATGTTAATTAAGAAAAATGTTTTATATGCGTGTGAGAGTGCTTGATGTGATCTTGGCTAATCCTTGAGTGATTGTTTGGTAATCTATATGCTATTTGTGTTGGGAGTGTTTGAAGTCATCCATTCCTTGTACACACACTATGGTTAATGCTTCATTCATAGTGATCTCTCTCTCTCTCTCTCTCTCTCTCTCTCTCTCTCTCTCTCTCTCTCTCTCTCTCTCTCTCTCTCTCTGTGTGTGTGTGTAGCGGTCCTAGTCCACGCTTCCAAGACTAGGTGGTGCCCTCATCTCATTTCCCTTGTGGCGCAATGGAGTTTGTTTTGGTGTAGAGGCCGCCATTCCAAATTTCCTTCGTCAAAGCTTGAGAGAGGTTCCCACTGATTCCTGACCTTGTAGTCTACCTGAATAAGTGGAACTTCATCATCTCGAACAGCCGTCAGGTCCACTGTTCTGGCCTCCACCTCAGCCTTCCTGCGTTGTCTGATAAAGTTGGCCACCTTAGGCAAGGTTTTTCTTATATCCTCCAGCTCTACAGTTAGCTTCTGGATTCTATCACAAATTTTCACCTGAATTTCTTCTCTTTCTTGGTCAGACTGATTGTCAGAGCTTGAAGAACTAGTATCTTCACACTGCCATTCTTCTTTTGCAGTGCTTCCACTCTTTCCATCCATTCCCATTTCATCAGCTAGTCCATGTACCACAGCCAGCATGGTCTCTGTCATGGCCGGTACTCACTGATCTTTATCAGTTGATTGGGCTGGTATCCTCTGAATGACTCTTGCTTCGGAACTTTCTGGCTGCTCTGGCAGCTTCTTAGCTAAATCCTCCGTGATTTTAGCTGCTAGTTCCCTCTGCTCTTGCCACTCATCTACCACCTTCTCTTTACCTTTGGCCTTCCAAACTTCTCTTTGTTGAGCCCACTTGCTGACTGCTGTTAGAATTGACTGGTACTTCTGAAATGTCTGGGTTTTCTTCAATGACTACTCCCTTGCTCTTGGTAACTACCCTGACTGGGACTGGCTCTGGTGCCTTAGCCTCAGTAGTAGTCGTTTACAGGTGCTTCTGGACATTGGACTGCAAAATAACCATACTTTACACAAGTATAGCAATTCATGCTCCTGTTCTGGAAGTTGCCTCTTCCTCTGCCTCTGCCCATTTCTTGTTGGTATCTGCCACGTCTCTGACTAGTACCACTGGTACCTGGTCTTTCCTCTTGAGCTACCTTGACTGGTTCTACCTTCACTGGTTCAGTGTAGGCAACCACTGACAAATCTTTTCCTTTCTTAAAGTGGTGAATTCTGATGCCACAATTATTCCATAGGTGACCAAAGGCCTTGCAGTAGGTACATTGTGGAAATTCAATGGAGATATGGTCCTTGGATTTTCATCTTGAACACCAAGTCTCCATCTTTCGGACTGGCTGTCTTGTGTGGCTAATTTCTGCAATCTGCCTAGCCATCTCTTCAATTTTCTTGGTCCATGATCCCTTCTTTGATTTCTCCTTTGCTCGTTCATTGGAGCTGCTCTCGGAGATACTGAACATTTCGATGGAATCAGAAGTTTCAGTAGCAGAGCTACTGCTACTGGTCCTTCGCTATTTGTGGCTCTTTTCCTTCTTAGCCTGTTGTTCCAGTTTTAATGCCCTTTGGACCAGATCAGTGAATTTTTTTGTAGGAGCTGGTACCTCCTGCTCCCTAAGCTTCTTGCTTCTGAATCCATTCAGGAACCATGCCCTCAATCTCTTCTCAGATGGCAGTTCTTGCAAGTGCCTGGTTAGCTCTTTTATCTTTTCCACATAGCTGCGGACTGACAAATTCCTCTGTTTGATCTTATCTAATTCACAGAGAATATCTTCGTCCCCTCTATTGTCGGAATATTCCAACCTGAAGCCCTTAAGCAATTTGTTATATGATCTGAGCTGGCATGCAGGGTAATGGTAATACCATTTCCTCGTTGCCACCTTCAAGTTTTGTGGAAAATATTCCCCCCAATCATCTTCATCAATGTTTTTTAGTTCAGCATACTGCTCAAAAGCTTGTATGTGAACATCTGGATCATCCTTTTCCCCCCCTTTGAATATTGGAAAGGAAATCTTCAGAGAAGCTTTGTAATCATTTTGATTACTACTGATCCTGCCACCTCTCTTCTTGGCTTCAGAATGACGCTTGGGAGCCTTCTTGCAATTGTCAGTGTCAGCATCCCAATCAATCTCTGTCTCTGTCTCAGTATTAGTGTCTTCCCTGTTTTGTTTGCTAGACGTACGGTGACTTCCCTTTCTGCCCTTGGTTTGCTCATCTCTCTGGCGAGACTGAGGACTCTTGGAACTCTTTGCCTTCCGTGCTTCCCATTCTGCCCGTCGGCATCGAGAATGACTGGAGTGCTATGAGTCCTGCGCCTCATCAACCTGACTATGCTCCTCCTGAACCTCAGTGTCAGTCATCTTCTCTTGCTTGGGGTTAGACTCTCTTCCTGACTCCTCAGGAATGGGATCCACACGAATGGTAGATTTCCGGCCACGATTGAATTTTGGTGCCATTGCTGAAAAATTCAACTGGGAGAAAAGTCTTTCAGTCAACGAGCTTCAGCTCGAGCCACTGTGATCGCCAAAATGGAATTGGAGCTGATCTCTTGAGACAGCTAATTCCAATGTTGGAAGATTTCAGCTACTAGTGTGGAAAGATTTCAGACAGCAGACTGGATAGGAATCAGAGACTAGATTGGAATATGGATACTGAAATAAGAATCAGACTTATGTACTGGAAATAAGGTTCTGATTCAGATTCAGAAGACTGTGTAAGAAGTAAGTATAACTGAAATATATGCCATGATTGGGATTACAATCAAGATTACAGTGAATATGATTACAGAGAGAAAGTACATCCGACAATACTGCCAATGATTCTCAAGTACAAGTATAGCCAAGGCGCTAACCCAAATGATAGTAATTGCCAACCCGATTACAATGTAATGGGCCCTATTTAGACACTTCGGGTTTATTGTAGTAATTACCACGGTAATTACTAAGTAATCCATTGTCCATCTTCTAAGAAGTCGTTCCCACATAGTGAACTATCCAGTCGTCCCTACAGGCCTATCCACCTCTCTCGACTTGTTTTGCTCCCTCTACCTCTGTCTCGTCCTTTCACTGTTTGACCCTAAACCTCTTTAAGCGTGATTTTATCACTTATTTTAAAGATATTCTCAAGGGTAGGCCTAGTGATTTTATCAATTTTTTTTCTCTTGTTTCACTCAAGACAATAGAAGAAAACCTACTTACTTCAATAGTTGTAGGTTTAATAAGACTAAAAACCAAGGTTTTTTACGAGCACTGGTCCCAAGGTCTTGAGGGAAAAAGCGCGGTTGCCTACTTGACAACACCCAATTCACGGGATACGCTCATCATGCAGGACAGCAGGCACGTGAGAGATATCTATCTTTGTTTCTTTGCACGTGCACTCAAAGTAAAAGATATCTCTCTCTCTCTCTCTCTCTCTCTCTCTCTCTCTCTCTCTCTCTCTCTCTCTCTCTCTCTCTCTCTCTCTCTCTCTCTCTCTCTCTCTCTCTCTCTCTCATGGTGGCCAAGGGACTCACGGATGCATCTCAGCAGCCTGGAGGAGGAGAGACTCTCTCTCTCTCTCTCTCTCTCTCTCTCTCTCTCTCTCTCTCTCTCTCTCTCTCTCTCTCTCTCTCTCTCTCTCTCTCTCTCTCTCTCTCTCTCTCTCTCTCTCTCTCTCTCTCTCTCTCTCTCTCTCTCTCTCGCCCTGGCACGTGTGGAGTGGCCGCTCTCTGTCTCTATGAGACGAGCTGGCATGGACGTTGCAGCTGTGTTATCGCCACTATTTGCAGCATGTACACCATGAAGGAAAAAATATTTTACTCGTGACAGAATAACTGCTGCCAACATAATAGCCTGCATGTGTGAGACAGTATGTGTGTTTGTGTGTGCACGAGCTAGCATGCTCAAAAGTGATTGCTCAGATATTTTTGGCCTCGCTCAGCTCTTTGGAGATCCACCATGCCTCCCCATTGTCGAACCTCTGCAAGGCATGCTCTCCAGCCAATTTGTTGTTAGCTAGAAAAGTTGAATCAATCGTTGCTTTTTGGCTTGGTGTCACTACCACTTGCTGCAATTGCATCCCTCAGCCGCCACAAGTAGCCTCCACCTTAACCGTCTATAAGCTATCAAAACCAGTCCGCGCCCGCAGACTAGTTCCAATAGCATTTGCAAGCATTGTTGCTTTTGGTTTTGGTTATATTTCGGCCTGTTAGGTCTCGTGGCAAAGCAACGCATGTCGGTTGTCGGTCGAATCTAGTCGTTAGGTGACCGTTGACCAAAAAGTCAACACGCGGAGCTCACGCGCAATCTCGAACCCCCGACCTCACGGCCCAAGAGCATTGCCTTAACCACTGCACTATGTGCGTGCATGTGCCCTGGATGTGGCACATTTTGTAGATATCTTCAAAATGTCTACTGCCCCCCCAAAAAGCGACGTGGTCAGTTGGGCCAGTCACGCTCACCTACACGCGGCCTAGAAGGCCGATATTTAACCAGAGCCGTTACTTTTCGGCCTGGTGTCACCATCGCTCTAGCCGATAGGTTTCACTGCAATTGCAACCCTCAGTAATCAGGTGTCACCTCCACCTTAGCCCTGTATACCTGGCTATCAAAACCAGTCCGCGCCAGCACGGACTGGTTCGAGCAGCATTTGCCAGCGAGCCTAAATAATGTCCTTTAACACAGTATCGTAATGAGGTTTTTTATATTTTTTAAAGAAAAAACCCCTCCCAAGCCTACATAACCAACTCGAACTCAAGTTTTAGCATCTTATATAATTGACAATTAGTTTTCTTGTGAAACGCTACAAAAATTCATATATTTGGAGAAATTTACTCTCACAACCAAGGGTATTTTGGGACTTCTGGAAAATTTGAAGGGCATTTTGGGAATTTATGACAAAATACTGGGGGGTAATTTGGGAATTTTTGAAGTTTGAGGGGTATTTTGGGAATTTCCACAAATGAAAGAAGTATTTTGATCATTTCTCTTTTTTAAAATCAAATTATTGCATTTAAAGCTACTCCAAACTAGTCTTTTGATGCCGACCAGTTCTAATAGGCAATGATGAGTGCTATTTTAGAGGGCTATAAAGGCTCTCACTCCTTTATGGGCTAGTGCTATTGATGACAATTCCAAGTGGTATTATAGTTGTTGTGATTTAATCACTAGATGGCACCTTAGACCGCCGCCTCAAATGGCAATTGGGTGAAGATGCTTTTGTAGAGTTGGGCCAAGATGAGACCTACCGCAGTTGTAGAGAGCACAACTATTTTATCAACGGCTATATATGTGCAAGGCAAGGCAAGATGTGATCTACAACAGTGATAAGGCCCTTGGTGAAGGGCAACAATACGTACAAGAAAGGGGCCGCCAA